>NC_091991.1:127299639-127626082 GCF_044704955.1 Pristiophorus japonicus | reverse complement strand
ATAGACGCCTCCATGTCTTTCAGATATTTGGGAGTATGAGTATATTTCTCCCTATCCAATAGATAGAGATGAGTGCACACTTACAACGTGACTACCAGGAAATAGGATACATGCCCATCACAAGCCTATTGCTCCTGCAGGATGCATTACTAGGCTACAGCTAGCTCAGATGTTGCTTCAAGTACAAAACTATCTAATGTACAAATTAAGCCATTATCCAGACCTATATATGTTTGAAAATGTTCATCCTTGTTTTCAAATCCCCTCCCTATCTCTGTAATCTCCTCCAGCCCAACAACTCTCCGAGATCTCTGCTCTCCTCCAATTCTGGCCTCTTGAGCATTCCCGATTTTAATCGCTCCACCAGTGGCAGCCGTGCCTTCAGCTGCTTGGGCCCTAAGCTCTGTAATTCCCTCCCCAAATCTCACGAGCTTTCTACCTCTCTTTCCTCCTCTAAGATGCTCCTTAAAACATACCCTTTTGACCAAGCATTTGGTTATCTGCCCTTATGTGGCTCGGTGTCAAATTTTGTTTGATAATGCTCCTATGAAGCGCTTTGGGACGTTTTACGATGTTAAAGGCACTATATAAATACAAGTTGTTGTTGTAGCTGTTTATAAAATTAGCCATGCTAAGAATTGGGGAGCAGTGAGTTGGTGAGCAAGAATGATTAGGCTAACAAATAAAGCTTGACATCTCAGAGTATTTCTGGATTCAATCAGGAATTTGATGTATATTAGAGCTTCAGAGATCACTAGAAAGATTAGGGGATTGGGTCATGGATTTCTCTACAAATACCATCAACGTTGCTTCATAATTGGCCAGCAAGGACATGATTCAAACGGCGATTAGCTGATCACATTCATTTTATCTGAACCTCTGATATGGAAGGATTTGCCTCGACCTGAAACCCATTAGTGAACTAGATGAGATTTGACACACTTCAGCTAATGAAGGCAAGGGACATAGCATTAGCAGCAGTCGTGGAAAGCAAGTACTTGTTATACGTGAGGCATGAAAAGATTGGCTGGCTGACACATTGCACCTCATCATAAAAGCATGGTGACATAAATTACATAATAAAATGTAAAAATCCTAATAATGTGGTCTCTGTCTGTGTAGTTTTAGTTCTTCTACAATCTAGTGCATCTTGTAAGATTTTGTTCATGTCCTGTTATTAACCAAGGAGATGTGCCAAGGAAAGTTGCCAAGCTTTAGGAAATTTTTGAATGATCTCAACATTGGTGTATCTGGGTGCAGCTACACAACAAATTCAGAACAAAATTTAAATCTGTATGTCTCATATAAGAATTACATTACAATCATAAAAAGAAAGAAAGACTTGCATGTATATATATAGCGCCTTTCATGACGCTGAACGTCCCAAAGCACTTTACAGCCAATGAAGCACTTTTTGAATACACTAGATAGATCTCATCTGATAATAATTACTCCCGAGCAAACTTCAGTCATTTTTGTTTCAGAGTCTACTGCTTCAAAAACAAGGCTCATTACCCATGAAAGAAAAGAAAGACTTGCATTTATATAGCACCTTTCTTGACCGCATGACGTCCTAAAGCGCTTTACAGCCAATGAAGCCACTTTTTGAAGTGTTGTCACTGTTGTAATGTGGGCAACGCGGCAGTCAATTTGCGCACAGCAAGCTCCTACAAATAGCAATGTGATAATGACCAGATAATCTACTTTTTGTTGATGTTTATGTTGATTGAGGTTGATTTGCTATGTTCAAATGCATTAATAGATCAATGAGGGATAACGCATTATCTTCGCTGAGGGGCTAAATGTTTCAAAACCAGCAGTTGTAGTTGGAAAAGCTTGTCTTTAATTCGGGCATTGTAAATCAGTGACCTACATCGTACTAATTGAATTTAAAGTATGTTGCAGGTAACTAGCATACCACTGGAACTCACTACAATAACAATTGTTTTCTGCAGTACACATTGGTGACAAGACCGAGTTTGATAAATGGCTGAGTGAGCTTTAATTATTCCGCATCCATCTGTGAAGCCTGCTTGTTGACAGTGACAGTGGCAACTGCTGTCATTTTAAAGATGGGGGTCAGAAATTCCAATGGTGTCATTGGCGCCATCAGAGGTGAGGCAGGGTGGGACATCTGACCTCATGACGCTGACTCCGCCATCCATTTCGGGCTCAGATAAATATGGAGAGCCATGCAGGCTGTGTAAATCTGGTTGTGGGGTGGGGGAAGCAGTTGAATGGGAAGAGCCGGAGATGAGGGGGATGACTTATGAGGAAAGGTTGAGGAGGTTGGGCCTCTACTGATTGGAATTCAGAAGAATGGGAGGTGATTTTATCGAAATGTATAAAATTATGAGGGGGCTTGACAAGGTCGATGCAGAGAGGATGTTTCCACTGACAGGGGAGACTAGAACTAGGGGACATAATCTTAGAATAAGGGGCTGCCCATTTAAAACTGAGATGAGGAGGAATTTCTTCTTGCAGAGGATTGTAAATCTATGGAATTTGCTTCCACAGAGAGCTATGGAAGCTGGGACATTGAATAAATTTAAGACAGAGATATAGACAGTTTCTTAACCGATAAGGGAATAAGGGGTTATGGGAAGCGGGCAGGGAAGTGGACCTGAGTCCATGATTGGATAGCCATGATCGTATTAAATGGCGGAACAGGCTCGAGGGGCCATATGGCCTACTCCTGCTCCTATTTCTTATGTTCTTATCTTCTTATGTTCAGGCCCCGAGTACATTCATGGTTAGTGGTGGGCAGAGAATAGCTGGAGGAGAGGTGGGGGTGTGGTGCAGCAGAAGCAAATAACACCTGATTCTGCTGTTTGCCAGTATAATGGTTTGGGAATGCAAATATAATGGCAAGAAACATAGTTGGGCAACTTCAGAAGTTAGAATCATGGAATCATACAGCATAGAAGGAGGCCATTCGGCCCATCGTGCCTGTGCAGGCACTTTGAAAGAGCAACCAATTATTCTTATCTCCTGCTGTTTCCCCACAGCCCTGCAAATGTTTCCTTTTTAAGTCGAGCTCCAATTCCCTTTTGAAAGTTACTATTGAATCTGCTTCCACCACCCTTTCAGGAAATACATTCCAGATCCTAACAAGTCGCTGAATAAAAAAAAATCTCCTTTTCTCCCCCTGGCTATTTTGCCAATTATTTTACATCTATGTCCTCTGGTTACCAACCTTCCCACCTTCTCCCTATCTACTCTACCAAAACCCCTCATAATTTTGAACATCTCTATTAAATCTCCCCTAACCTTCTCTGCTCTCCCAGCTTCTCTAGTCTCTCCACATAACTGAAACCACCCATTTTGGTTAATCTCCTCTGCACCCTCTCCAACCCCTTGAAGTTGTTTGTAAAGTATGATGCCCAGAATTAGACACGATACTCTAACTGAGGCCTAGCCCAGTGATTTATCAAGGTTTAGCATAACTTCCTTGCTTTTGTACTCAATGCCTCTATTTATAAATCCCAGGATCCCGTATACTTTTTCAACAGCTCTTTTAACTTGCTCTGCCACCTTCAGAGATTTGTGTTTTTGAACGCCCAGGTCATTCTGTTCCTGCACCCTCTTTAAAACTGCACCATTTAGTTTGTACTGCATCGCTACATTTTTCCTTCCAAAATGCATCACTGCACAGTTCTCTGCATTAAATTTCATTTGTCATCTGTCTGTCCATTTTAGCTTGTGATGCCTGCTACTATCCACCTCACTGTTTACTAGAACCTAGAACATAGAAATTTACAGCACAGAAGGAGACCATTTTGGCCCATCGTGTCCATGCCAGCCTACATTTCCAAGCTTTGTTTCTGTACTGTTACAATAGCTGCATAATATTATACACCTCTTTTTCTTTTCCTCTAGATAATCTGAAGCAAAATGGCACGAGGGAGGAAGTGGAATGAAGAGGCTTTCTACCTCTGTGCAGCTAGCCACATGCTCACCCATGCTGCCATTCACCCTTTCTCCCTCACTGGTCACCCACAAAATTCAACTGGGAAGCAGGTGGAAATGTAGATGATTCGGATAAGGATTTTTTTAGCTGGATGAGACAAAACACACAAAGGCGCTAGAGGACCAACTTGGAATACCTGAGACAGATGGCAGGAGTCACAGTGGCGTCTAATGTCTTCCTCAGTGCAAATATCCAGAAATTATTTGACACAATGCAGCATTTCCTGGGCTGAATGGTGGTACCAGGAACCTCTGCATCTGTGTCCTTTGTCTTCATCAGGCCTTCAGATCAGTCAGCACATAGATGCTCGGGCCATTGACAGTTCAGGTCTCAAGGGACTGGAGAGAATGATGGCAACTAACTTTCATCAGCTAATGGGCCATTCCCCAAGATACATAGCGAGCCCCTCAGTTGCCTGCGCATTTTGGTGGTGATATATTGGACCTGGTTGTGCCATATTCCGCTGAAGAATTCTTCACAGAAGCTCTGAGAAAAGGCCCCACGGCCGTCACAAGACACTTATGCCACAATACAGTCCAGCAGAACAGGCATCTCTGCCCCTGAGGTGGCACCTCAGCGAGACACCAGGATAGGTTAAAGAACAGTACAGAGAGACAGCAGAGGGAGACACAATAGTACCAAGAAGGGTCTATTGTAAATATATATGTGGACAGTCAAACCAGTTTGGATATGAAGCCCAGTTTGAATTCGTTATTTGTGTATGAGAGAATGTTTGGAAGTCTGTTTGCAATGGGGTGAACAGTTCCTTCTGTGCCTCCTTAGTGATCTATTGACTCCTTAAGCAGATTTATGATATGCTCTTGAATAGAAGCATGGTCTCTAGGCTCTCATAGAAGAGAAACTCTTCATTGCTTGTCTTCTTCTCTGATGTTGCCTTATCCCGTGTACCTCTAACTCATTTCTCCTTCCTTTTGGTTCCTACTCTTCCTCCTTCATAATGATGTATATGGGAATGGCCCCAGTGAACCCCATGCTCAGGGCTCTGTGACAGAGGGTAATAACCAAAAGATTTCCCTGCCTGAAACTGTTGAAAGGCAGTTTGTAGAATCCTTTCTTCGTGGGACAGCTGAGAAAACATTCTGCTAATCCCTCCAGGCCCGATCTTGACTGGGGTGGGTTTTCTAAGCAGTGGCGGGGCTGTGGGAGAGCGGGGGGGGGTTATAAGCAGGGGCGGGGGGGGGGGGGTTCTGCATGCTGTGGAGTTTTAACATCACAGCCGGTTCCCCACCCAGAAGCAGTTTGATTGACAGGCTTGGTTCCCTGTTGGGTGGGGAACGCTCCAGAGGAGGTCGCAGGCCAGGAGCCTGCAGCTTTATTAGTGGGAATGTGGGGGGGGGGGCGGGGGGATGGGGGTCCGGATCTTGGGGGGGAGGGGTGATGTTTATGGGGCGGGTGCATGGGCTGATCGAGGGGGTGGGTCTGATCATGGGGGGTGGGGACGATGTTTGTGGGGGAGGTGGTAGGCTGATTGTTCCTGGGAGGGGGTGGGAGAGGGGGGACTTTGGATCCTGGAGGGATCTGATCGCGAGCAGGAAAGCAGGTAAGCTTGTTGGGCTGGGTGGAAGCACTCGTGATCCTCCTGGCCCACAAGCAGTGCTGTTACAGTCCTCACCTCCTTTTAGCTGCCTAGTTTCTGGAGGAACAGGAAACCTGGCTGGCCAGGGTTAAACATGGAAGACAGATAAAGATGAGGCACACACCTTCTGCGAGTGGATTGGTTGCCTGCCCCCATCTCCGTCCCATCTTTGTGAAAACCGGAAGTGGGTGGGTTGGAGACAGGTTGGCTTTGGGTTTGAGATTTTAGAAATGTTCACATCTCACCTGACCCAAATCCACCCATTGTTGGGAATTAAAATTCCCACCAAAGAATGTGTGGCCAATCAAAGCCTATGAACTGAATCACTTCATGGGGTAATAAATCCTGCAGGTCATTTATCCCTCTTTTACAGGTTCAAGCTAAACCTGTGCAATTCCTTCCCAATTGGTAGAATTTCTGGGCCAGCAAGTGTCACCCTCATTATCCTGTCATATATGCAGCACTTTTGGGGCGGGCCACATTCTGCCAGCAGCCAATTCTACTGGAATTTAGCGTGTATTTAGAACGGGTATAACTGCGGTGTATAGAGAAAGAATTTGCCTTTCTACAACGCCCTGTCTTGATATCACGCCACCCCAAAACGTTTCACGGCCAATTCAATACTTTTTAAAGTGTAGTCATTATTGTTATGTAGGTAAAAATGGCAGTAGTTTGCATATCTGCCGTACGGTCCAAATTCCTGCCCAGTACACACTTCTTGCCCCCAAAATTGTTATGCTAAATAATTTGTATTTACAACAGATGCAGATCTCATGATATTTATATTGGTTAATTATGTTGCAAGCAGAAATGAGAAAGATATTATTAATCTCATAAGGACGCTACTGAAATGACTAAAATTATATTTTATTGTATCCCGAACTATGTGTCAAATCTAATTTCTGTTGAGTCTTCCGGGTCTTGTTTTTTTTCTCTCTGTGGGTGGCAAATCCACATGCCTGTTCTGTCATCCATTTTATTTCACAACCAACAGCAACTGATTCATTTCACTTTGACTTCACTGCTTGGGCCAGATTCACAGGCACCACAAATGCTATGGGGAACTGAGATCTGGACTGTTCTTTCCTCCATGTGGAAGATCAGGAGGCTGGGGAGTAATTATTCTTTCTACCGTACTTCTCGCCTCCCAGCTTTAGCACCAGCTGGAAATGTGTGGTGCCCGGTAAGGTTTATTACTAGCAAGGATAATAATTGAAAAAAAAGGTATCCTTACTGTCCTAAGATAAATCTATTTTGGGGGCAGCCGAAACGGAGGAGGACGTTCTACTCGGAACTCCTATACGGCAAGCGAGCCCCAGGTGGGCAGAGGAAACATTTCAAGGACACCCACAAAGCATCCTTGATAAAGTGCAACATCCCTACCGACACCTGGGAGTCCCTGGCCAAAGACCGCCCTAAGTGGAGGAAGAGCATCCGGGAGGGCGCTGAGCACATCGAGTCTTGTCGCCGAGAGCATGCAGAAAACAAGCACAGGCAGCGGAAGGAGCGTGCGGCAAACCAGACTCCCCACCCACCCCTTCCCTCAACCACTATCTGTCCCACCAGTGACAGAGGCTGTAATTCCTGTTGGGCTGTTCAGTCACCTAAGAACTCACGATAAGAGTGGAAGCAAGTCTTCCTCGATTTCGATGGACTACGTATGATGATGAAGATAAATCTCGCCTTATGTCCTGAATTTGTTTTTGTACTATATAAAAAAGTCAAATATTGCATTTGTTTTGGGTTATGTTGTTCAGTTTAGTTTAGATTTAACTATCACTTGCTGAAGCTGGGTTGCATGCCTTATTCTTTAGAAACTTAAGGGGCCAAAATTACCCCCCCACCCGAAACGGGGCGCATACGCCCCATTTCAATGGCTTTTACTGCAAGTGTGCTTGAGGTTGCCTCTTGAGTGAAATTCCGCTCTATGTTATTTTTTAAAATTTGGATCCGGAAGTCGCTCTTAATGGGAATGATGACTACACAAAAGGGGCGGATACGCACTGGTGCGGAGTGACCGCCGCGATGATGTCATCACTGCAGCACGTCACTTAAAGGGGAGAGCCGCCGCGATTTTTAAAACTTCGGCCCACTGGGCCACCAGGGATGGTTTCGGCTGGGCCAGTAGACTGGCACACAAGAAGGGGTGCCAGGCTGCCTGTTGGCGGCCCGGCCAAACCCCGGGACATAATTGTCGGGCTGACCTGGCAGTCGACCGACAAAAGAAAACATGGCAGCAGCGGCAGTGCATCCTTCCCCTTTAAAGGAAGCTGCACCGTCGCTGCAGAAGGCCACAGCCTCACTGGACCACCGGGAAAAAACAGAGGGGAATGTCGCCATCGGGAGGGTAGATCGGCAGTGCGCACGGTGATGCCGCACTTATCACGGATTGGCAACAGCGGAGTGTTGGGGGGGGGGGGGGGGGTGGCAGTGGGATCGGGGCACCGCCGGGAAACCTCGGAAGAGCAATTGGGCTATCAGCGGCCATTTCACCAAAAGTCATCGGCTACTCCACTCTGCAGCATGGCTGTCGATTTGCGGTGGTAACAAGCCTTAAGAAGAGGGGCAATTTCGGCCCTCAATATTGCTGTAGAATATCTCCAAATTTTTTCATAGCTTCCTACAAATTGCAGGGCTAAATTAGTGAAATATATGTCAGTGGCACAGTTGTCTCTAGTCGCCCATTTGTTGTTATGTTGCCTAAGAATAATTTTGCAGAATATCATGTCTACAAAGCTGGGGAGATAAAGCCATATAAGATAAATGATAAATTCAAAGCATTCCAATCGTACTGACATTTTGCATCAGAGCGATTTGAAGAAGTGAACCTGGAAGAGGAATGTGGCTCCAATACTCCACAGAGGAAATGGCTTATCTGCCGTGTCTATCTACTGTAAGTTGTTGTTATATCCTAACGGTGGTCTTTTGTGCCATTAATAATTAAAATGTGGTGAAAACATATTAATAAAGCAAGCTTTTATTTCAACTCGACGCTGAAGTCCAGGCATGGACTTGCGATCTGAAATTGCCCACGTCCTTTATGAATGTCGTGATGCTTTGAGGGTGATCCCAGGAGCAGTGCGATGTCTCTATTCACAGCAAGCCATTAGGCAACCATTTGCAAACTGAATAATCAAACAGAAAGGCATGGCTAAGCTTCATGTTAACTTTGTAATCAACAAATTAGTATGGGCAAGGCTCACAGAAATACTTCTGTGTCTATTCTCTTTAGTAATTGTTAAAATAAGCTTAGTCTCCAGAACAATGATGCTGGGAAGTGCACGCAACAGGGTTAATGCAACTTAAAAAAAAATTCAACAGTAAGAATGATGTAGTTGGTTTGTATCTTGGAATGTCCAATGAATGGGTCACCTAGGATGCCCTTATGGCTCTAAACAAACATGCAGGCTTATGTAATACAAAAGATTTCTGGGTATACTGGAAACGACGCAGCATTTTAGCAGGTTTTTTCTGATACTGGATTTATTAATTTGCAAGTTATTCCGATGAACAGTGAACATCAGGAGATTAGTGCAACCCTAATACTGTACCAACAAATGTATTTGCTTTTATCCTGGAGAAATATGAATACCAGTTAACATAGAATCCTTATCCTTTTCAGCTGCCTTACAGCAGTTAGTCAGTATTTCCACTACTGCTGCCACCACTACTACAGAGTAGCTGGGAGCTAATATTTTCTTTCAATGTTTTAATTAATTTAGATTGATCACTGGTGGCAGAAAGATGAAATTAAGTTTTAGCATTAAAAATAACGTTACACCATTTCACGCATGTAAAATTACATTTTTGATTCCTTACAAGTTGTCCCTATTGATCCCATTAGTGCTATTTTGAAATAGGTCAATCTGAATGTAGAACCAGCAAACCTAGAGCCATAGGTACACAGCCATAGGTACACAGCCGAGTGCCTCCCCTTAAGGGAGCAAAACTACCACAAAAAAATTGAACCAAAATTAAATTAGATTTTTAACCCAAATGAACTAAAATAACAAATTACTGCAAAATGATAAAGTCAGGGGAAATCCAGAAACACTATCGGAAAAAGATCATGATTCAGCTGTAATTATTGATCATTCACTGGAGGTTTCCAGACAATATGAAACTACTACAAATAAACTTAATCAAATACTGGGCGATTTCTCAAGGGAGCTTGATGTAAATGGAAATCATTTATTCCAACATAGTAAGTCAAAACATGGAATGTTGTGTGTACTGTTTATCATCCTGCCTTAACAAATATTGACATCGAGTCCTGGATGAGTAGCAATTTCCTTCACAAAACATTGATAAGAATGAAGCCATCATCCTTGGCCCTCACTACAAACTCCATGGGCTAGAACTCCACTTTTGTGCTTATCGCCCAAAAATGGGGGTTATTTCCGGCATGGGCGTTAAAAAAGGGTTTTCAGATCGTCGGCTTCTCGCCCATTCTCAAAACACATAATTTCCATTTTTGAAAATGGGCGTTACTGCGAGCAATATCAAATGGGCGGTTAAATGTTTTTGACCTGCTGTAAAGTGTGGCCGTCCTTAGCAATGGCATGGCAATGTTCGATTGCCGTGCTTCAGGAGGTCAAGGGTCATCATGACATATGCAGAAGAGGAGGCAGAGAGAGAGGGAGCTCAGAAGGACTGAAAGCGTGTGTGGCTGTGGTGTGTGCTTGTCTGGCTGTTGTGGAGACACGACAGAGATTCACTAGTAGTTAAAAAGCCTACTAAGCACCAAGAACATAGGTGGCACCGAGTTTTTGTCCAACAAATAAGATATAACATGGAAGGGATGGAGGAGGCCCTGGAGCCAGCAACACTGGTGGCAGAGGGCTCCCAGTGGTCCCGGAGTGCCGCACTACAGCCGAAGGTGATGCACCCCATTGCCAACCACACATGAAAGCCAGCAGCAACATCTTGCTTCTGGCTCGGAGCATGTTCCCACCTTGAGACCGTCCTCTCCTGTATCCATCCAAACAGCGCTTTGTCTGTCACCCCCCTCCAATGAAGCATCGCCTAAGGACTTCCTCAGCCAGGTGGCTTGGAGTCAGGAGGGTAAGGGGAAGGGGTAGAGCTGGGGAGGAGAAGGGGGTGGGGGGGGGGGGTGGAAGGATAGTTTTGTACAGAAATACCGATGATTTCAGACTAATGTTCGGTTTAAATGTTTTTTATTTATCAAAACCTGGTAGCACATTGGCTGCACCATTACACGCTGGTGATTCCTTAACATCAAAGGGTATAATCACACTTAACTTCAATCAACTTAAACTTTAACTGTCACCACCATTGATGTATGACCTGCCCACTCAGTAGTGTGTCAGCCTTGTAAATTGCACCAACGTTCTTTCAGGCAAAGCGATCATTGATGAGCTCCTGACGTAAGGCTCCTGCAGCTATCATGCCACCATGGGCCCTTTCATGTAGTCTGCAGGGAGGCGGGGGCATGGCTTCAGCATCAGCCTGATTGTCTGGGCTGATGTCAGCGTCCGCCTACTCATCCTCCTCTTCCTCTCTCTGGTGAGGTGGACTGTCAGACACAGCAGGCAATGCTTGTCCCCTCCTGATAGCCAAGTTGTGCAGCATGGAGCACACCACCATGAATTGAGCTACCTGCTCAGGGTGGTATTGGAGCTCGCCTCCTGAGTGGTCCAGGCATCTAAAGCACTGCTTCAGCACTCCAATGGTTTTCTCCACAATATTGTGAGTTTCTCTGTGGCTCTCGTTGTATCGCCTCTTGGCCTCGGTGTGGGTGTCATGCAGGGGTGTCATCAGCCAGGTGGCAAGGCCATATCCTTTGTCCCCAAGCATCCAGCATTGACCTTGTGGCTCATTGTTAAACAAGTCGGATACAGTGTTCTCAGGATGTGAGCATCATGGATGCTGCCTGGAAATTGAGCATTCACTGCCAGTATCATTTCCTGTTGGTCGACATCCAGTTGGACATTCAGGGAGTGGAATCCCTTGCAGTTCCTGAAAACCTCAGCATCCTGAAAAGGTGCCCGCATCGCGATGTGCGTACAGTCTATTGCTCCCTGCACCTTGGGGAAGTTTGCAATTCTGGAGAATCCTAGAGCCCTCTCACTCTGTGTCTCCCTGGTCATAGAGAAGCTAATCAAGTCCCTCCTGCGTACGGACAGGGCTTCAGTGACCTGTCTAATGCAGTGATGTGTGGCACACTGAGAAAGTCCGCAAATGTTGCCAGCTGTGGCCTGAAAAGAACCCGAGGCGTAGAATGACAGTGCCGCGGTGACTTTGAGCTCAATGGACAGTGCAGTTCTGATGTTGCTGGCAGGCTGCAGATCTGCCCTTATCAACTGGCATACCTCAGTGATAATCTCTTTGTGGCAGTGCAGTCTCCGAAGGCAGGTGGTGTCAGGCAAGTCGAGGTAAGAATGCTTCTCCTTGTACTTGCGGTGGGTGTAGCGTCTGGTCCTCCTCATCTGTCTGTCACATCTTACATTGGGCACTTAATGCAGAGGAGTGTTCCCTTGGCGATGCCGAGTTTGCTGCATGTATTTGGTCACCAAGAGAGGGTGAGAAAGGACAGGCCCCATTGCAGTAGCTCTCTGTTTTCCACTGACTGGTCATAAACAAGAAATGTCCCGATGAAGACACCTCTTCAATTCCAATCGGTCACAGTATGGTCAAGATGTTTTTACAGATGTTCACATCAACTCCAATGACCTGCGGAGTACATCCGAACTCCGCTGAGGTTGAAGCACAGCAGCCTTTTAAAGGACGCGACATGTGATCTAGAACATGGCGTCCATAACGCTGTGATTGGTTCAGGTTAATTCCACTTTTTGGGCGCGTTTTTTTGAGCGAGCGATATTGTGGGCGATATGTGTGTGAGGTGGTGAAATTGATGCTGGGCGATCTCATGGCTGCTAGTTTGGGTAAATATGCTCTTTACAACAAAAAAAAGTGGGCGGGTGTTAATATTGAATCTCAGCGTTAAATCCGTGTGGAAAGTAACGCTTGGCGATATTATGGCCGTTGAATTCGCCCATTCTGCTGATTCTGCCCCAAAAAGTAGGCGGGCGTTAATATTTTTTCTCGCCGTTAAGCACACGGGGAAAGTAACACTCGGCAATAACTATCCGAAAAATGCCCGTCAGTTTCCAGTTTGTGCCAAAATGGGCGATATATGGGCGTTATATGTCATTTCAGCGGTAAAATGGGTGTTAAGTGGGTGTTAAGTATGCAAAAAAAGTGGAGGTTCTAGCTCTATATCCTTACCCTCCAATTACATTTCACTCCCCGGCCACTGTCTCAGGCTGAACCAGACTGTTCATAAACCCTGAGCTGAGTTTCCAATCCCATATCCTTTCCATCATAAAACACCATCTACTTCCACCTCTGTATAACATAGAATAACATAGAAAATAGGAGCAGTAGTAGGCCATTTGGCCCTTCGAGTCTGCACTGCCATTCAATATGATCATGGCTGATCCTTTATCACAATACCATATTCGTGCTTTTTCCCCATACCCCTTGATGCCTTTTGTTTCTAGAAATCTAACTATCTTTCTCTTAAATAAATTCAGTGACTTGGCCTCCACAGCCTTCTGTGGTAGAGAATTCCACAGGTTCACCACCCTCTGAGTGAAAACATTTCTTCTCATCTCGGTCGTAAATTTCCTACCTCGTATCCTGAGACTGTGACCCCTTGTTCTAGACTTCCCAGCCAGGGAAAACATCCTCCCCGCATCCAGTCTCTCCAACCCAGTCAGAATTTTAAACGTTTCAGTGAGATCCCCTCTCATTCTTCTAAACTCCAATGAATACAGGCCTAGTCGACCCAATCTCTCCTCATACGACAGTCCTGCCATCCCAGGAATCAGTCTGGTGAACCTCCGCTGCACTCTCTCTATGGCAAGTATATCCTTTCTTCGGTAAGGAGACCAAAACTGCACACAATACTCCAGGTGCGGTCTCACCAAGGCCCTATATAATTGTAGTAAGACATTCTTGTTCCTGTACTCAAATCCTCTTGCAATGAAGGCCAACATACCATTTGCCTTCCTAACTGCTTGCTGCACCTGCATGTTTACTTTCAATGACTGGTGTACAAGGACACCCAGGTCCCTCTGTACATCGACACTTCCCAAGCCATCACCATTTAAATAATACTTTGTCCTTATGTTTTTCCTACCAAAGTGGATAACTTCACATTTATTCACATTATACTGCATCTGCCATGTGTTTGCCCACTCATTCAACCTATCTAAATCACCTTGCAGTGTGTTTGCATCCTCCTCACAACTCACAATCCCACCTAGTTTTGTATTGTCAGCAAACTTGGAAATATTACATTTGGTTCCCTCATCCAAATCATTTATATATATTGTGAATAGCTGGGGCCCGAGCACTGATCCCTGTGCTACCCCACTAGTTACTGCCCGCCACCCCGAAAAAGACCCATTTATTCCTACTCTCTGTTTCCTGTCAGTTAACCAATTTTCAATCCATGCCAATACATTACCCCCAATTCTGTGTGCTTTAATTTTGCACACTAACCTCTTATGTGGGACTTTATCAAAGGCCTTCTGAAAATCCAAATACACGACATCCACTGGTTCTCCCTTATCTGTACTATTAGTTACATCCTCAAAAAACTCCAGTAGGATTATCAAACATGATTTTCCTTTCATAAATCCATGTTGACTTTGTTTAATCCCGTTGATATTATCTAAGTGTGCCGTTATCACATCCTTTATAATCGACTCCAGCATTTTCCCTACTACTGATAATTCTGTAGCATTGTTTACCTCCATCACTGTCTCAACCCATCTTCTGCTGAAACCCTTGTCTATGTCTTTGTCTACCTTCAGGCTCCAATATTTCAATGCTCTCCCATCCTCCATGCTTTGTAAATTTTAGCTTATACAAAACTCTGCTGCATGTATCTAATCCTGCATCAAATCCCATTCACCCATTACCCCTGACTTCCCTCACTGACATTGGCTCTTCAAATGTAAAATCTCATTCTTGCATTTAAATCTCTTCATGGGCTTGCCCCTTCCTATCTCTGTAACCTCCTTGAGTCCTATAAACACTTCCAAACTCTGCACTTCTGACTCTTGGCCTTTTTTGCATCGCTCCTTCCCTTGTCTCCATCATTGGTGGCCATGCTTTTAGCTGCCTCAGCCCTATGCTCTGGAATTCCCTTTCTAAACCCTTTTGTCTTCAACTTTCTCGCTTCCTTTAAGACCCTCCTGAAAACCCACCTCTTTGACCAAACTTTTGGTCATTCCTCCTAATATGCCTTCTTTGGTTTGACATTCAGTTTTTTACACCTCTGTGAAGCACCTGGTACATTTTTTTCTACATTAAAAGTGCTATATAAATGCAAGTGGTTGTTGTTAATACATTACAGAAAGTTCAGAGAAAGAACTTGCATTCATCATGTTTTCAGGATGTTCATTGATACTTCACAAACAACGAATTGTTGTAGTGCAGTCACTGTTATGCTATAGACAACAACCTAACTTTAAACTGTGTTCTCCAGCCCCTGAATCCAATGCCTGACAAAAGAACATTCTTAGATCCAATTTTTACATACCCATGAGAATTTTATAGACTTCTATCAAGTCCTCACTCATTCATCTCTTCTCCAGAGACTAAAGTTCCTCATAACTCAGCACTTTAACTTCAGGAGTCAACCTCATAGTCCTCTCGAATTCCTTCCAACAATACTACATCTTTGCTGTATGGAGACAAAGCTGAACACATTACTCCAGATGAAGGACAGATACAATTGCAACATCACAGCCTTAGACTTCTAAATCATATCCTTAGCTACACATCCCAACATTTTATTTGCTTTCTTCATTACAAACCTAACAACTAGATCTCTTTCCGACTGTTACTCCAAACCTGTTACCTTTTAGTACGTAATTTACATTCTTGCTTCGCTACTTAATTTTTAGACATCCATGGCATCTCTCTAACCATTGACCTAGCCTACCAGATCTGTTTGCATTATAACACATTGGTCAGAATCATCAATAATTAAATCCAATTTAGTGTCATCCACAAATGTAGCCACCTTGGACAATACTCCATCTCTGCTCCATACTTCTAATATTAAAGGCCCAATTTTCCATTTATTTGCCGTTTATTTGGCCCGCGTAATTTTTTCTGGCTGTAAATATTTAATTCAAAGTGTCCCCCTGGAATCTGCGCCGGTGTAACTGCTTTAGTTCCGATTTTTCTAAGTTAGGTTTTTTTGACATCATGGGGCACAGTTTTCAGCATTTTTCACAGTTTGCCCCAAATTTTTTTATCCTAGGTCGGTGTATCTGGCCACTCCCGAAAAACCTTCTGGTGAGTTAACAGAAAGCAGTGCACATTGAGAAATCGGCGCTGAAAGACGCTATTGTTTTTCGTCAAAGTGTTTGGAGGGAGTCTCTAACACTTGAAATATCCAGAATAAAGTTCAATTTGTTTTACCTTTCAACGGAGTACATGGAAGTTTCCTGGATTTCTGAAGTTTTCTTTTTTTTTTACTCACACGCCACCACCGAACGTCTTCAAGCAGGGCTGGAGGGGCGGTCAGAATCGGCCCCACGCCCGGACACAGGGGCTCGGGGCTTGGCTGGAAAACAAGCCCTGGGGGGGGTGGGGGGTGGGTGGTGGTAGGGGGGGGAGGTGGGTGTGGGGGGGGGCCGAGGTGGCGATCAGAAGACTTCTGTACTGAGTCCGGGGAAGGAGGTGCCAATCAGAAGGCTGCCGCTCCAGGCACAAGACTGCAATGAGTTTGGAGGAGTGGGGGGGGGAGAAGGGGAGAAGTCATAAGACTGCATGCAATTAGTTGGGGGGGGGGTATGGAGGGAGGAGAAGTCACAAGATCTGGATGTGGTCCATCCATACATACCTTGGGGAAAGAGAACAAAGAACTTATCCTGCCTGCCTTCCTGCCACTTTGAGCTCCTTGCAAAAGTAAAATACAACTACGGGGGCACTACGGGAGGAATATTGACAATGCCATACCTTGTGCGAGCCTTCTGCATGATGGTGCTATGTAGGAGACAATTGATTTGACGTCATTGTATGAAGCACCTCAGAGCCCATAAGGTGCTGGGCAGGAGGCCTTACCCACGTCAGGTATGTCGAGACAGGCGTTCGTACCTGCACCTGGGTAATGCAGACTGTGTCAGAAGGCTGCATTTCCGCAAAGAAGTTGTAACCGAGATCTGTGAGTTGGTGAAAGCAGACCTGCAACCTAGAAGCATCGGTAAGACTGCTTTGTCAGTTGAAGTGAAGGTTACAGCTGCACTTCCATTTTAGGCCTCCGGATCATTTCAAGCTACAACTGGGGATGTGTGTGCCTTCTCTCAACATGCAACACATATCTACATTCGGCAGGTGACAGCTGCAGTATATGCTCGGAGGAATAACGGCATAAAGTTCCCCATGACCGCCCAAGCAATATGTGACAGGGCTGTGGGCTTCTCCAGGATTGCTGGCTTCCCAAAGATACAGGGCTGCATTGATTGTACCCACATCGCCTTGCGAGCATCTTTGGAGGATTCCGAGATGTACAGGAACAGAAAAGGCTTCCACTCCATTAATGTACAGCTCGTGTGTGACGACATGCATCGCATCATGTCAGTCGATGCAAGATATCCTGGGAGCACCTATGATGCATTTATCCTATGCGAGAGCGTTATATCTGTCATGTTTCACCAGCAACCAGAAGGGCAGAGCTGGCTACTGGGAGACAAGGGTATGGACTCGCCACCTGGCTCATGACTCCACTACAAGAATAATTCTTGTAGGGGAGTCATGTAACAGTATCCTTGTAACCTGGACGGAAGCTGACTGGATTACAATATGTTGTGCATTGCGACGCGCAGCATCATGGAGAGGACCATTGGCATCTTGAAACAGCGTTTATGATGCCGAGACCATTCCGGAGGCTACTTGCTATACTCCCCTGAGATTGTCGGTCAGTTTACTGTTGTGTGCTGCATGCTGCATAACTTAGCCATCATGAGGCAGCAGCAGCTGGTAGGAGAAGACCCACCTGCGGTGAGAGTGGCTGATGATAAGGAGGAGGACTATGCAGATGATGAGTAGGAGGACGAGGATGAGGAAGCCATGTAAGCACCTGAACCCGAAGTATGACGGCGGAGGAGGGCGGGCCATCATGCCCCTTTAACGATTGCTCGAGCCTGGCACCAGCAGCTCACCCATGAACACTTTGTTGCCTGAGGGCTCAGCAGCAACTATTCCACATGGACCATGTTTACTGTTTGGACCTGTTCCGTAATGTTGTGTTGTGTTAATGGAACAACTGATGGAAATTATTCTTGTTTACTTCAAAAGTTGTGTTAATAATCAAACAAATAATGGAAATGATTCTTCTTGAGTTCCAAAAGTTGTGTTAATAATAGAACAAATATTGTAAATGATTCAGATTTAATGTAAAATATATTTTATTCAAAAGTTTAACAAACAGTTCTTTGTACTTAACTTAACTTTAATAAAATTATTCTTGTATCAAACTTTAAAAGTTTTCCGTTACGATCACTTACAAACTTTAAGATCACTTACACACTCTAAGATCACTTAAAAACTTTAAGATCACTTACTAACTTTTAAACTTGTAAATTTACATAACTTGCAAAAATCTTTTAATTTGAGAACAACAGTTACAACAGTAACAACAACAACAGCAGCAGCAGCAGCAAAGAAAGGCTGCACCCATCTCTCCTCCACCTTATTCTAAGACCGCCCGCCGCACTTGTTCTTGGTGACTCCACTCCTGCCCGCAGGCGGTGGTGCAGTGTTTCTGGGGTTGCTTATTTTTTCTAAGACCTTGGGTAGTGCACACCTGCTGATGGGGGGGGGGGGCGGGCAGGCGGCAAAGTGGAGGGCCCAGGGCCCAGGCGGCAATGTGGAGGGCCCGGCCTTGGGACTCTTCAGAGACTGGTGTGGGGATTGGAATGGGTGTTGCAATTGATTCTGTCAATGGGGCATGTTCCCTTATTGTAGCAGCTAACTCCAACAAGCCGTCCTTCAGGCGCCCTGACAGTGTCTCAACGACCTGCAGCATTCGCTCCCTCATGTTGAGCATAACTGTCTCAACTACGTGTGACATTCCTCCCTCATGGCCACTCACATGGTTTCAGCTGACTGAGATATTTCCTCACTCATGGTCACGCACATCGATCCCATTTCTCGTGCGTTTGCTGTTACTTCTCCCGACAATCCCGCTGCCTCATCACCCACCCCACTGATGGTGTCCAGGAGTGATCACATAAGGTCAATGCTCTCCGCACTCATTACCATCATCTGAACCATATCTGTTTGATCCTGCACCTCAGGAGAGCGTGGTCGAGCTCTCCTTCCCCTCCTCCCCATGGGTGTGGCTCGCACCCCACCACTGGGACCCGCAGCCTCGGAAGGTGGGGCCCTAGGTGTGCCTTGCTGCACCACACCACTGGGACTCGCAGCCTCGGAAAGTGGGGCCCTGGGTGTGCCTCGCTGCACCACACCACTGGGACTCACAGCCTCGGACGTTAGGAAACCATGGACTGTCCCACCAGCACTCAAACTGCTAGTCACGGAAGGGGCTGGCACCTCAATATGTGGCACCTGCACCTCCTCCAAAGTCAGTAAAACAGTCGAGGCTTCATCCATCTCCATCCCCTCCCCCTCACCCTCACCCCCATGCTCTTAGTCTGGAGGGTGTGATTGGAAGATGTTCTCCTCTTCAGGCTCGTCCTCGTCTGAATCATCAGGGTTGGCCTCAAGTTCTGCAAACTATAACAGAACACAGACAAATGGTTAGCAGCAGAGAAGAGGGCAGGGTGGGTATGAGTAGGCTCACACAGCGCAGGCAGCAGGCTGATTTGAAGGACCTTGATGAATGATAGCACAGTGCATTAACCAAAGCGTAGTTGACGGAGACAACCCCAGTAACCAAAGCATGGCTAAGCTCATGCAGTACTTAACATTTAGCAAAGCCAGACTGTGAAATTTGTAGAACTTACCTTCTCCCTCAAGTGTGGACCCAGTTTGTGCAGTGGTGGTTGCTTTTCTCCAAGCAGGATCCATCAAAGCATCCACCTTCTCTTCCAAGGGTGGCAGTGGCTGCAGATTTGCCGGGCCTCCTCCTGTTCGAGTTCTTTCCCTTTTGTTATGTGCCACCTTCCTCTGCAAAGATGAAAATGCAACTTTTTACAGAGAGTGTCGATCTGCTGGGTGGGACATATATAGCTGGTCACATTTACAATTGCAATTTCATTGCATAAATGAAAATATTACTTACACTAACTACTTGACCAAAGTCCTGCTACTTCTTTTTACACTGGCCTCCAGATCTCGTGGTGTTCACCATTGCGCAGTAATCTTCTGCAACTTGATTCCAGCGTTTCTTCATTTCTTTGGGTGGAACTTTTATGTGACCTCTGCTGGTGTCCAGCTGCTGCCATTTGTTCTCAATCACAGTAACTAATGCCTCCACTTCTTCCTGTAAGAAATTCTTGCACCCTGTTGCATCTTGTATTGCTGCAGATCCGATTTTTCCAATGCTCTCACACAGCTCTCCTTCTCACACACACAACTGGCTCTTTAAAAATGGCCGCATGACAACCCCGAGCTGTACTGCGCATGTGTGTTCATTGATATAAAGTCAAAACTGTATTTTGTTTTTGTCGTGCATGCGCAGAAGGAGCGGCATCATTTTTCCGGCGCAGGCTCCACCCCCCAAGGTGACTGGACACGTTGCGGGGCGCCAAATTTGAATTATACATTGGGGAAACTTTGGCAAAATATTTCTGCCGCATTTCTGGCCTATAAAAATGGACGTAACTCTGGCAATATGCCAGAAAACAGACTTGGGGAAAATTGAGCCCATAGTTTTGGGTAAAAATAAGCAGAGTGTCTCAGGAAGGGACAGAGAGAGTAACAAAGGTAATAGGGCATCACTGACTAAGATGACATCAGGGAAAAATAGAAAAAAAATCAAAGCTAAAGGTTCTATATCCGAACGCATGAAGCATTCACAACAAAATAGATGAATTAATGGCACAGATAGAAGTTAATAGGTTTGATCTAATAGCCATTACAGAGTTGTGGTTACAAAGTGATCAAGGTTGAGAACTAAATATTCCAGGATACTTAACTTTTAGAAGAGATAAGCAAAATGGAAAAGGAGGAGGGGTAGCCCTAATAATAAAGGATGGGATAAAGGCTGTAGAGCGAAAGGATCTTAGCTCGGAAAACCAACAAGTATAATCAGTTTGTGTGGAGCTCAGAAACAACAAGGGGCAGAAAACATTGGTGGGAGTTGTTTATAGGCCCCCAAACAATAGTAGTAATGTAGGGCACAGTATCAATCAGGAAATTAGAGCTGCATGTAACAAAGATAATACAATAATCATGGGGGACTTTAATCTACATATCGACTGGGCAAACCAAATGTGCAGTAATAGTGTGCAGGATGAATTCATGGAATGTATACAAGATGGTTTTCAGATCAGTATGTTGAGGAACCAATTAGGGAACATGCTATTTTAGATCTAGTATTGTGCAATGAAAAAGGGTTATTTAATAACCTTATAGTAAAGGAGCCTTTAGGGAAGAGTGACCATAATATGATAGAATTTTATATTGAGTTTGAAAGTAATTTAGTTAAATCCAAAACTAGGGTCTTAAATCTAAACAAAGGAAACTACGTAGGTATGAGGGGCGAGTTGGCTAATGTAGATTTGGAAACTACATTAAAAGATATGGCGGTAGGCAAGCAATGGCTTACAGTTAGAGAATTAATACATAATTTACAACAAACATACATTCCTTTAAGGCGCAAAACCTCACAGGAAAAGTGGTCAAACCATGGCTAAGAAGAGAAGTTAAAGATAGTGTTAGATCAAAGGAAGAGGCTTATAATGTTGCCAAAAAGAGAAGTAAGGCTGAGGATTGGGGGCATTTTAGAATTCAGCATTGGAGGACCAAGAAATTGATAAAGAAAGGGAAAATAGAATATGAGAGTAAACTAGCGAGAGACATAAAAACAGAACGTAAAAGCTTCTATAGGTATGAAAAATGGAAAAGATTAGTGAAAGTAAATGTGGGTCCCTTACAGGCTGAGATAGGAGAAATTATAATGGGGAATAAAGAAATGGCAGAGAAATTAAACAAATACTTTGTGTCTGTCTTCATGGAAGAAGACACAAAAAACCTCCCAGAAACCAACGAAAAGGAGGAACTGAAAAAAATTAGTATTAGTAAAAAAGTAGTACTGGAGAAATTAATGGGACTGAAAGCTAATAAATCCCCGTAACCTGATGATCTACATCCTAGGATTTTGAAAGAGGTGGGGGTTATAGAGATAGTGGATGCATTGATTCTCATCTTCCAAAATTCCATAGATTTTAGAACGGTTCCCACAGATTGGAAGGTAGCTAATGTAACCCCACTATTTAAGAAAGGAGGGAGAGGGAAAATGGGGAACTACAGACCAATTAGCCTGACATCAGTCATAGGGAAAATGCTCAAATCTATTATTAAGGGCATGGTAACAGGGCACTGAATATTAATAATAGGATTGGGCAGCGTCAACATGGATGTATGAAAGGGAAATCATGTTTGACAAATCTATTAGAGTTTATTGAGGTTATAACTAGTAGAATAGATAAGAGGGAACCAGTGGATGTGGTGTATTTGGATTTTCAGAAAGCATTCGATAAGGTGCCACACAAGAGGTTATTAAACAAAATTAGAGCTCATGGGATTGGGGGTAATATACTAGCATGGATTGAGGATTGGTTAATGGATAGAAAACAGAGAGTAGGAATAACTGGGTCATTTTCAGGTTGGCAGGTTGTAACTAGTGGGGTGACGCTTGGGCCCCAGCTATTCACAATCCATATCAATGATTTGGATGTGGGACCAAATGTAATATATCCAAGTTTGCTGATGATACAAAGCTAGGTGAGAATGTAAGTTGTGAGGTGGATGCAAAGAGGCTTCAAGCGGATTATAGACAGCCTAAGTGAATGGACAAGAACAGTCAAATATAATATAATGTGGAGAAATGAGAAGTTATCCACTTTGGTAGGAAAAATAGAATAGCAGAGTATTTTTTAAATGGTGAGTGATTGGAAAATGTTGGTGTTCAGAGGGACCTGGGTGTCCTTGTACAGGTTGAACCTCCCTTACCCGGGACTCCCTTAACCGGCACCACCCCTCGTCCGGCACCATTCCCAGCTGCTCCGACTTGAACAAATTGAACAAATTGAAGTCCTTCCTCGCTGCCGACTCCCGCAATCGCTGGCCTGACCCCGCAATCCACCGCCAAACCCCCTCACGATTTCTCTGCCACACTCCAAGCCCAAGCCAGCCAGCCTCGATATCCCCTTGCTCAGTACCTGTACCATCCAATTTAATGTGACCTCCCCTCTTCCGGCAAAATCCCTTATCCGGCACAGGCCACGCCCCGGGGTTGCCGGATAAGAGAGGTTCAACCGTACACAAATCACTGAAAGTTAGCATATATGTACAGCAAGCAATTAAGCAAGCAAATGGTATGTTGGCCTTTATTACAAAAGGATTTGAGTGTAAGAGTAAAGACATCTTATTGTAATTATATAGGGCCCTGAAGAGACCGCACCTGGACTATTGTGTACAGTTTTGATCTCCTTACCTAAGGAAGGATATACTTGTCACAGAGGGAGTGCAACAAAGGTTCACCAGATTGATTCCTGGGATGGGGGGATTGTCCTTTGAGGAGAGATTGAGTGGACTAAGCTATATTCTCTGGAGTTTAGGTGATCTCATTGAAACAAACAAAATTCTTACAGGGTTTGGTAGGGTAGATGCAGGTGGATGCAGATGTTTCCTCTGACTGGGGAGTCTAGAACCAGGGGTCACAGTCTCAGGATAAGGGATCAGCCATTTAGGACTGAGATGAGGAGAAACTTCTTCACTCAGAGGGTGGTGAATCTTTGGAATGCTCTACCTCAGAGGGCTGTGGAGGCTCAGTCATTGAGTATATTCAAGGCAGAGATTGTTAGATTTTTGAATATTAAGGGGATGATGGGATATGTGGACAGTGCAGGAAAGTGGAGTTGAGGTAGAAGATCAGCCATGATCCTGTTGAATGACAGAGCAAGCTCGAGGGGCCGAATGGCCTACTTCTGCTTCTAATTTTTATGTTCTTATAAAAATTATAAACAGCAGCAGTCCCAACACTGACATTTAACAAGCTAGTTTCTGTTTTGGCAATTCCCTTTGGCATGAAATTATGGCTGGCATAGTACAAAGAAAAACATTAGTCAAAGAGCCCCAAATTATATTTGACTAATATTTAGAAAGCAAGATGTTTTTAAAGTGAAATATGTTCATCGCTATTTATCTGTACTGAGTTTTATATAAGCAATTACAACAAGCAAATCTTTTCTTTGTGAAACTAGACATTGCAGTTTTGTAGAGTTTCAAAGACTTTATGAAAAATATCAAAACAGGAATATCTTGCTTTGAAAGGAAGTTGTTTGATAATCTTTAGTTCCAAAGAGAACAATGGATAACTTTGAGTAAATTTTAAGTGGTTTATAACTATCACCTAAAACCTGAAATGCAATTACTGCACTGAAATGATTTCCATAGATAAGTGTTAACCATGGAGTTAGCAAATAGTTTTACTTCATTTTAATTCCATTTGTTTGCAGGTGGTGAATGTCCTGCAGACACTAACAGCCATGATATTCCAGGGACACAATACACAATGATATCCAGAATGAGGGATTAATGGTCAAACACAGTCAGTCACATTTACATTGACAAAACTAACACCCTTATCCTGATGTCATGAAAATGTGGGTCAATTTATACTATTGTCAGATAAGGAGTCAGCTTTAGCAATGCAAACAGGGCTGCAACAATGTTGCTCCCTTCTGATCCAAACTAAACAAGCACCATTGTAAAAGCTCTTCGAGAGTGAGCTCTGTATCTCCGTATCTGCCACATGTACCTCCTGGTGTTTGAACTGAGGAGAACATGGACTGCACTTTACTTGTACTAAATCAGCAAATTTAAATTCATATGTGCCTCAAAATTGAGCATAAATGCTCTGAATGGGTTATGAGAACATCATGAAAAGATCTTAATTCTAGAAAGAATGTTTGTCAATATGCTATAAGCTAAATGTTATGGTACAGCTTGTTTGACTTGATAAAGTGTGAGTCAGCTGTGGCTCAGTGGGTAGCACTCTTGCCTCTGAGTTAGAAGATTGTGGTTTCAAGTCCCATTCTGGGGACTTAAACATAAAAAAAATTCTAGGCTGACACTGCAGTGCTGAGGGAGTGTTGCACTGTCGGAGGTGCCATCTTTTGGATCAGAAGGAGGCCTCGTCTGCTCTCTTAAGTGATGAGAAAGATTCCATGGCACTATTTCGAAGGAGAGCAGGGGAGTTATCCTCAATCAATGTAACAAAAAAAAATCCAGATTATCACATTGCTGTTTGTGGGAGCTTGCTGTGTACAAATTGGTTGCTGGATTTCCAACATTACAACTGTAACTACACTCTAAAAGTACTTCATTGGCTGTAAAGCACTTTGAGATGTCTGGTGGTTGTAAAAGGTGCTACATAAATCCAAGTCTTTCTTTTTATTTTAAATTACTAATAACTGGGAATCAGATTTATCTGATTATCTTAACTGGTACAGCATTTGTAAATTACACTTGTATATAATAGCTTCAAAAAATATAAAAATTGTGAGAAGTAGAGCAATTAAAATTGGCAGAGAGGTGTGAAGGTTAATCTCTGGGAAAGGAAACAAATATCCTTCTCATCAAAGAAATCCCAGAGACTGAGATATTAAATAACCCGTTAGCAGGACACACAGTTAAAACCAAGGCTTTGCAGTTGGCAGTGAAGTTAAAAAGCCATCTTTAGGAAAAATAAAAATCTGCAGGGATATGGGGAAACAGCAGAGCTGTGGGACTATTTGGACAGCTCTTTCCAAGAGTTGGCACAGGCTGATGGGCTGGATCTCCTCCTTCTGTGCTGTACATTTCTATGATTCTAAGAGCTGGTGCTAGTGACTTTGCAATATCTGAAAACTGTAGGTTGGCGACCTTTTCCTCTGCATTGTCAAGAAAGAAGGTGTTTGCAATGATATCGACTCTTTCATGGCCTCAAGATGTCCCAAAGCACATTATGACCAATTAATGTACTTTTGAAGTGTAGTCACTATTGTTATGTAGGCAAACATGGCAGTCAATGTCCACACAGCAAGGTCTCACAAACAGCAAATTAATAAATGACTAGATAATCTGTTGGTTGAGACAGAGTACTGTCTAGGATAACAAAAGAGTTCCCTGCGCTTATTCAAATAGTGCCATGAAGTCGTTTACATCCACCTAAATCTGTAGATGTTGGTTCAACATCTCATCTGAAATATGGCCTCCACATTTGCAGTGCTCCTTCAGTCATGCACTGGAGTGTCCACCTAGATTATGTGCTGAGGTGCTGCAGTGCAGCGATGGGGAGAACTGTGGTTAGCGTAGCCTTGCAGAAAGGTTTAATTGACAACTTGCAAAACAACGATGAAATATAACTGGGTTAGAATTGGAAAAAATGGCCCTGCAAATCCATGGACTGCAACCCTGGAAGCCTTGCTGTGATTGTACCCACCACCGCTGACCCTGCTGGAGTTTGTAGGGTCAGTAAAAGGGCATGTCATACACATGGGCCAGGCAGGTTGTCTGTGTCAATACAGGTGCACCTCAGACACCTGTGTACCCCATGTTTCTGGAGACACCCGGGAGAGTGCCCTGTATAAGGAGCGCAAACCCAAAATTTTTCAAAAATATTTTTGCCTCACTTTTGGAGGCTTAGGCACTTTCCTGACCTGGCTGCTGGACTTAACCAGTCTTATCTAGCTATATATAGAGTAACACTTGCTGAAATAGGTCTAATTATGAGTATTGTTGAATTTGATCTGCTGATTGATCAATAATCTACTTTTCTATAATCCAACGGTTATGGTTGTGCTGCGTCACGCTGGTGTCTCATAACGTTCCTCCCCTTCTCTCATCGCTGGGCATGTGTGGGCCCGGGACGCTAATCACTCCAGCTCTCTATTTGAACGTGTTAAAAAAGGGGACATGAAACATGGGGGACAAAATTGCCCCTTTTTATAGCCCTGTTAACACCTCTGGGAGGCGTTAACGGCATGCAATGCACTTATCGCCTGGGTGAGGGGGTGATAGTACCTCCCGGGAAATTGCCCCGGAGGTTTTGGGGTGGGGGGGGGCACTTTCCCGGTAGCAGCGTGCCCAGTGATTAGCGTCCCGGGCCCACGCATGCCCAGCGATGAGAGAAGGGGAGGAACGTTGTGAGGCACCAGCGTGACGCAGCACATCCCCGCCGCACTGACATCATCGGCATGACCGTGCCACGCAAACACCGGGGGAATGCTCCGTTACCGCAGGCAACATTTTTTTTTAAAACAAAGATCCAAAATTTCCCTGACGGCGCAAAAAAAAAAAATCACGTTTAGCTAAATGGCCGCGCCAAACCCAGCGCGGGCAATTTCGGCCCCTCAGACTGTGTGAAGCCCCAAACATCCTTATTACATAAAAGCAGTGCATAAGACAGTCTGAAAGGGGAAAAAGCCATCTGCTTCATCAAGCCTATTCTGTTCAATCGGTATAATTTGCATTCTTACCCTAATTTAGTTAATTTCCTGAGAGAGATGTTCATACAAAATTGGAAGACCATTCTCAAAATCTTCCCTGAGCCCCCCTGAACATGAAGCCATGACAATCTTCATTATTCAAACCTTCAAACCTGACCCGTTCCATTCTGCAGGTAACATTTCCATCACCCCTGCCATGTTGGCCATGGTGTTCCATAGTTTATGATCATCCATGTGTATGGTTATCCTCATAAACTTCAATCGCTTTCTTAATCAGATATTCATCAAAGTCTTTTTTAAACAAAATCATTAATCAACAGGCATTGCTTTTAATGTGGCTCAGTTCTACATATCTTTTACTATGCGGAAAAAACAAATGCCTTCTGTCTGCGGTCTCTTTTAAGGTTTGCCAATTTTGCATTCACTCTCTTCATCAATGCGATCAAAGTTTAACTTAAATAACCTGCTTACATCGGCATTATCTAAACCTTTTAGCATTTAAAGACTTCAATCATACCTTTTAAGCTTTGACCTTTTGTTCCCATCCTCGGCCCTCCCGTTGCTTTCTCTGAGTGTATCTGATCATTTATTCATGTCCTGGTGTTGCTTCGTGAAGACTTTATTGCAGTGTATTTGTAATTATGTTTTTGCGGATGTGATATGTTATGTATGTATAATAACTTCTTTAAAACGCACCTGAATCGTGCCTTCCCTCAATCTTTCTTTCAACAATGTAAATTAATTCAATTCTGTGAGCTTATTGTGCTAGTTTAGGCATAGAAATTATGTTGTGGGATATGAACATAGGAACACTTAACATGTCTATATATAACTACTTCCTTTGTTATTTTAACATAGGTGTCAACTGGTTAATGCCTCCACTAAAGAAGTGGAGAAAGGAATTTCATTCAAACACATTTCTATCGTAGTGCCTTGTGAGGTAATTCAAGGCCAATGGCTCGAATTTGAGGAAGGCCTCCGCCTGCCCAAGGGCCACCCAAAGGACTGCTGATGGTCGCCGAGGTACCTGACGGTACTTTGGGTGGGATATTCATGAAGAAGGTCCCTCAAAGGTCGGCGGGCGACTTACACTGCCAATCGGGGCAGCAGCCGACGGGAGCTCCCAATCTCGGCGGCAAAGGTGTTACCGCCCAAGTGCCGCCAAGGATGGAGTCGGGCCCATGGAGAGTCGTAGAGCTGGAAAGAAAAAGCATCAACAAAAAAAAAACATCTGAAGACCTTCAGGACACCCTATCCAGGTAAGTCCCTGTAAATAAATAAATTACAAAAAGTTCACTAACCTTTTTTCAGCATCTACCGTCAGGGACAGACCAGCCTCCAGCCAGCAATCCACCCCCCATTCAGCCGCCGAGTCCCGCTGACTCCTGCCTGCATGAGTATTGCATCTAGGTGGGCGGGAGCTCAGTTGTGCAACTTGGCCGTCCGCTGACGTCTGTGGGTGCTTCCTGGTGGCTCTCCCCTCCCGCCCGCTCCAGGCCAAGCCGAAAGTGGCACTAGGCGGTTCGACCAGAGGAATGTCGGCGGCAGTCGGCGGCAGTGGACGGTAAGTTCATCAATCACTAAAGCAGGTTATCTGGCCATGATCACCTTGCTGTTTGTGGGAGATTGCTGTTTGCAAATTGTCTGCCGCGTTTCCTACACTTCAAAAAGTACTTCATTGGCTGTAAAGCTCTTTGGAACATCCGGTGGTCATGAAACGCGCTATATAAATGCAAATCTTTCTTTAGTCTTCTTCATAAAAAGCTCATTCCAAATTAATCATTGATAACCAAGCCAATTTTTGTTTCCATTTACTAATAGATCTTTCTTCATTATGCACATGCTTTTCATGTTTCCAGCACCAATGTGCATAACCTGCTTTTATATCTACATTAAAATCCATCTGCCGTTTCTTAGCCTAGTCAATTCATTTTTCTTAAGGTCCTTTGAATGCTTTCAGTATTCCTTACACTCGTTACCTGGCCCTGCTGCATATTATCACTGGGAGGGGTCATAGTGAGTGTGTACGTACCAGAAGTACTTTCCCTACGTTACTCATGATTAGTGTACATTGCAGGAAACTGCAGAACTATATCAATCAGTTTCTCCCAGACATAGCAAACCAATTTAACATTACCACTAGATGTCTAATAGTATGCCAACCTTCAAGTTAGTTAACCAATTTACTACTAATTGCACATGCTTTTATCTTCTTTAAAACTCTCAAATGTGGAGATTTATAAAGCACCTTTTGAAAGTTAATTTAAGTTATACACTGGATAGGTCTCATCTGCTAATAATTGCTCCCGAACAAACTTCAGTAATTTTTGTTTTAGAGCCTACTGCTTCAAAAACAAGGCTGACTACCCATGAACGAAAAGAAAGACTTGCATTTATATAGCACCATTTTTGACTCTATGGTATCCCAAAGCGCTTCACAGCCAATGAAGTAGTTTTGAAGTGTAATCACTGTTGTAATGTAGGAAACGCGGCAGTCGATTTGCGCTCCCCCCTCCCCCCACATGCCCCACCCGCTCCTTACCCACCTCCAAATTAAAATTCCGGACAATAAACTGAGGCATTACAGCACCCTCAGGGGTGGTAAGGTGCAATTACAGCAAAGCAAGTTCTCATAAGCAGTTTCCATTATAAATGTGGAATTTATAATGGAAAGAGTTGACATTACACTTAATAACAGGAAGTAAGGCTTTAGAGACAGGAAGTGCATGCAGAAGTAAGAATTTTCAATATATTATAGCTATACTGCTAATGTGGTACCTTTGTTTAAGAAGGGAAAAAGGGATAGGCTGAGTAATTACAGGCCAAATCAGCCTAACCTCAGTGGTGGGAAAATTATTGGAAAAAATCCTGAAAGACAGGATAAATCTACATTTGGAAAGGCAAGGATTAATTAGAGACAGTCAGCACGGATTTGTTAAGGGAAGATCGTGTTTGACTAACCTGATTGAATTTTTTGAGGAGGTAACCAAGAGGGTCGGTGAGGGTAGTGCATTTGATGTAGTATATATGGACTTTAGCAAGGCTTTTGCTAAGGTCCCACATGGTAGAGTGGTCATGAAGGTTAAAGCCCATGGGATACAGGGCAAAGTGGCATGTTGGATCCAAAATTGGCTTGGAGGTAGGAAGCAAAGGCTAATGATTGATGGATGTTTTTGTGACTGGAAGGATATTTCCAGTGGGGTTCCGCAGGGTCCCTTGCTTTTTGGGGTATATATCAATGATATAGATTTGAATATAGGGAATATGATTAAAAAGTTTGCAGACGACACTAAAATTGGCTGTGTGGTTGATAATGAAGAGGAAAGTCATGACCTGCAAGAGGATATCAATCTACTGGTCAGGTGGGCAGAGCAATGGCAAATGGAATTTAATTCAGAAAAATATGAGGTGATGCACTTTGGGAGGGCTAATAAGGAAAGGGTATACACGTTAGGCGGTAGGCCACTTAATAGTGTAGATGAACAAAGGGGTTTGGAGTGCTTGTCCACAGAACTCTTTTTGGTTGGATAACGAAATAAACATTAAATCAAATGCCCCCCAATCTGGGGGACACTCCAAACATTTTTCAAACTGCCCTTTTTTTGTTTTTTTGTTTGTTTTTTTTTTACTTTTTTTTTTTACTTTTTAAAATAAAAATTTTTTGGGCCATAAAATCATTAATTCTACAAGTGCCCCATATAAAAGGGGAGGGGGACACTAAAACTGGCAATGCTTGTCCACAGAACTCTTTTGGGAGGAAACTAAAACATTAATCCTTAAATCGTGTACCCCCCAATCTGGAGGAAACACCAAACATTTACAAGGCCCTTTGTTTTGTGTTTTTTTTTTGTGTTTTTGTTTTTTTAAAGTTTTTTTTGGGCACTAAAATCATATATATTTTTTCTCCAAGTGCCCCCTATAAAAGGGGAGGCAGACACTAAAAACACCGGCAATTAAAACAAATTAAACTTTAAAACATAAAATCAAATTAAAATTTGGTTGCCGGGCGTGATGATGCACTCCAGTCCCTCCGGTGCCCACCTCTCGCGGAAGGCCGCGAGCGTACCAGTAGACACCGCGTACTTCATCTCCAAGGACACCCTGGCGCGGATGTACGCTGCTTGTCCACAGAACTCTTTTGGGAGGAAACAAAAACATTAAATTGTGGCCCCCCAATCTGGGGGACGCACCAAACATTTACAAGGCTCTTTTTTTTGGTGTTTTTTTGTATTTTTTTTTGTGTTTTTTTTTAAAGTTTTTTTTGGGCACTAACATCATATTTTTTCTCCAAGTGCCCCCTATAAAAGAGGAGGGGGACACTAAAAACACTGGCAATTAAAACAAATTAAACTTCAAAACATAAAATAAAATTAAAATTTGGTTGCCGGGCATGATGATGCACTCCAGTCCCTCCGGTGCCCACCTCTCGCGGAAGGCTGCGAGCATACTGGTGGACACCGCGTGCTCCATCTCCAAGGACACCCTGGCGCGGATGTACACTGCTTGTCCACAGATCCCTGAAAGTAGCAGACCAGGTGGATAAGGTGATTAAGAAGGCATACGGAATGCTTGCCTTTATTGGCCGAGGCAGAGAATATAAGAGCAGGGAGGTTATACTTAAATTGTATAATACTTTGGTTAGACCACGGCTGGAGTACTGCATGCAATTCTGGTTGCCATATTATAGGAAGGACGTGATTGCACTAGAGAGGGTGCCGAAGAGATTTACTAGGATGCTGCCTGGAATGGAGAATCATAGTAATGAGGACAGATTGGATAGGCTGGGTTTGTTCTCATTGGAACAGAGGAGGTTGAGAGGAGACCTCATGGAGCTGTACAAAATATTGAGGGGCCTGGACATAGTGGATAGTAAGGGCCTATTTCCATTGGTGGAGGAGTCTATAATGAGGGGATATAGTTTTAAGGTGGTTGGTGCAAGATTTAGAGGGGATTTGAGGGGGGGGGCTTCTTTATGCAGAGGCTTGTGGGGATCTGGAATTTGTTGCCTGGAAGAGTGGTGGATGCAGAAACGCTCACCACTTTTAAGAGATGGTTGGATGGGCATTTAAAGTGCAGTAACCTGCAGGGTTACGGACCTAGAGCTGGTAATTGGGATTAGACTGGATGACCTTTTGTTGGATGGTGCAGATATAATGATAAGTACTGCAAGGAATAGAATACAGCCAGCATGATCTCGTGGACTTGTTTCGATCGCCTGGATGGGTCAGAGAGGAATTTTCCCAGATTTTTTCTCCCTAAGTTGGCCTGGGTATTTATCTGGTTTTTGCCTCTCCCAGGAGATCACATGGTTCCGGTTGGAGTGGAGTGCAGAATGTTTCAGTATAATGGGTGTCGCAGTTGTGTGAGGCGGACTGGTTGGGCTGGGTGCACTTTACCTTTCTGTCATTGTTCATAGGTTTAAATGTAACCTTTAGGGCCGCTGATCAAGGGCCGTGCAGCTCTTTGTCAGCTGGCGCGGGCGCAGTGGGCTGAAATGGCTTGCTTCTGCGCTGTAAATTTCTATGTTTCCATGGGCTATAGCCTCCACTTTTCTTGCCTGCTTAATGCTGACTTTACACCCATTTTATCAAGGAAATGACGTATAACGCCATATAGAGCCCATTTTGGCATAAAATTGAAACTGGCGGGCATTTTTAGGAAACTTATCGCCGAGCATTACTTTCCCCATGTGCTTAATGCTGAGAAAAGATATTACCACCCGCCCACTTTTTTTGTGCGGAATCAGCAGAATGGGCAAATTCAACGCCCATAATATCGCCCAGCGTTACTTTCCTCACGGAATTAACGCCGAGATTCAATATTAACGCCCGCCCACTGTTTTTTGTTGTAAAGAGCATATTTACCCAAACTAGCAGCCATGGAGATCGCCCATCGTCAATTTCACCACCTCGCACACATTTCTCCCACAATATCGCTCGCCCAAAAAACCGCCCACAAAAAGTGGAACTAACCGGAACTAATCACAGCGTTATGGACACCATGTTCTAGATCACATGTCGTGTCCTTTAAAAGGCTGCTGTGCTTCAACCTCGACAGAGTTCGGATATACTCTACAGGTCGTTGGAGTTGATGTGAACATCTCTAAAAACATCTTGACCACACTGTGACCGATTGGAATTGAAGAGGTGTGTTCGTCGGGACATTCCTTGTTTGTATGCAATCGGTGGAAAACAGAGAGCTACTGCAATGGGGCCTGTCCTTTCTGACCCTCTCTTGGTGACCAAATTCATGCAGCAGACTCGACATCGCCGAAGGAATGCTGCACTGCATTATGTGCCCAATGTACGAAGTAACAGACAGATGAGGAGGACCAGACATTACACCCCCCCGCAAATACAAGGAGAAGCATTCTTACTTCAACTTGCTCGACAGCACCTGCCTTCGGAGACTGCGTTTCCACAAAGAGGTTATCACTGAGGTATGCCAGCTGATAAGGGCAGATCCACAGCCTACCAGCACCATCGGTCCTGCACTGTCCATCGAGGTCAAAGTCACCGCGACACTGTCGTTCTACGCCTCGGGTTCTTTTCAGGCCACAGCTGTCGACATTTGCAGACTTTCTCAGCATGCCACACATTGCTGCATTAGACAGGTCACTGAAGACCTATACGCATGCAGGAGGGACTTGATCAGCTTCCCTATGACCAGGGAGGCACAGAATGAGAGGGCTCTAGGATTCTCCAGAATTGCAAACTTCCCCAAGGTGCAGGGAACAATAGACTGTATGCACATCACGATGCGGGCACCTTTTCAGGATGCTGAGGTTTTCAGGAATTGCAAGGGATTCCACTCCCTGAATGTCCAGCTGTTTGTCAACCACCAGCAAATTATACTGGCAGTGAATGCTCAATTTCCGGGCAGCATCCATGATGCGCACATCTTGCGTGAGAGCACTGTATCTGACTTGTTTAACAATGAGCCACAAGGTCAGTACTGGATGCTTGGGGACAAAGGATATGGCCTCGCCACCTGGCTGATGACTCCCCTGCATGACACCCACACCGAGGCCGAGAGGCGATACAACGAGAACCACAGAGCAACTCGCAATATCGTGGAGAAAACCATTGGAGTGCTGAAGCAGCGCTTTAGATGCCTGGACCACTCAGGAGGCGAGCTCCAATACCACCCTGAGCAGGTAGCTCAATTCATGGTAGTCTGCTCCATGCTACACAACTTGGCTATCAGGAGGGGACAAGAATTGCCTGCTGAGTCTGACAGTCCACCTCACCAGAGAGAGGAAGAGGAGGACGAAGAGGCGGACGCTGACATCGGGCCAGACAATCAGGCTGATGCTGAAGCCATGCCCCCGCCCCGCTGTAGACCGCATGAAAGGGGCCATAATGGCATGATAGCTGCAAGAGCCTTAGGTCAGGAGCTCATCAATGAGCACTTTTCCTAAAAGAACGTTGGTGTTATTTGCAAAGCTGACACATTGCTGGGTGTGCAGGTTATACATCAATGGTGGGCATCACCTTGGTGACAGTTAAAGTTTAAGCTGATTGAAGTTAAGTGTGATTATACTCTTTGATGTTAAGGAATCGCCATCATGTCATGGTGCAGCTATCTGAGCCAATGTGCTGCAAGGTTTTGTTAAATAAAAAACATTTAAACCAAACATTAGTCAGAAATCATCAGTATTTCTATTCAAACCAACCCTCCCACCACCCACCCCCCCTCGGTTTCTCCTCCCCACCTCTACCCCTTACCCTTACCCTCCTGACTCCAAGCCACCTGGCTGAGGAGATCCTCAGGCGATGCTTCATTGGGGGTGGGGGGTGTCTGCCGAAGTGCTGCTTGGACAGATACGGAAGAGGACAGTCCTGAGATGGGAGCGTGCTCCGTGCCACAAGCAAGATGTTGCTGCTGGCTCTCATGTGTGGTTGGCAATGGGGGTGCGGCACCTTGGGGTGCAGTGCCGTGCTCTTGGACCACTGGGAGCCCTCTGCGGTCAGTGTTCCTGGCTACCAGCTCCAGGACCTCCTCCATCCCTTCCATTTTATATGTTATTTGTTGGACAAAAACTCAGTGTCAACTATGTTCTTGGTGCTTAGTGGTCTTTTTGCTGCTAGTGAATCTTCGTCGTTCCTCCCACAACAGCCAAACAAGCACACACCACAGCCACACACGCTTTCAGTGCCTCTGAGCTCCCTGTCTCTGTCTCCTCTTCTGCAATGTCATGATGACCCATGACCTCCAGAATCGCGGGAATTGAGCGTTGCCATGCCATTGCTAAGGACGGCCACACTTTACAGCAGAAGGTCAGAAAATTTAACGCCCATTTGATATCGCTCGCGGTAACGCCCATTTTCAAAAATGTAAACTAGGTGTTTTGAGAATGGGCGAGAAACCGGCGATCTGAAAATCCTTTTTTAACGCCCACGCCAGAAATAACGCCCATTTTTGGGCGATAAGCTCAAAAGTGGAGGTTCTAGCCCCATGTTTCTATATTGCTATACGGCTGTATGGTGCATTGTTCCCAAATTACTCTATCTGAGTTCGATTAATTATCAAAAGTGAAACATTTGAGAAAATAAATAGTGAAATTCTTTTGTGAAACTGTTGAAATATTTTGGTCCAAAATTATATGACAAGGTCGGCTTTTGGTCAAGTGACCATGTGGGAGAGTAGTTGACATCTATTTTGAAACCAGAACTTTCCAGTGGTTTAACATCTCCAAACAACATTTGGATGCTCGCGCATTGTTGACATGAGGAATGAGAGTCAGTCAAACTTGTAGCTCAAACAGATTACCATGACAACAGTCTGAGATTGTCACATTTTCCCTGTGGTCATTCAATCTGGTGAAAACAATGAAGGAATCCTGATAAAATACCAAGCTTTGGTGCTTTTCGGTCATTTGAATATGAGGAATCAGCTTTTCAGTTAAATACGGACAGAGATTCTCATACATACAGGAATGCTACAATCACCATTTGCATGAGAATTATTCGAGTTTAGACCAAGGAGTGATTTTTCTGTGACAAACTTTCAGGATATGAATTGAATAACTAGAAAACTTTTCTCTAGATATTGAGAAATAACTGGACTAGATTCTTGGTTTACAGAATACATTCAAAACCCAACAGGGAATTCTGTTGGATGAGTTTCTTGCCCTTAGGACTTGCTTACATTGTGAAGCTTCTGTTCCAGTGACAACCTACTTGAAGTTGCCACTAGAGGTTTATCCTAGTCTAATGGTTCTGTGGCTGCACTTTTTCCTTTTCTGTCTGTTTATGCAAAAATGGCCATGATGCCGCCGAAATTCCTGGAGGTGATGGGGGATGTGTACTCTGCCAGTGTTAGTGTAGCCGAGTGAAATCCCTGCCCATCTTAGACCCAAGCTGGAGACCCTGTCCCCAAGCCCCGGGACACAGTTATATACATGGCTGAGGCAGGCACTTCAAGCCTGCAAGGGTGTATCAGCAGCGTCCATTCTGAACTGTCAGCTAGAAGGTCAGAGAGGCACTATGCTGCTCCGACAGTAGGCCCAGCAAAGCCCCAAAGAAACTTCTGTCTTCACTCTTCTGCTCCCAATGAACTAAGCAGGCCTCTTTTAGAAGGTAACTGTGTTTACGTTTCTCCAGTGAAGGTTTGGAGCTTTTGTTACAGGCTGTAATGAAGGCCAATGGAACACATAAAGGGCAGAATTCCCACGGTAGCCCCGGAGTTCTCCCAGATATGGCCCCTTGACAGAGAGTAAGCTGAGAATCTGTCCACTGCCTCCTTTACTGGAATTTCAAGGGCCACAGAAAATGGGGCAGAATTCCAGAGTAACTAGGTTCTGCCCCAAATTTATGGCATGTAGGTGGAAATTGGACTTTCAACCCTCTCCAGCCCCAGTAATTTCAGGGCCAATGTTTCTGATAAAGGAGAGAACCTGTTCCTGAGATTTCAAATTTAATTGGTACATTACTATCTTTTAATATTTCTCTTTTTGAAACAACTATCTAATTTCCTTTTGAAGAATTTACGGACTCTGCCTCAACAACGGCTGGCATCCTAGAACTAGTCCCAGTGCTTCAGGAACTTGAACCCTTCCCTCCGACAACAGACAATCTAGCCATGCATTTACCTTCATAATCTGTGGCACTTTTTAAGCAAGTTGTTCCCACTTACGTACATCTATTTTGCACAGTTCCACAGTCACTTTTAAGCAGTCTTTATATCTCTTTATCTGCCTACCATGAGATCAATGCACCATAAAAGATCTTCTTCGGGATTCATTCATCAGACATTCGTACCACTTGACCTGACCAGCATGACCATGCCTGCATGATCAGAGCATCTATGTTCGGCATGTCAGCTTTGTTAAGAACTTCAAGTGTCAGGAATCTTGTCTTGCCATCCGATCTTCATCCATCCATGAAGGCACTGCCTACTACGAGGCCCATCAAATTGTCAATACTGAATGTAAACACCAGTTGAGGAAGTCTCGCCTGAAAAATCAGGATCCCAACCTGGTGTTTCTGGGATCCACTGTTCAATCTGTGGACACTCATTTCCGGCAAAAATAAGTGTCATCAGTCAACAACAGAAAACTCACTGCAGAAAATGAGATGATATTTTGGCTATCTTCTTTGATGTCAAAGGATTGAACAAACAAACACCCGGTAGTACTCCTGCGATTACTATCTTTGAGGTCCTGATTGTTAAATCTAATTCCTAGCTCCTGAAACTCTCTTTGCAGAAATCAGAATCATATTCAAACTCTAACACATGCCATGACTTCTGGCTGATCCTCTCCTTTTCTAAGAGCTGCTAAACCTGCTCCATTATGTCTCTTACCCTGGTACCTGGAAGGCAACACACCATTTGTAACTCATGTCTACAGTTACGGGAACAAATGCCTTTACTCCTCTCACTATTGAATCTGCCTCTACCATTGTGTTCTAACTCTATGCTCTCCTCCTTGCTTAACCAGTTGCTCCATGAGGTGTTGCTCGTGGCCTTCTTCCTGAGTCGCTATCCTTGTCTGCACCAGCAGTATCCTGTACTGTAAATCCACCAGACAGCTTCAGACCCCCAGGCATTTCCTGGACTGCCTTTACCTGAGTCCTTCCACCCCTGTGGATGGTTTCCCTTCCTCTGCCTCCCTATTCCTCTCCAGCTCTGTATGTTTCTTAAGCTCAGTAACTTGGAGCTCGAATCGGTCCAGCTGGAGACATTTCTCTTATCTGTGGCTGTCCTGAACACACAGCTTCCAGAAATTCTCACATTCTACACACTCCACACAGCAACGCTTTCCATTTTCCTGCCATAATAAATAGACTCAAAGGATTGGAGCTCAAACAAGATAAAGTAGTTGTGAGCCAAGTACACTTCAGTACCTAACGCCATTTCAGGTGAAACAGCGTGTACTCACTCAGCTGCCTTCTTACTTCCCAGGCCTGTAACAATTGCCTCTTGCTTGTAAAGACTACTTCAATCCTTTCAAACCAGCACAGTCAACTTACACACACTTACTTGTGATGTCTTGCTGATGTAGACCCACTCTTTTTCAGTGGTGAACTCTTGTTCAGGCCGAACTCATAGCCCTACCTTGTCTCAGCAATAACCGACTGTCAGTTACAGTGCATCAGCCTCTTGCAAGCAAAGTCGTATTATATGTCTACAAAAATCTAATTGATGACTTACTCAGGAATTAATTCTGCTCTCTTTATGCACACGTTAAACTGAAGGAATGACAATCATATAATGGAATTAACTTGATAGTTAAATTATTTAATTTTAAAACCAGTCCACACATTGCACAGCCTCAGTGACATCAGCATATGTACAACACTCCTGTTTCAGGCCAAATCTATTCCTTAACCTCGCTCAGCAAAAGCTCCCTTGGTCAGCACCTCAGTCAGTCAGCCTCTCACAGCTCTTGACTGGATACTTTTCGGAGAACTTTTCTAATCAGAAAAATGTGTGCATTGCTTGTACATAGTCCAGGCATATCCGGATTTTGTTTGCTAACCAGTTTTTGGCCTAAGAACAAAAATTATTCACTAAAGAAGTGAAGAAAAATATATTTTTTAATTAAGACAATGCAAAAGTCAATTAAATGTGCTCCTATTTTTACATAGCAACAACAACTTAGTTGCATTACTGCCTGGGTTGTTTCGGTAACTTTAAACTGATTATAGTGGAGTTTTTGGTGGCATCGGCGGTACTGGAAACTGCCAGAGAGCCCGAGTGAGGTCACCTCAACAGAACCATCTTGTTAGCTGTTGACATCCTCATGGGTCAGATAGCAGGTGGTAGATCTGCGCCAGCAGGTTGAATGAAGCACCATGCTGTTCAGATGGAAAAAGTCTGCCTACATACTTGTATGCAGAGTAGCAAAGTTATTGTGCAAAAGGGGGTTATTCTGCATAACCTGTGTTATGCTTTGGATACCCAGAATTAGCAGGATAAGTTACACAATTGTCTCCGGGCGATATGGGCACCTGAGGGTGTTAAATGTGACTTGAGTAGTTGACATGACCCTCTTGTGGTTGGATCTGTGGGGGAGGGGGTTGGGGGGTGGGGTGGGAGGTCCTCTTTCTTTGACGATGGCTCTTTGGAGATTGCTGAAAGCAAACAGTCATCTTTTAGACTGTGTCTTCAGTTGTATTGGTTCTATCAGATGACAGACTGGAAACCAAAGTGTCTTCAACATCTTCTTCTTGTTCAACTCTATGATGCTGGCTTGCTAGATGTCTCCTAATATAGATTCTTCTGTGTGGGTATAATATAACAGCTGTAATATATTTCATTTTAAGTTCAGACAATTAAATAGAATCATTACCAGTTATGCCTGCTAGCAGGGCAATGGACTAGATAAAATGTCTGGATAATTTGGCATAAGTTAATGGAGACACATTTCTATATGAATGTATTTTTTCATGTTATTACAATACTAATTTAATCTTATTGTGCATATACATCTTTTTTTTTGAATTACCTTAGTTAGATTTCTATCTCCTTCACAATGAATAGCTGTGCAATTTCCGCTCGGCTGATGACAACATTTATCTTTTGACCAGATGCTCTCTTTTGTTAACATGTCTTTAGCTATATCTTCATGTGATCTTCTCCCTTGTAGCATGCTCCATGTCATTGTGAAGCTTTTTCTTACTCTCCTGCTTTCCGCTTTAGGACAGAAATATTATTAATGTTTTTGCCTAAGCAATTCCCTCACAAGTAGGTCAAGACCCGTCACATTGTACCACAACTTCCTTGTGGCTGGTATTTTATTTACAATTGTCCCATCTTAAGAACATAAGAAATAGGAGCAGGAGTAGGCCATGCAGCCCCTTGAGCCCGTTCCACCATTTAATATGATCATGGCTGATCATCGAGCTCAACTCTACTTTCCCGCCTGATCTCCATATCTCTTTGATTCCCCTAGACTCCAAAAATCTATCTATCTCAGCTTGAATATATTCAGAGACTCAGCATCCACAGCCCTCTGGGGTGGAGAATTCCAAAGATTCACAACCCTCTCAGTGAAGAAACGCCTCCTCATCTCTGTCTTAAATGCCTATCCCTTATCCTGAGACTGTGCTCCCTAGTTCTAGACAGTCCAGCCAGGGGAAACAACCTCTCAGCATCTACCCTGTCAATCTCCTTCAGAATCTTGTATATTTCAATGAGATCATCTCTCATTTTTCTAAACTCCAGAGAGTATAGGCCCATTCTTCACAATCTGTCATCATAAGACAGCCCTCTCATCCCAGGAATTAATCTAGTGAACCTCCGTTGTACCGGATCCAGCAGAATCAAGTCATTGCTAAGGGCCAAGTAGGTCATTTAATTTGTTAAGCTGATTAATTTATAGGATTAGAGTTTGCATTTGGTTGGGGAATTTAAGTTATCAACAACACTAATAAAACACTTGCAAAAATTAGAAAATTGCAGATCAGCAGCTGCCTTATTTTTCACTCAGATACCCCGATGTCTGCCCATTGGGGACCAGAAGTGTGTAGTGGGAATATTCCCAAAACCCATGCTAAGTAATTGATACTATAATAAAAGGGTATTCCTTTCAAGATTGATGCAAATTACTATTCCTTGCCCCATCACTTGTGCCCATTCTACGATTATTTAGTTAATTATAGAAAAAAAATCTAAGATTTTCTAATTAAATTCCTTGAGTTGGATTAGGCTTCCTTAACAGAACCATTAAAATACCGAGTTTAATAATTAAATTTAAATCAACAAACTTTCAGTGAGGAATCTGGCTAGAAAATGTGCTTTGTTTGTGAACCACTTCTTTAAGTAGTTGTAAAAATATTCAGCCATCATGAGCCATAAATGTTTTGCTATTTTGAAAGCAATTTTATTTTAATTAAAAGCTGATGTGAAAAATTAAAAATAGAGTAATGTTTTATCTTTGAACAATAGTTGCAGGTTCCTGTGGTGAGTCACCAATGTGGGTCAGTCATCAGATACAGTTGTGAGCAGAGGCAAGGTGTGTAGCTAATTAAAATAAAAGAAAATCAGTTTGAGAGCACACTCGAGTGCTCATTACTGGCTGGGGACAGAGTGGCATTTGCAGATGCTTCGGAGGTGCGTGCAGTCTGTCCTTTGGACTGGAATCCAAGCTGCCTGATCTGGGAGACTACAAAAACTGGAGAAAATGAGGAATAAAATAAACTGAATTAAAATCATTTTGTATTCGATTTTCAAATATTATTCTTGTCACAAGAAAGAGTGAACACAAAAAATGTGGAACCTCGATAAGGATAAACTTTCATCAATCTGTGGTGGAAAACTACCCAATTAATTTAATTGTGATGTATGCTTTATGATGCCAGCAGTTTAGGGGAAGGGGCAAATGTTCACTTTGGAGGATTAGAAAGCCATCGATACTTTGTATTTGATGTCAAGGCGACAAGGCAAGTTGAACCTTCTCATTCTTTCCCCAGTGGCTGTGGACTGTTACAGCACAATTTCAATAACCTTATAAGCTGCCTCTTCTCAGTAACAAATAACGAGTAAACAAACATAAAATACTGTGGAAATCTGAAATAAAAATAGAAAATGCTGGAAACTCTCAGCAACTCAGGCAGCACCTGTGGCAAGGGAACCAGAGCTAATGTTTCAGGTCGATAACCTTTGGCCAGAACTGCAAGATGTTAGAGATGAACAGCATTTATACAAGTGCAGAGCCAGGGGAAAGGTGGGTTAGGTGGGGAGGGGTAGGGTTAAGAAAAGAACAAAAGGGAGAGGTCTGTGGCAGGGTAGATTTCTGGCCTTAACATTGAGTTTAACAACTTTAGATGTTAACCGCTGCTCCCATTTCCTCTCAGACAGCAGGTGTGGCAATGGAGGACGGCTGCAGCAGAACCACTGGGAGTGGCGGAGGTGTGGGCTTGTCATTGTACTGGGGATCCCCTATCGGTACATGGCTGGCAGGATGGTCCGCACCCCTTGGGGCTACCCATCTTCCTCCGTCACATGGGAGCCTTCTCCTCTTTGCCAGATTTTCCATGTTTCCCTTCTCCTTCTGCTATTCTGCTAGAACCATGTACACCTCCTCTGGACCCATCTTATGTTTCCATACTGGTTCCATTATCACCTCATTTTGCCTTGTGCTATCATCACTGTTGTTATTTAATCACACCAGCCCTCCACCCGATCACAGACCTCTTCCTTTTGTTTTTCTGCTGCTGCCTTTCCCCTGGTTCAACACTTGCACAAAAGCTGCTCATCTCTAACATCGTCCAGTTCTGATGAAAGGTCATTGACCTGAAACATTAACAACTAAAACAGTTTATTTCTCATTGATGGAACAATGATTCTGACCCAGTCAAATGGCAGAAAGTGAATGATACTTTCAGTTTTCAAAAACTGATTGCTGCATTATCCAGGAAGAAATTATTTTTTGTCAGTCAGTGGCTCAATTGGTAGCACCTTTGCCTTCAAGTTCCACTCCAGGGACTTGAGCATAGAAATCTAGGCTGACACTCCTGTGCGGTGCTGAGGGAGTGCTGCACTGTCGGAGGTGTCATCTTTTGGATGCGACGTTAAACCAAGGCCCAGTCTGCTCTCTCAGGTGGACCTAAAATATCCCATGGCACTACTTCAAAGAAGAGCAGGGGAGTTATCCCTAGTGTTCTGGCCAATATTTATCTCTCAATCAACATTACCAAAACAGATTATCTGGTCATTATCACATTGCTGTTTGATGGGAGCTTGCTGTGCACAAATTGACTCTGCATTTCCCACATTACAGCAGTAAGCTACAAAAAGTAGTTCATTGGTTGTAATGTCCAGTGATCGTGAATGGCACTATATAAATGCAGTATATCTTTTCTTTTTTATTTAAATCCTGACCAATCTGTATACATAATTCAATTTTAAACCCTTTTTTATGTATATCAAAATAAAGCAGCTATACACATTTAAAAACAGTTGCGTGCAATATGCCTTTTTGGCCTTGGAAAAGCTTTGAAAAGTAACTTTTGCTTGTATTTTGATGAGGGCACTGAAATGTATCTCATTGCTTGTGGTGGGACACACATCCTTGTTTGTTCAAAATATGACTGAAAATAAGTAGATTCTTATGGAAAAACACAACATAATTTTCAATTTCCCACATGCTGTCTTAGGACATTTATATATCAATGTGTTGACCCATCTCAACGACATATTTTACACAATCAAAAAGCTTTTTTAAAAATAATTTCATTTAAATAATAATTTAATTTTACCTAATGGGTTTGTCCAGCAAAAATGAAGATCTTTTCATTGTAATTAAAAATAAGCTCAGTTAAATAATCTGACAGAAACTCCAATCTGTTAGCATTCCTGAAACTGCATGTACCAAACTGCAGTTAAGGTTGATTTTAACTTCCACCGCCTGGTGGAAATGGGACAGTATCAGTTCAAATCGGTGGTGCCTTCGTTCCTGTTCACTTACCACCCACCATCATATTGCCTGTAGAGCTTTCATGGGCGGCTGAGATGGAGCCTCAGGAATCCATGTAAATCAGGGTCCTATGATGTACACAGGACATCCAGTACGATTTTAACAACCGACCGAGCGGAACATGTGCCTTGCTACAATCTGCTGTAAAACTTGGTGGTCAGGAGGGGGAGGTAAATGCTGAGTTTATTTTTGTGGGGCCACTTTTGGCTGCTACAAGAATAATGTGGACCATTACCGCTCTGGACTCCCGTTGCCACTCTCGTGATTGCACCTCCCCTCTTTTTGAATTTTGCCAGTTGGGAGCAAGACACTTTGACGCATGCATGTTAATGATGCCAGGCACTCAGAATGGATCTCGCCTCCCACTGTAGGTAGAGAATCATAGAATAGTACAACACAGAAGGAGGCATTCAGCTATCGCATCTGCGCTGCCTCTTTCGAAGAGCAATCCAGTTTGTTTCACTTGCCCGCTCTTTCCCCATATCCCTGCAAATTTTTCACCTTCATGTACTTACCCAATACTTTTTGAATGCAACTATTGAATCTGCATCCACCACTCTTTCAGGCAGTGCATTCCAAATCCTAACCACTTGTTACGTAAGAGGGTTTCCCTCATGTTACCTCTGGTTCTTTTGCCAATCACCTTAAATCTGTGCCCTCAGGTTATCAACCCTTCAGCCATTGAGAACACTCTCTCTACATTGCAACAGTGACTGCATTCCAAATGTACTTCATTGGCTGTAAAGCGCTTTGAGACGTCTAGTGGTTGTGAAAGACGCTATATAAATGCAAGTCTTTCTTTTTTTAGTTATTCTATCTAAACCCTTCATGATTGTAGACACCTCTATCAAATCTTCTCTTAGCCTTCTCTGCTTTAAGGAGGACAACCCCAAATTCTCCAGTCTATCATATTCTGCCCCCGATTTATCATTTTTAAGTATGAACAATCTTTATTTTCTGAAAAATCAATGAATTACAACACTGTTTTAATTTAATGAATTGCTTTCATTTTTACACTGAACCTCTGAAAATATGCAGTTTTACGTTCAATAAAGCCAGAAAAGTTTTCCTATTATGACATTCTATGTGATGAAATAAACATTTGAATGAATAAAATGACTTGAAGAATTTAAATAATACTAATTTAACATTTTAACTTTGCTATTTACTAATGAAAAGGTTAGATGAATTGATTATATCACACTCAAATTGCTGCGATCAGCGATATGTGTCAGTTCCCTGCCTGATGGATACTGGAATTATTAAAACCTTTCTCTGCTCTGCCCTGATTGCCACCTATACCATAAATTACTTTTATATCTGCTATTATTCATGCACAAAGACAGGGACTTGTATTCCTTAAAAACAAGTCTAACATTGATATATATATAGATTTTTTTATTAACAACTAGTGGCATATTCTGTAACTATATTAAATAAATTGTAGATACATGATTATTATTCTACCTGTGTCTACCATTTCAAAATAGTTGTAAGTACCTATGTACTATCTTCAATATGTCAAATGTCCATTCTGATATTAGAAATAAAAAATGCATCAGAACAAAATCAGCAACAGAAATTTAAATCATGCTATCCGCCCGGATCATTATATATAAATAAAAGAGGAAAATTGCTATGCCTTCTTTCAGTTAAAGATATTATTTAACTTTACAGATTGGAGAGCTCACATTTGGAAATGATGCACCGATGACGGACTTTTGATTTTGGGAGCCCCACAAGGAAAACATAGTGACCTTATAATGCTTCTTCTCCTACTTCATTTTCTTTTAAATTAACCATTCATTAATCAGATTAGCATTAAGTAAAAATAAGGTGATTATTTTTTCCGAACATTTTGTAAATATATTGTGTCTCAAATGAATCATGTCTAATTCAAATACACGGTGTTTGTACATTGGAAAAAATATTTTAGATAGCAATTGACAAAACATGTTTCAGACACATCTTTTAGATGTACAGACCATTAGATAAACAAATGCAAGTTTCTTATTATAAGATAATGAGTTTATCATTTCTTTTACTATTTCATTAACTATATCTAACAAAACTATAATTCAAATAAATGGCAAAACAGCATTACAGTTTGAAGTACGAAGCTTCTTTTGCAGAGCTGCTCTTATGCAGATAAAAATGTGCACTCACCTGGCAAACCTAAGCACAGAAGGAGACTGTAGTAGATAACACGTACATATCCTAAACCACATCCGTACTGCTTTCCATCATGGGAGAGTAGAGTACTGTTGGTGGTGAAAATGTGATTGTGCTCCATGGACTTTTCTTGTCAGCTGGCTCAGTCTAAAGAAGAGTATAGACAATGAATGCCGGCACTTTCACTGAGGTTCTGTATCCAGTCTCAACCTCGATCTTTCAGCACATGTTTATCGCTGGATTCTTCCACCTGCTGCTTGCTGCTAAGCTGGCATAATTAGGAGAAAGTGCAACGCTTTATCTGCCTCGCTCTTAAGGGAACTGCACTGAAGTGTCATTAAAGTAGGTAAATTAATACATTAAAATTTGATGATGTATGGTCACCTCTATTGGTTGCATCTCTGAAGAGTATAATTCAAGCAGTGCAAAAGCAGTACCTCATATGAACTGGATTGCTGCTTACTGAGCTACACAGTACAGTAATTGGAATACAGCGTGTGGTTTAAAAACAGTTCATTCTTTTCCTTTGCTGCTACGGCTGCTTTTATCTAAAGCACTTACCTTAAGGCAGAGCAGTCAGTACTAAATGCTGCTTTATAAGAAAATAACCATTTTGCCTTAAAACAAGGGAAATGGGATCAATCTTTCGAAGATAGTAAGGGCTATTATACGTTGCCTACAGACAACAGTAGAGTTCTGTCAAGTGTCATTCTCAGTGTATCTTGCCTAACCACGTGATAAATGGTTTGAGAATGGTGAGCATGAAAGATTAGAATGACGTACCACAGAGGCACGTTGCAGCTGCGGATAATAAACTATATGCTTGTTCCTCTCAAATTCTGAAGCCTGAAAATTTTGCATCCCTAGGAGTATTTACAATATTTTTCTAGTCCGATATTGCATGCAGTACAGGGATAAGTGGCAGAATCAAAGTGGATTGATTTGGATCAAAATACTATTATTTCAAAAAATAATAATTTATGGTCCTGTTCCTATACAATTATGCTGCCATGTGTCGATTTGTGTCCCTCAGTAGTTGCCACCTCAATGTTTGACAGTAAATGTTAAATGGAAAGAAAAGTGATTTTTAAAATATTGTTCCCTCTCATTTAAATCTTGGATTAATGGCCAGTTCCCAATGGTGGTGGGTCTGTATCTGATTTGTAATATGTTCTTTTAATGTAAGTCATCAATCTGTTTATGGATGTTACTCAACCTTTGTAATGTTACTAATGTGGGGAGTTAGATTTTTGGGGGCAATATGGATGTTTTTTACTGTAATTTCTGACCTGCTAGCAACATTACTGGAATGCAAGCTTCCGAGATGTACGCTTCTTGAGGCTACAATTTTGTTAGCGGTAGTTGAAGGCCGTCATGGAGTCCTTACACCTGCAGCAATGATGCTTCAACATTTCTCAAGTAGCTAATGAACCACTGAACCAACATAAAGTTTATTGATCCATCAACTGTATTGCCAGCATTTTCTGTTTTTATTTCAGATTCCAGCATCTGCAGTATTTTGCTTTTGTATAAAGTTTATTAATTCAGATGTGGAGTGTACAAATTATTGTTGACAACGGTTCAATGACAATTGAGAAAAGTCTGATTTACCCAGGAGTCCCTGCATGTGCTGGTAACCTCTGTAATGGAGTATCATAATCACATTTATGCCGGAGAATGGTCATCTTAAATATGCTAAGAAGGCAACAATGGTGCCAATGTACCACTCAAATTTTGAACTCCATGTCAGCTACTTAATGGACCTGGCTGGAGATCAGGAGGAAGGTGCATGAATTAAAGAAAAGCACCAAGGTACGATTTGAACATTAATTCGTCTGTACATGTGTTCTGTGCTGCTCCTTTATGTGTAAAGTAGTAGCTCTTAAAACGTATCTGCATAAAATGCTATACTGAGAAATGTCAGTAAGAATCTGGTCATGTAGTAGAAGTGAAAATAGTAAGATTATGTAAATTTCATTGTGAATGCCATGACGGGAAAGAAAATGTACTGCAGATTAGAATTTAGAACGATCAATGCAAGATGACGCGCACAGAGTAATGCAGATTGGTACGAATGCCTGCCATCATGTAGCCTTGCACAAGTGACAGTAGGCACTACTTCCAAGATACAGCAATGATCTCACAGCGAATACAGTAAAAACATTTCTGTAAGTACATTGGGTTGGTCACAGATGCAAATCTCTGCTGTCACTTGTCCTTAGTAGTCCAGCATCTGCACAACCAACATGGAGACATTCATGACAAATAAGAGTCAAAGAAGATAGCAAAACACAAACATGTATAGCATTAAAACTCCAGGACTTATTAAATTACATTTACACAATCCTACACTCTATTATTTTATTTAAAAAAGAAATCAGTTGTTTAAAATTAAATCTAACAGCTAAATCAAATGGCAGTTCTGTATTTGCAGATATCTTCAATAGAAAGTTGCAGGGCCCAACTGCAGAGATCACTGGAAGGACTTGTCAATGAATCCTTGCTCCCGCCTCCCTGCCTGGAATGGGTGGACTGCTGCTGGAGGCTGTTGTTCTCTCCTGCTCTACCAAGGCTTGCGACTGCACCTCATCCTAGTTAAGGCGAGGCATCGTTCTATGACACTATTGTGCAGCAGAGCATGATCAATATCAGCTCAATGAGGATCCTTTTCAACCTTGTGCCTTGTTGTATTCTTTCCTCGATGGGGTATAATGTTTGCATGGAGGTATATTGTTATCAGGAATGATTGTACAGCAACAACTTGCATTTATATAATCCTTCAGTGTAGAAAATTATCCCAAAGCCATTCAGCCCAACCAGTCCATGCCGGCATTTATGCTCCATGTGAGCCTCCTCCCGTCATTCCTCATCTAACTCTATCCCTCTATTCCCTTCTCCCTCATATGCTTATCCAGCTTCCCCTTAAAGGCATCTATACTATTTACCTCAACCACTCCCTGTGGTAGCAAGTTCCACATTCTCACCACTCTGGGTAAAGAATTTTCTTCTGAATTCCCTGTTGGATTTCTTGGTGACTATCTTAAATTGATGGCCTCTAGTTTTTCTCTTCACCAAAAGTGGAAACATTCTCTCCGTATCCACTCCAGCAAAACCTTTCAGAATTTTAAAGACCTCTATTAGGTCACCCCACAGCCTGCATTTTTCAAGAGAAAAGAGACCCAGCCTGTTCATCCTTTCCTGATATGTATTCCCTCGCATTTCTGGTATCATCCTTGTAAATCTTTTTTTTAGTAGGTGTGACCAAAAGCTTGGTCAAAAAAAATGGGTTCAAAGGAGGACAGGGAAGTAGAGAGATGGAGGGGTTTAGGGAGTAAATTCTAGAGTGTAGGGCCTAGGAAGCTGAAGGCATGGCTGATAATGATGAAACAAAGTTAGGAGTGGGGTGGGGAGCACAAGAGGCTGGAGTTGGAGGACTGCAGAGTTCTGAAGGGGGTTGTAGGGCTGGAGGATGTTGCAGACATGGCGGAAGTGGTGTGAGGTCGTGAAGAGAATGAGAATTTTAAATGTGAGGCATTGACCAGCAAGGACGAGGTGCTGTGTGAGTGGGATTTGGTCCGGGACACGAGATGGACAGCAGAGTTTTGGATGAGCTGAAGTTTAGGGAGGGTTGAGGATAAGAGGCCGGTCAGGAGAGCATTGGAATAGTGGAGTCTCAAAAGCATTGGATGAATGTTTCAGCATCAGATGGGCTGAGGCAGGACAGAGGCGGGGGAATTTACAGAAGAAGTCTTTGTCATTGAGAGTATTTGGATTCGGAAGCGCTGCTTAGGGTCAAATAGGATGCCAAGGTTGCAAATAGTTTGGTTCAATCTGAAACAGTGATGGTAGGGGTTTGGAATTGGTGACAAGTTTATGGCGGGGACCAAAGATGATGGCTTTGGTTTTCCCAATGTTTAACTGGAGAAAATTGCGGCTTATCAAACACTGAATATCAGACAAGCAGTCTGACAACACAGAGGTCGTGGAGGGGTCATCAGTGTTACATGTGGAAGCTGACACACTAACCTTCACATAACCATTCAAACCACTGCCCTAATGTATAGGGTGATTCTAGCTGGATGAGTTTGGTAAGCCTTCCAGTACCCTTTGTTGGCAAGTTGTGCTCTTTTAGCTAGTTAAACCTCAGACGTATTTGTATGTTTGCGGGTCCCTAAGCTTTGGTTCTTGCCACCCTGTGACGGACACTCTCTGGACTTCGGTAAGTGGACTGTGTCCCTAACAGTAGAGTGTCCATGCGGCATATCGGACAAACATTGTTGATTAGCTCGGTTTGGAAATGCTTAAGCATAGCAATACATTTCTGCATGTTCAGCTGGCCAATAAAAGACATCTACCTGACTGGCTGCAGAAAGGCACTGTCAAAGGTTGTCATTGAGCAGTTTCCTGTATTGTATCTTTCAGACGCATATGTTTAGTTACAAATCAGTATAGAGACATGTAACAGGTCAAAAAATCTGATTTAAACAGAAAATGCTGGAAATCTCAGCGGGTCAGGTAGCATCTGTGGAGAGAGAGCCGAGTTAACCTTCGGGTCACAGACCTGAACCGTTAACTTTGTTTCTCTCCACAGATGCTGTCTGATCCGTTGAGATTTCCAGCATTTTCTGTTTTTATTCCAGATTCCAGCATCCACAGTATTTTGCTTTTGTAAAAAATCTGATTGATGTTTCGCATTATTTACTAAATATGTCGTGGCCATTTATAGGCATTGAATCACAATTTTTATTTGTGTGACCTTGTGACAGATGTGTGGATTCTCCCTCTTTTGGTGCGGGAATGTTATTAACTGCAATCTGGTGACAGTGCAGCAAGAATCAGAATATTCAGCTCGACCACATCCTTACCACTCTTACTTGTCATACGACACGATGGCTAAGTAATTGCTGTTACGAGAACACAGACCACAGCACGAGTTCTGTTCGCTGTAATTTAACTATCTGGGGTGCCTGAGGCCTGGTATACTTTTCAGCTGTAATTTACAATGTGCATTTGTAATTCAGCACACAAGGCTCACATCACTTTTTGCCCTCATGTGTTTGAGATTAGGTTAGTACAGAGAGTGCATTTGTGCAGGATATGAAATTTAGCAATTCCTCCTAATAACAACCAGATACTAAATTATAGCATATCCTATAATCTAACCTATACATAACATTTCCAATTCTAATCCTAACATAATGTGATTTATATTGTAACATCACAAAAAATGCTCAAAGCTTGCTATGCAAAGCTAAATATTGCATGAGGTAATTTTTTTTATAAGGATTGTTTTACTATACTAAAATCAGAGCCCTTAATACGATGAGTGATCAACATGACGTAGTTCATGAACTAAAGTGATACATATTTGAGATAATGGTGTTCTGACTTCATGCACAACAGTAACAAATGATTGGAGTTCTGCTCTACAAAATAGAAATACCCAAATAAAGGATAATGGTAATCATAGTTAAGTAGATGAAGATTGATTTGGCTGTTCAAAAGCTGCACTCACTTCCCTATTTTAGTTGGAGGGAAATGTCGACTCTGAAAAGGTTTGAGAAAAAGAAATCTGTGTTTACAAAGCTTTTAAATCCTGAAATTAAGAATGTAATTATAACTTGCAGATCCCTGGTGGTGTTGCTGATGGTGACTTGGAGGATGTGCTGTTTTATAAAAATACAGCAGTTTATATGGCCAATCAGCATCTCTGATTTATGTTAACTGAATGTAAAATTCTGTTGTTCTAAGATTTCTAACTAGTACTTTAGGGATTGAATCAGAGGGACGATGACAGACAACAACAACAACTTGTGTTTATATAGCGCCTTTAACATAGTGCAACGTCCCAAGGCACTTCACAGAAGTAGTAAACACAGATGGGTGAGATTGCATCCTAGATGTTCAGTTTGGACACATCCTTATGCTAACACTTCTCTATACAGGGCCTAGCTCTCCTGTCTGAACCAGTCTTAAGAAACCTGCCAGCAAATTAGAAAACTGAAGGAAGCCATCAGCTGAACTCTAGACACTTGAGCAGTTCCAGCACGGGGGGTGGCTCTGTTAGTGACTGTCAAGGTTACAGTCACATTCAACATTTATGTGGCAGGTTGCTGCCAGGAAAGTCTGGGAGATCTTTGTCACATCCACTAACCTTCAGTCTACAACTGCACCAACCAGCTAACAGACACATTGCTTGTCAAGGGCAAGGAATTCACCACATTTAGGCACAGAGGAATGTACAGGACCAGAAAAGACCAATTTGATTCATCTGGCCAACATCAGAGTTTAAAAACTGAACACACAGCTCACTACAATTTCCAGCAGCCAGCAGCACGAGAGAACCCTGCACTTTTACTGCGAGCTGCAATTCTCACTAATGCCGGGTATAATTGACTGGATTCAGGTGGCTATACTTACCCTCCAGCCTGAAAACAGCACCATTCATGCATGGAAAGGAATACAATTACAGTACAGATAGTCTGCACCTACAGGAACAGAATCAGACACATGAATGCATACTTTCCTATTATTTCCTATTATTCATTTATTCTGCAGCTGTCAATGCTACCAGCTTTATCTGAACGGCCAAGAAGACTTGAGAGATTACTCTTCGAGGACCAATGATATGCCCTGCAGCTGTGGCTCATGACACCGGGGTAGCGTCTGAGGACAACTGCTGAGGAGAGGTTCACTGTGACACATATACCCACCAGACATAAAAGCCTCCGATTTTAAACTCGGAATAGGAATCGGGTGGGCAGGGACCGAGATGGGCGGCAAACCCGCCTGACCCCTTAGCTGCATGATGCCCAGGAGGTCCGATCCGGTCTAATCCACATGCTGCTGGTCAGTCTCCTGTCCGAAAGGGCAGGATGTAGCAGCTGGTTGGTTGGGAGTGCAATGAAGGAACGGTCCCCAGCACTCAGGTAAGTCAGGGCTTCACAATCAGTGGGTGTGGGGGGGAAGCCCAGGACAGGGCCAGGCTTTTATTTCGGGGCCTGGAGGAACACCACAAAGAAAGTAAAAAAAGTAAAGGACTTGCCTTTTTGGGCTTTTGCTGACCCCAACACCTCTTCCTGCTAGGTTGACCTCGTGATCTTCTCACCTGCTCCGAGAGGGGGACAATGACATGTGAGTCCCATGGGTGATTTTAACTGCCCGCCCACCCAATTTCTGCTGGGCAGGCAGAATTAAAATCAGCACTTTGTAGTGGAACACGCCTTCAGTGCCTTGAAACAAAGATGCCATTGCTTGGACCAATCATGTGAGTGCTACATTTTAGCCCCATCAAGGCCTGCAAGGTTACTGTTGCCTGCTATGTCCTTCACAACTTTGGTCTGTAAAGGAGCCAATGATTTAGCAGCCAGGAACAGGAAGGGCAGCAAGGAGCAGGAGAAAAAAAGATGGGCCAATCATAAGCAAGAAGTATTGTCTGAACAAGCTGCTCTGACTGTGCACTCATCAGACAGGATCGAATTGACCAAACCGTCCATTATTGGTCTTTCACTGCTTAAAGATTAAGGGCTAGAAATTGTGTAGTTAATCTGTGCGGAAAGGTAAGGAATAAAAAATACTCCTCAATACCTGTACTGGTGCAATTTGACTCGCAATTTGTGTCCGTATTAACAATTGTGCCCAAAGCAAAAACTCTACCCCTTCATTATGTTTTGCCGTGATATTTTCTCTTAGTAAAAGTGTGTTGTGTATGTCTTCTATTTGTTAACTTTGTAATCCTTCTGCAGCGTAGGCCCTGTGGCTCGCTATAGTGATTTGACCATAAATGATCTTATGTCATGAATCTTGTAACATTATAAGTTCTTCTCGTTTTGACATGGTAACATTTTGCTATACTGGAAAATTACAATAGATTGGTGAGATACTGTTCAGCTGGTCAGTATGTTCTACTGCTTGGCATTTTTCCAAGAATACTGAACACATTTTACCAGTAAACCTATTCTTGTTATCAAGGTGAAGTAATAGCTTTGTTAAAGTTACCATGTTGATGCAAGTATTTACTGATTCATCCCTGTTTCCGTTGAGGATGTATGAACAGATAACATGTGGAGTGGGTGGAGAACAATGCCCCTGAGTGAAGAACTGCGACATACGGAATGGATTCCTTATAGAGGACCCCACAGTACAACCTGAAGGATCAAACCTTCCTTGCAAACAGTGGACAACCATCAACCACCTCAGAACCGGTCATGGTAGATGCTGCCACCTTCTCCATAGGTGGAAGGTTAAAGCATCTCCACCATGCGACTGTGGAGCTCCTAATCAGACTCTGGAGCACATCAGTGAGCACTGCCCTCAGAGGGAATTTGCAGGCAGCCCACAAGATATCCACACTGTTACACCAGAAGCTTTGGCCTGGATGTCCGACTGAGATATGGACATTTGATTTGCTTTGCTACTACCATACAAAAGAAGAACTTTGTAGTTCTGGCTAAAGTAAGGCTGGTTGGATATAAATATAAGTAGCATAGCCACTTAGGTCCATGTTAGAATGGAACAGAATCGCTGATTCTAAATCATCTTCATCATCATCATAGGCAGTCCCTCGAAACCGAGGGAGATTTGCTTCCACTCCAAAAGTGAGTTCTCAGATGACTGTACAGTCCAATACAGGAATTACAGTCTCTGTCACAGGTGGGACAGACAGTGGTTAAAGGAAAGGGTGGGTGGAGAGTCTGGTTTGCCGTATGCTCCTTCCGCTGTCTGCGCTGGATTTCTGAATGCTCTCGGCGACGAGACTCAAGGTGCTCAGCGGCCTCCCGGATGCTCTTCCTCCATTTCGGGTGGTCTTGGGCCAGGGATTCCCAGGTGCTGGTGGAGATGTTGCACTTTATTAAGGGGGCTTTGAGGGTGTCCTTGAAATGTTTCCTCTGCCCACCTGGGGCTCGCTTGCCATGTAGAAGTTCTGAGTAGAACGCTTGCTTTGGGAGTCTCGTGTCGGGCATGCGGACTATGTGGCCTGCCCAACGGAGCTGGTTGAGTTTGGTTAGTACTTCGATGCTGGGCATGTTGGCCTGAGCGAGAACACTGACTAGAGAAGATAGTGTGTTGAAACCACTATACTACTGTTCCTGGAAATTGAGGTAACTATTAGCTCTTCCTGTACTTTGAAGTGTTGCTAAATAAAGTTATCAAACCATATTGTTGTGATGAGCTTGATTATGGGGCAGCCATATGCCTTAAAATACATCTCGGGTGGCAGCTCAATGGCAGCAGTGGAGCTGAATATCAGGCACTGCGTGTAACGGGCAGCCAATCCGATACCGCCCGCTTTGCGCCACCGTCCGAGATTAATTTCTCGGCTGTAATGTTTCCTCCAGGGAAGGTGAAGTGATGTGGTTCGGTTTCTGGGTGTTAGTATTTGCCTCTGGGCTAGAATCCCTCATTCTGGTTGGTTCGAAGAGCATCCTTTACAATAGTTGAGGTAAGAAACCCCTTGACCCATACTTTCATATGGCAAGAGCCTGAAATGCTGCAAGGTAGACCATTCTCTGAGGGAATGAGTGAATGAGTAAATAAGAATCTAAGTTAAAAAAAAAGCAAAGCTCTCTGAATTAACCCCCCACCATTACCTCTATTACCTCTATGCCCTCTTCTCTTTAAGAATTAAGGATGATAGTTTTGGTGAACCCCCCCAACCACTACCCCCACCCCCAACCCCCGACCAGCTCCCTTGTGTCTACAAGCACTCCCATCTTTTAGGGAGAACAATGTAAGAAAGAGAATTATGACAGAATATGATTTCTACCAAAGTGCTCAGGATAACAACCACCTTATGTGAGGAGTACCTGCAACTATGAGGAGCCTTATGCTGGTATAATACATCGAGCTTGGTACTTGACTCACTTAATGGCCAACACAAGCAGCATTGTGAAATGGCAACAAGGCACAGTGAATCAGAAAAATACTGCATTTTTACAAAGGCCAGCAGTTGGTAATGTTCCCTGCATTCTCCCTCTGCGATGATGTATAGGTTTACAGTAAGGATCAATAAAGAAACTTGGCAAGGCAACCTAGTAAGGTTGTACATTTTTACCTTGGTAGCCATGTGCAGGCCACAAATTGTCTTTATTAGCTGCTCTCAGGTTCAGCCCAAAGGGGTGATCCATCACATAACCGACCGTGTAAAGTGCAAAGCTTGGGAGGATATCCTGAAATGTGTACAAAAGAACTTTCTTGATCCGTATGGCCTAGAAATCCCGGTCGAGGGCTTCCCACGGGTGAGCGACAGAAAAAGGTAAAAAAGATGCGCACCTTCCTTATCATACTGCGCCCACCAGCGATCCCGGTCCTGAGGCCGCCACTCACTGTACATCGGAACACGTGCACGTCGGGACGTCCGTAAACTGGAGCTGGAGTCACATGGCACTGGGCAGCCAATCCAGGTACAGTATTTTCTCATCCATAATAATGGGAACTCTGTAAGTAGGAGTTCTCATTATTATGATTGAGAAACACTCTCCAAACACCCAAATACAAATAAAAAATAGAAAACATACACCACATATTTAAGATTAATTTAAATTCAAGTTATTCGGGCTAGACTTTCCACTATGATCGCTGGGCGATATTTCCGGCCTTAGTGCTTTTTTTATTTTTCATGATCGCTGGAATATCGCCCATTTTAAAAAGTGCTAGTTTCGCCTTTTAATTTTGGACGATAGTCTTAGCGATGTGAAATGGAACTTATTGATGTATTCAGTCATGCAAGACTGACGTCTATAGCAACAGACGTTCTGCGCATGCACGTTTTTTTTAGCAAAGAAGTTTTCCCGCGATTCGAGAGTTCAGGGGTCATCTGCATATGTTCAGAAGAGTGAAAGAGAGAGAGAGAGAGAGAAGGAGAGAGAAAGCAAGCAGTCTGATACATTTAAAGATGTCTAGTGATACAAATATGCAGCAGGAGGAGTTGTCAGGGAAAAGGAGGGCGAAAGCCTTCTTGGATGAGACGAATGAGGCCCTTGTAAATGATGTGGAGAATAGGTGGGGACAATTAACCTGGAGTGGGTGTGGGAAACCTCCCCCCCAGACCTATCAAAAAATATGGGGCAAAATCGCCGATATTGTTTCCTCAGTGCCGCAAGAGGTGGAACAGCCTGGTTGCTTCAGCAAGAGTAAGTATTAAATTATTACGTTTTAAATTGTAATGATCCACTGAATTAATTAGAATGTAAATCTGCCAGGTTGTAATTAAGCTGGGTAATCTTGGGTAGCTTCCCTGCTAAGATTTAGACTGGGGTCGGAACCTCCACCCTTTAAGTCTAATTTTGCTCAGATGCCTTACATTGAATCAACAGTATTAATTATTCTTATTTAAAGGAATGACTAGAAACAGACAGACCGCAAACATTCAGCATTTCTACACTTCAGTTTAGAAGGAGAATCTTTGTGTGTTGTGAACAGGTCTTTAACTTGGCCTCCGTCTCCTTTTTGATTACGTTAATGGATGGAGCACGACTGAGCACTGAGGGGCCCGGTCACCTTTACCCAGACTGTGTTAGTGTCTCCGACTGCTGTCATTCACAGTGATCCAGCCTGGACTGGGGGAGAGTTGTCTGCCCTGCGACACTTTGGGACATTAGCTCCGGCCACACGGAGGTCTCCGAGCACAGCCCATGGACACGGTGCCCCCTCCCATTACACTCCTGTCATTGCCGAGCTCACCAGCGGTCCTGATTCCCTTCCGAGGGACCTCCATCGATTCAAATAAACCGCCTACTTCCCCTCAGGTGCCAACTGGCACGGCCCGTGAATGGGGCCTTTTCTGGAGATTGTACGCGAGATGTTTGGTGTCAAGCATTAGTTCCTAAACACGATCTGAACGTAGGTGTTATAACCATGCACCCATTGTGGATACAAACCGTATTAACATATAACGTTAAAGTTATGGGATGAATAAAATGTGGGGTGACTAATTGTGGATTACAATATCTGTTGTGTTTCCATAATAGTACCTAGTCAATTAGCTTATGCCATGCTCTTGTCACGTTTGCAGAGGAAGATATCTAAGAATCGGGCAGAGCAGAGGCCACCGGAGGAGGGCCTGCTGAGCTCCACCCACTGACTGATTTGGAAGAATGCGCTGCAGCACGAGTGGGCACCCACAATCGTTCTGCCACCCGTGTTGTTGTTGTTGATCCTGTTGTTGTGCCACGTGAGTAATGGGTAAAGCAGTGGTAATTTAAAGTAATTTAATGGCATTTCATTACAATATATGAATGATGTAATGTTACGCATGCAGCTTCTGTACTCTCAGGTTAATCATATGTAATGTCTCTTGTTCAGACTTATTGCAGTAGTGTTGCTCCTCGTACATATGACAGCGCAGCACAAGCATTCTCACAATATAAGAATATAAGAATTAGGAACAGGAGTAGGCCATCTAGCCCCTCGAGCCTGCTCCGCCACTCAACAAGATCATGGCTGATCTGGCCGTGGACTCAGCTCCACTTACCCGATCGCTCCCCATAACCCTTAATTCCCTTATTGGTTAAAAATCTATCTATCTGTGATTTGAATACATTCAATGAGCTAGCCTCAACTGCTTCCTTGGGCAGAGAATTCCACAGATTCACAACCCTCTGGGAGAAGAAATTCCTTCTCAACTCGGTTTTAAATTGGCTCCCCCGTATTTTGAGGCTGTGCCCCCTAGTTCTAGTCTCCCCGACCAGTGGAAACAACCTCTCTGCCTCTATGTTGTCTATCCCTTTCATTATTTTAAATGTTTCTATAAGATCACCCCTCATCCTTCTGAACTCCAACGAGTAAAGACCCAATCTACTCAATCTATCATCATAAGGTAAACCCCTCATCTCTGGAATCAGTCTAGTGAATCGTTTCTGTACCCCCTCCAAAGCTAATATACCCTTCCTTAAGTAAGGTGACCAAAACTGCATGCAGTACTCCAGGGGAGACCTCACCAATACCCTGTACAGTTGCAGCAGGACCTCCTTGCTTTTGTACTCCATCCCTCTCGCAATGAAGGCCAACATTCCATTTGCCTTCCTGATTACCTGCTGCACCTGCAAACTAACCTTTTGGGATTCATGCACAAGGACCCCCAGATCCCTCTGCACCACAGCATGTTGTAATTTCTCCCCATTCAAATAATATTCCCTTTTACTGTTTTTTTTTCCAAGGTTTATGACCTCGCATTTTCCAACATTGTATTCCATCTGCCAAACCTTAGCCCATTCGCTTAACCTATCTAAATCTCTTTGCAGCCTCTCTGTGTCCTCTACACAACCCGCTTTCCCACTAATCTTTGTGTCATCTGCAAATTTTGTTACACTACACTCTGTCCCCTCTTCCAGGTCATCTATGTATATTGTAAACAGTTGTAAACAGTTAGTGGCACACCACTAACCATCGATTTCCAACCCGAAAAGGACCCATTTATCCCGACGCTGCTTTCTGTTAGCCAGCCAATTCTCTATCCATACTAATACATATCCTCTGACTCCGTACATTTATCTTCTGCAGTAATCTTTTGTGTGGCACCTTATAGAATGCCTTTTGGAAATCTAAATACACCACATCCATTGGTACACCTCTGTTAAATCTCTTAATTTCCAATGAAATACGAACTCCGGTTGTAGTTTTAATGTAATTTTATTCTGGCAGCAGCAACAAGCTTCTGGCTTTAAGCCAGGCCTTTGTCCTTCTGAGACCACATGGCCAAAATGGCTGTACTTATACCTGGCTCAGTTTACAGAAAATAATGCGCCTTCTTTGACCTTATTGGCTCAATTGATGATCTGTTAACCTTTAATTGGCTCGCTACCAAAGGTCCTAAAATGTCAAGTTGATTGATGATTTAATGCAATGTGGTCTGTGTTTTCTCAAAACTGCAGCCAGGCTGCAGAGCTTGAATTCTCTATCAACCTCTATCCACCATGCTCGTTATATCCTCAAAGAATTCCAGTAAATTAGTTAAACATGATTTCCTCTTCATGAATCCATGTTGCGTCTGCTTGATTGCACTATTCCTATCTAGATGTACCGCTATTTCTTCCTTAATGATAGCTTCAAGCATTTTCCCACTACAGATGTTAAACTAACCAGCCTATAGTTACGTGTCTTTTGTCTGCCCCCTTTTTTAAACAGAGGCGTTACATTAGCTGCTTTCCAATCCGATGGTACCTCCCCAGAGTCCAGAGAATTTTGGTAGATTATAACGAATGCATTTGCTATAACTTCCGCCATCTCTTTTAATACCCTGGGATGCATTTCATCAGGACCAGGGGACTTGTCGACCTTGAGATCCATTAGCCTGTCCAGCACTACCCCCCTAGTGATAGTGATTGTCTCAAGGTCCTCCCTTCCCACATTCCCGTGACCAGCAATTTTTGGCATGATTTTTGTGTCTTCCACTGAGAAGACCGAAGCAAAATAATTGTTTAAGGTCTCAGCCATTTCCACATTTCCCATTATTAAATCTCCCTTCTCATCTTCTAAGGGACCAACATTTACTTTAGTCACTCTTTTCTGTTTTATATATCGGTAAAGCATTTACTATCTGTTTTTATGTTTTGCGCAAGTTTACTTTCGTAATTATCTTTCCTATCTTTATTGCTTTCTTAGTCATTCTTTGCTGTCGTTTAAAATTTTCCCAATCTTTTAGTTTCCCACTAACCTTGGCCACCTTATACGCATTGGCTTTTAATTTGATACTCTCCTTTATTTCCTTGGTTATCCACGGCTGGTTATCCCTTCTCTTACCGCCCTTCTTTTTCACTGGAATATATTTTTGTTGAGCACTATGAAAGAGCTCCTTAAAAGTCCTCCACTGTTCCTCAATTGTGCCACCGTTTAGTCTGTGTTCCCAGTCTACTTTAGCCAACTCTGTCCTCATCCCACTGTAGTCCTCTTTGTTTAAGCATAGTATGCTCGTTTGAGACACTACTTCCTCACCCTCAATCTCTATTACAAATTCAACCATACTGTGATCACTCATTCCGAGAGGATCTTTTACGAGGAGATCATTTATTATTCCTGTCTCATTACACAGGACCAGATCTAAGATAGCTTGCTCCCTTGTAGGTTCTGTAACATACCGTTCTAACAAACAATCCCGTATGCATTCTATGAATACCTCCTCAAGGGTACCCCGTGTGATATGATTTGACCAATCGATATGTAGGTTAAAATCCCCCATGATTACTGCCGTTCCTTTTTCAAATGCCTCCATTATTCCCTTGATTATTGTCCGCCCCACCGTGAAGTTATTATTTGGGGGCCTATAAACTACGCCCACCAGTGACTTTTTCCCCTTACTATCTCTAATCTTCACCCACAATGGTTCAACATTTTGTTCATTAGAGCCAATATCGTCTCTCACAACTGCCCTGATATCATCCTTTATTAACAGAGCTACCCCACCTCCTTTCCCTTCTTGTCTATCTTTCCGAATTGTCAGATGCCCCTGTATGTTTAATTCCCAGTCTTGGCCACTCTGCAACCACGTTTCTGTAATGGCCACCAAATCATACCCATTTGTAATGATTTGTGCCATCAACTCATTTACTTTATTTCGAATGCTGCGTGCATTTAGGTAAAGTGTTTTAATACTAGTTTTTAAACCATGATTTTTAGTTTTGACCCATCCTGAAGCCCCTTTATATTCATATATATTGTCCCTTCCTATCACTTTGTGGTTTACACTTACCCCAGTGCTACTCTGCTCTGTTGCCTCCTGCCTTTTGCATCCTTTCTTGGGGTTCTGTTCATCTGAACTCTCACGCACTGTAACTAGCTCAGAGCCCTCTCCTGGGTTCCCATCCCCCTGCCAAGCTAGTTTAAAGCCCTCCCAATCACAATATCAAAACCACCCGCGAGAACATTGGTCCCGTCTCTGTTGAGGTGTAACCTGTCCGACTTGTACAGGTCCCACCTACCCCAGAAGCGGTCCCAATTGTTCAGGAAACTAAAGCCCTCCCTCCTACACCAATGCCCCAGCCATGTATTTATGTGACTAGCCTTCATATTTCTACCCTCACTAGTAGGTGGCACTGGCAGTAATCCCGAGATTACCACCTTTGAGGTCCTGGCTTTCAATCTTACTCCTAGCTCCCTAAACTCAGCTTTCAGGACCTCACCCCTCTTTCTACCTATGTCATTGGTACCAATGTGGACCACAACCACTGGCTGTTCCCCTTCCCTCCCCAGAATGCCCTGCAGTCGCTCAGTGACATCATTGACACCCCTTGCACCAGGGAGGCAACACACCATCCTGATGTCACTTTTGCTGCCGCAGAAGCGCCTATCTACTCCCCTAACTATTGAATCTCCTATCACTATAGCTCTTCCCGTCATCTTCCTCCCCCCCCCCCCCTGTGCAGCTGAGCCACCCACGGTGCTGTGGACTTGGCCCTGGCTGCACTTCCCAGAGGCATCATCGCCCTCGCTAGTAGTCATGTCTACCCTTCTCTTCTAATACCTCAATTATGTTTTGCAGCTATCCAGACTCACGAGGCACTAAGGGACGCCCCTGCACCAACCCTTTTACCGCTGCAGGTGGTCATCACCACGGGTGAGGAACAAGAATCTGAGGAGGAGGAAGGTGACCCAGAGTTTTCGCCTGTGGTACCTGCGGCCACGTCATCATCAACAGATGAAATAGCGGGGCCAAGCAGCTTGCAGCAGGCCACTCCAAGGCATCCAGTGTCATGCCGACCCCGCAGAGGTTGATTCAGAGAGGTAGACGTGCTGCGACGGGCAGATCCAAATGAGGACATGGTCTCACTGTCAAGGGCGAGCGTTGACATAGGTCGAGAGCTCCTCCAGGTGCTTGGTGGGTTGACTGGCAACATTGCCACACTGTCCGCATGAATAACGGAGGGCATGGAGCGGATAGTTGCGGCGAATGACTGACGCTGTCCGTGCCTTGTGGCTTGCGATAGTGTCGGGAGATGGCACTGCACCCCAAGGTGCCGTACTACCAAGCACCATGGCAGACACCATGTCCTCCTCCTCCTTGTCTTCCTCTTCCTTGTCCCGCCTCCTCTCTCTCCTGAGGTGGACCGGTGGGTCCCATCTGGCAATTGTTATCCTCGCCTGATAGCTAGGTTATGCAACATGCAGCAGACCATAATGAACTCAGCGACCTGCTCAGGGTGGTATTGTAGGTTGTCTCCTGAGTGGTCCAGGCATCTGAAGCGCTGCTTAAGCACTCCAATTGTCTTTTTGACAAAATTGCATGTAGCTATATGGCTTTCGTAGTGACGCTTCTCGGCTTCCATCTGGGGCTTACGCAGTGGGGTTATGAGCCAGCTGGCAAGGCCATATCATTTATCCCTCAGCATCCAACCGTGACCTTGTGGCTGACTCTTAAACAGGTCAGACACAGTGCTTTCACATAAGATGTGCACATCATGGATGCTTCTGGAAAATTTGCATTTACTGCCATGATTATTTGCTTGTGGTCAACAACGAGCTGCACATTCAGGGAGTGGAATTCCTTTTGGTTCCGAAACACCTATGCATCCTCTAAAGGTGTTCGCAGGGCGATGTGCATACAGTCTATTGTTCCCTGCACCTTGGAGAAATTTGCTATTTGCGAGAAACCCAAAGCCCTCTCAGTCTGTACCTCCCTGGTCATGGAGAAGCTTATAAAGTCCATCCTGTGTGCGTAAAGGGCTTCAGTCACCTGTCGAATGCGGCAATGTGTGGCATGCTAAGAGATAGCGCAAATGTCGCCAGTTGAGGCCTGAAAGGAGCCTGATGCATAGAAGGAAAGTGCCGCAGTAACCTTGAACTCAATGGGTGGTGCGGTCCTGATGGTGCTGGTAGGCTGCAGATCTCCCTTAATTAGCTGGCATATCTCACTGATGACCTGCTTTCAGAAGCGCAGCCTTCTAATGCACATGTTATCGGACAAGTTCAGGAATGATCGCTTATCCCTGTAAATGCATTGGGTGTAATGTCTCCTCCTCCTCAGCAGTCTGCCACCTCTTTGATTGGACACATAATGCTCTTCAATATACCTCCTCCCATCTCTATTCTGCAGCATGTGACTAGTGATCAATACTGGTTGAGAAATTACAGGCCCTATCACTATAAATCACTATAAATGCCCTTAATTTGTCCTCAACAAATACAAATGTGATTAAATGATTGGAAAGAGTTAAAAAAAGGCCCTGAGAATCACTCACAAATTGATTCTCCTGACAAGCACGAAGCAGCCTTTTAGTACAGATCCTCTGAGTTACAAAATGGCGTCCGTAGTGCCGAGTAGTGCCGAGTAGTGCCGAGTAGCGCCGAGTAGCGCCGAGTAGCGCCGAGTTAAGGTCAGATGATTGCAACTTTTCTTCAGCAACTTTTTGGGCCAGCGACCATTTGGGTGAATTGTGAGCGAAATCTGGGTCATAATTGGGTGCAACTCTCCATTATTAACACTATTTTCAGCCTTGCACAAGGATGATGTCGTATTTTTAAAAAAATAGGCCAGGCGATGCAGCTCATTCAGCAGTGCCGAAAGTTGGGCTGGCGATAAATGGGCTATAATCGGGCACTAGTTTCCACTTTTCAGCAAATATGGGCGATAGCCTGCATCTCAGCATTTATATGGGCGATAAATGGGCGATAAATGGGCGATGATGTGCTGAAAGTCCAGCCCATGTCTTATAAAATAAATATTTTTTTAATTTTTAAAAAAGCTTTTTTAATTATGGTTTAAAATAAACTTACCTTAGTGGGCAGGATTTTCAACATTAAAATGTGTTTTAAAAATGTTATTTTACTATGTTTTTGTATGGTTTAAAACTCTTGTGACTGTAAAAGTAGGCTAAGCGCAAAAGTTTTCAGGACATCCGCTGGGCAAAATATGGGTAAATACCGCAATCTTACCCTTGTGAATGTCCTTGCTGCCGAGATACAGAGGATCTGTCAAGCCAGAGCTCAGTACGGACCTGGGGAGGCTGGGATTTCTAGACATATGTTTCAAGCCCAATGAGGAAGGAAGCACTGATGAATCTAGTTCTGGGGCAAGTGGAGCATGATTTAGGTGGAGAGGTTTGGAGTAGTTATGGAAAAGGACAAGAAAATATCATATGAGAAAATATTCAACTGAAGGAGGGCTAATTTCAGTGAGTTGAAAAGGAATCCTGGATGGATTGGAATTAAAGATTGACAGGTAAAATAGTAAATGCACAATGGGGGGCCTTCAAAGAGGAACTAATTCAGGTACAGACTGGACACATTCCCACGAGGTAGAAAGGAAGGACTTCCAAAGCTAGAGCTCCCTGGATGACTAAAGACATAAGGCTAGAAATTCAGTTGGTTAGCACCACCCGTTCTTGCCCAGGTGGGGTGGTAAGGGTTCGCTAATGGCTTATCACCCATGCATAGTGAATTTAATGCTACCCAGGAACTTCAGTTGAGTTTTAACGGCGCGATAACACTTAGCTATTCACCCTGCAGCGCCAACCAGACCGTGATGTCAATGAGTGTGCAACGCCCCATTAGCGCTCTGGACGCGATCTTCAGTTGGTTCATCTCACTTACCACCTGCCGCTAATCGCGCCAGAAAAGGCAGGCGCTCAGACATGCCAGAGTTGCTCCCGGCGTGCTATGTAAATGGGTGAGCGGTCGAGTATTTGTTAGGTAAAATTCTGAGATATCTTTCAACATTGTTTCCACTGCTTTTGACATTCTCTGCTGCTTTGCATTGCTGCTGATGTTAAATTTTGCTCCCTTGTATTTTTCTGATGATTTAAAGGTGCTCCAGGTAACCTTCCCTTTAAGCGCCAGGATGTGGGTATTAGCGCACCTGAATTTCATTAGCGCTCCCTCGTTAGCGCCCTGTGTTACCACTTTAGTGCCCTAAGAGAAGTGTGGGGCACTTGCTTCAGTACTCCACTTCCCTCTTAGGGTGCTAAAACCAAATATCGCGGTTGGCAGCGCTAAAGATCGGCAGGCACTAAAGTTACCGACCAGGCGATGTTAACGCCTCACAATGGGCAATAATGAATTTTTAGCCTGTGGACATTAAAATGAAACACAAATAGGAAACTTATGTTCTTCTTATAGACAGATTTTTGAACAATAAGGGAATAAAGGGTTATGGGGAGCAGGCAGGGAAGTGGAGCTGAGTCTATGATCAAATCAGCCATGATATTAAATGGCAGAGCAGGCTCGAGGGGCCAAGTGGCTTACTCCTGCTCCTATTTCTTATGTTCTTATGTTCTTAATAAATAGTGGGTTCATAATTCAGTGGAGAATCAAGCTGAATACAATGAGTACACAGGAGATCTGAAAAATGAAATAAGAGGGGCAAAGAGAGTGTAAGAGAATTGATTAACAGGTAACATAAAAGGGACCCCAAAAGTCTTTTATAAACAGATAAATAGCAAAAGCATCATAAAAGGACAGGTGGGGCGGAGGGACCAAAAAGGAAATCTTCTAATGCAGGCAGAGGTTGAGTTACTAAATGAATACTTTGCATCTGTCTTCACTATTAAGAAAAGGATACTGCCAATCTCACAGTACAGGAGGAGGCAGTAGAGAAATTGGATAGGATAAAAATAAAGAGCTGGAAATGTTGGCTGTACTCAAAGTAGAAAAGTCACCTGGTCTGGATGGGATACATTCTCAGTTGCTGAGGGAAATAAGGGTGGAAATTGCGGAGGCTCTGGCCACAATCTTCCAATCCTTCTTAGACATGAATGTGGTGCCAGAGGTGTGGAGGATTGCAAATGTTACACCCCTGTTCAAAAGGAAGAGGGATAAACCCGGCAAGTACAGGCCAGTCAGCCTAACGTCGGTAGTGGGGAAACTTTTAGAGACATTAATCCAGGAAAAAATTGATTAACATTTGGAAAAATGTGTGTTAATAAATGAAAGCCAACACTGTTAAAGGAAAATTATATTCCTTGACAAAGTAACAGAGAGGATGGATAAGGGTACTGTGGTTGATGGACTTTTAAAAAGCTTTTGATAAAGTATCACATAATAGATTTGTTACCAAACCTTTTTAGGTATACCTAAAAATGAGATGTCAATCAGATGAAGCTACAACACATGCATGCTAAGCATTGGAAGCAGCACGCTATAGACAGAGATAAGCGATCCCAATATCAACAGATGAGATCAAAGCTCTGCAGTCCTGCCACATCCAGTCGTGAATGGTGGTGGACCATTAAACAGCTAATGGGAAAAAGAAAGAAAGACTTGGATTTCTATAGCGCCTTTCATGACCACTGGACATCTCAAAGTGCTTTACAACCAATGCAGTACTTTTGGAGTGTAGTCACTGTTGTAATGTGGGAAACGTGGCAGCCAATTTGCGCACAAGCAAGCTCCCAGAATTAGCAATGTGATAATGACCAGATATTTCGTTTTTTTGTTATGTTGATTGAAGGATTAATATTGGCCAGGACACCGGGGACAACTCCCATGCTCTTCTTCGAAGTAGTGCCATGAGATATTTTATGTCCACTTGAGAGAGCAGTTAGGGCCTCGGTTTAACGTTTCATCTGAAAGATGGCACCTCCAACAGTGCAGCGCTCCCTCAACACTGCACTGGAGTGTCAGCCTAGATTTTTGTGCTCGGCCCTGGAGTGGGACTTGAACCCACAACCTTCTGACTCAGAAGCAATAGTGCTACACACTGAGCCTCAGCTGATACTGAAGGAGGCTTCATGAACATCCCCATCCTCAATGATGGTGGAGCCCATTACATGAGTGCAAAAGACAGAGCTGAAGCATTTGCAACCATCTTCAGTCGAAGTGCCAAGTGGATGATCCATATCGGCCTCCTCCTGAGGTCCTCACCATCATAGAAGCCAGTCTTCAGTCAATTCGATTCATTCCACGTGATATCAAGAAGTGGCTGAACACACTGGATACAGCAAAGGCTATGGGCCCCGACAGCACCCCGGCTGTTGTGCTGAAGACTTGTGCTCCAGAACTAGCCGTGCCTCTAGCTAAGCTGTTCCAGTACAGCTGTAACACTGGCATCTACCCAACAAAGTGGAAAATTTCCCGGGTATGTCCTATCCACAAAAAGCAGGACAAATCCAATCCGGCCAATTACTCTCAATAATCAGAAAAGTGATGGAAGGTGTCATTGACAAAGCTATGAGCGGCACTTACTCACCAATAAGCTGCTCAGTTTGGGTTCCACCAGGATCATTCGGCTCCAGACCTCATTACAGCCTGGGTCCAAACATGGAAAAAAGAGGTGAATTCTAGTGCTGAGGTGAGAGTGATTGCCCTTGACATCAAGGTTGCATGTGACCGAGTGTGGCATCAAAGAACCCCAGTCAAATTGGGGGAAAATTCTCCACTGGCTGGAGTCATACCCAGCACAAATGAAGATGGTTGTGGTTGTTGGAGGCCAATCATCCCAACCCCAGGACATTGCTGCAGGCATTCCTCAGGGCACTGCCCTAGGCCCAACCATCTTCAACTGCTTCACCAATGTCCTTCCCTCCATTATAAGGTCAAAAGTAGGGATGTGCAGATGCTTGTACAGTGTTCCGTTTTGTTCACAATTATTTAGATAATGAAGCAGTCCGTGCCTGCATGCAGCAAGACTTGGATAACATTCAGGCTTGGGCTAATAAGTGGCAAAAGCATTCGTGCTACACAAGTACCAGACAATGACCATATCCAACAAGAGAGAGTCTAGCCACCTCCCCTTGAAATTCAACAGGTTTAACATTGTTAAATCCCCATTGACCAGAAACTTAACTGGACCAGCCACATAAATACTATGACTACAACTGAAGGTCAGAGGCTGGGTATTCTACAATGAGTGACTCACCTGCTGACTCCCCAAAGCCTTTCTGTCATCTACAAGGCACAAGTCAGGAGTGTGATGGAATACTTTCCACTTGCCTGGGTGAGTGCAGCTCCAACAACACTCAAGGAGCTCAACACCATCGAGGACAAAGCAGCCCGCTTTATTGGTACACCATCCACCACCTTAAACCACCATTTACTCCCTCCACTACTGGCGCACCATGGCTGCAGTGTGGACCATCTACAAGATGCACTGCTGCAACTCGCCAAGACTTCTTTGACAGCACCTCCCAAACCTGCGACCTCCATCGCCTAGAAGGACAAGGGCAGCTGGCGCCTGGGAACACCATCACCTGCAAGTTCCCCTCCAAATTACACACCATCCTAACTTGGAGGGAAATCGCTGTTCCTTCATCGTCACTGGGTCAAAATATTTAACTCCCTCCCTAACAGCACCGTGGGAGTACCTTCACCACATAGACTGCAGCGATTCAAGGAGGCACATCACCAGCACCTTCTCAAGGGCAACTAGGGTTGGGCAATAAATGCTGGCCTTGCCAGCGACGCCCATATCTCATCAATTAATTAAAAAAAATTGAAGCCCATGGGATTAAAGGGGCAGTGGCTCTGTGAATACAAAATTGGGTAAAGGACATAAAGCAGAGAGCAATGATACATGATTGTTTTTCAGACTGGAGGGAAGTGTGCAGTAGTGTCAGTGTTGGGACCACTATTGTTTGTGATATATATTTAATGATCTGGACTTGGGTATGCAGGGCATAATTACAAAGTTTGCAGATGGCACGAAACTCATAAATGTATTAAACAGTGAGGACAATACTAACAGACTTCAGGAGGACTTAGAAAGACAGGTGAAATGGACAGACACATGGCAGATGAAATTTAATGCAGAGAAGTGTGAAGTGATTCATTTTGGTAAGAAGAATGAGGAGAGGCAATATAAACTAAATTGTACAATTTGGAAGGGGTTCAGGAACAGAGAGACCTCGGGATCTACGTTCAGCTGACCAGACGTCCCTGTTTTCCGGGAACAGTCCCCGGATTTGGGAATGAGTCCCCAGTTAAAAAAATCTCATTCCCAATACGAAGTCTTCAATTTTTTCAAAGCCAATGCAATTAACTTTTACAATGCCTCGGAGATTATCGGCCCCTTTGAGTTCAGGAACAAAATCCTACAGCGGATTGAATGGAGGCGTCAATGGCAAACCTACCATCCCACAATGACATGCGGCTGAGAAAAGGCCCTATGTATAGCTCTAGCTGCACTGTAATGTTGAGGATTAACTCACCTGATCAGTGTTTCATCCAATGGTGACTGGCCGGCGGGTGGGATCTTCAAATGCATTGGAGAAGCCAAGGGTGTGGTGAGTCGATTTGATTTATTTTACCAGTTATCGTGGTTTTTTTATTGAATAAGGGAAGGCAAGTTCTAAATTCTCCCATTGGGAAGAGGTTTGTGAATCTGAAATCTTCTGCGACAGAGGGTGTTTCATGGAAAATCTCAGTCTGTTGGGGACAGATTTAAAATTGAGAAATTAAAATTTAGGGTATTTGGGGATGGATAGATGATACAGCACTATTGCCAGAACACACACAAGATTCAGGAATCGGTGTTTCTAAGCTGTGCAGCCTCACAGCTGACTGCCGGTCCCACGCAGCCCGGACCAACTTTTCCAACATGAAATTTTGCGCATGCGCGAAACTTTGAATGGGCTGCGCAGCCGGTTAAAGGGGCCGCGAACCCCCAAAAATTGTGAGAAATCATTGCCTGTGTGTCCCTGTATTTGATTTTGAAAATATGGTCACCCTCATGCACATATACAAGTCTTTGAAGGTAACAGGACAAAGTGAGAAGCCTGTTACAAGGGCACATGGGATCCTTGGCTTTATAAATAGCAGCATAGAGTACAAAAGCAAGAAAGTTATGCAAAACCTTTATAAAACATTGGTTAGGCCCCAGCTGGAGCATTGTGGCCAATTCTAGGAACCACACTCTAGGAAGGATGTCAAGGCCTCAGAGAAGGTGTGGAGGAAATTTACTAGAATGGTACCAGGGATGATGGACTTCAGTTATGTGGAGAAACTAGAACATCTGTGTTCTCCTTCAACCGGAGAAGTTCAAGGGGAGATTTGATACAGGTGTTCAAAATCTTGAAGGGTTTAGATAGAGTAATTAAGGGTAAACAGTTTCCAGTGACAGAAGGGTCAGTAACCAGAGGACACAGATTTAAGGTAATTGGCAAAAGAACCAGAGGTGGCATGAGGAAAACTTTTTTATGCAGCGAGTTGTTATGATCTGGTATGCGCTGTCTGAAATGGTGGTGGGAACAGATTCAATAATAAGTTGCAAAATGGAATTAGCAAAATGGGGAATGAGTAGGGGAGTGGGATTAATTAGAAAGCTCTTTCAAAAAGCTGGCACAGGCACGGTAGCTGAATGGCCTCCTTCTGTGCTGTAACATTGCAATTCTATATAACAGGCAAGGGGATAGATTTTGACTGTGTGTAAAAGCGTAAATTCGATGCTACCAAATCAGTAGCCCGCTTTACATCTCTCCCGATTTTTATTTCCATTGACCTCAATCATAAAAACATAACATAAGAATTGGGAGCAGGAGTAGGCCATATGGCCATTCGAGCCTGCTCTGCTATTCATTAAGATAATGACTGATCTTCAACCTCATCTCAGCCTTGAATATACTCAGCATCCAAAACCCTTGCAGGTAGAGAATTCCAAAGATTCACAACCCTCTCAGTGAAGAATTTTCTCCTTTTCTCGGTCTTAAATGACCGACCCCTAATCCTGAGACTATGCCCCCTAGTTCCAGACTCTCCAATCAGGGAAAACATAACATAAGAACATAAGAATTGGGAACAGGAGTAGGCCATCTAGCTCCTCGAGCCTGCTCCGCCATTCAAAAAGATCATGGCTGATCTGGCCGTGGACTCAGCTCCACTTACCCGCCCGCTCCCCATAACCCTTCATTCCCTTATTGGTTAAAAATCTATCTATCTGTGATTTGAATACATTCAATGAGCTAGCCTCAACTGCTTCCTTGGGCAGAGGATTCCACAGATTCACAACCCTCTGGGAGAAGAAATTCCTTCTCAACTCGGTTTTAAATTGGCTCCCCCGTATTTTGAGGCTGTGCCCCCTAGTTCTAGTCTCCCCGACCAGTGGAAACAACCTCTCTGCCTCTATGTTGTCTATCCCTTTCATTATTTTAAATGTTTCTATAAGATCACCCCTCATCCTTCTGAACTCCAACGAGTAAAGACCCAGTCTACTCAATCTATCATCATAAGGTAAACACCCTCATCTCTGGAATCAGCCTCGTGAATCGTCTCTGTACCCCCTCCAAGGCTAGTATATCCTTCCTTAAGTAAGGTGACCAAAACTGCACGCATAGCTCCAGGTGCGGCCTCACTAATACCCTATACAGTTGCAGCAGGACCTCCCTGCTTTTGTACTCGATCCCTCTCGCAATGAAGGCCAACATTCCATTCGCCTTCCTGATTACCTGCTGCACCTGCAAACTAACTTTTTGGGATTCATGCACAAGGAGCCCCCAGGTCCCTCTGCACCACAGCATGTTGTAATTTCTCCCCATTCAAATAATATTCCCTTTTACTGTTTTTTTTTCCCAGGTGGATGACCTCACATTTGCCGACATTGTATTCCATCTGCCAAACCTTAGCCCATTCGCTTAACCTATCGAAATCTCTTTGCAGCCTCTCTGTGTCTTTTACACAACCCGTTTTCCCACTAATCTTTGTGTCATCTGCAAATTTTGTTACACTACACTCTGTCCCCTCTTCCAGGTCATCTATGTATATTGTAAACAGTTGTGGTCCCAGCACCGATCCCTGTGGCACACCACTAACCACCGATTTCCAACCCGAAAAGGACCCATTTATCCCAACTCTCTGCTTTCTGTTAGCTAGCCAATTCTTGATCCATGCTAATACATTTCCTCTGACTCAGCGTATCTTTATCTTCTGCAGTAACCTTTTGTGTGGCGCCTTATCGAATGCCTTTTGGAAATCTAAATACACCACATCCATCGGTACACCTCTATCCACCATGCTCGTTATATCCTCAAAGAATTCCAGTAAATTAGTTAAGCATGATTTTCCCTTCATGAATCCATGTTGTGTCTGCTTGATTGCACTATTCCTATCTAGATGTCTCGATATTTCTTCCTTAATGATAGCTTCAAGCATTTTCCCCACTACAGATGTTAAACTAACCGGCCTATAGTTACCTGCCTTTTGTCTGCCCCCTTTTTTAAACAGAGGAGTTACATTAGCTGCTTTCCAATCCGATGGTACCTCCCCAGAGTCCAGAGAATTTTGGTAGATTATAACGAATGCATCTGCTATAACTTCCGCCATCTCTTTTAATACCCTGGGATGCATTTCATCAGGAGCAGGGGACTTGTCTACCTTGAATCCCATTAGCCTGTCCAGCACTACCCCCCTAGTGATTGTGATTGTCTCAAAGTCCTCCCTTCCCACATTCCTGTTACCAGCAATTTTTGGCATGGTTTTTGTGTCTTCCACTGAGAAGACCGAAGCAAAATAATTGTTTCAGGTCTCAGCCATTTCCACAATTTCCCATTATTAAATCCCCCTTCTCATCTTCTAAGGGAACAACATTTACTTTAGTCACTCTTTTCCGTTTTATATATCGGTAAAAGGTTTTACTATCTGTTTTTATGTTTTGCGCAAGTTTACTTTCGTAATCTATCTTTCCTTTCTTTATTGCTTTCTTAGTCATTCTTTGCTGTCGTTTAAAATTTTCCCAATCTTCTAGTTTCCCACTAACCTTGGCCACCTTATACGCATTGGTTTTTAATTTGACTTTATTTCCTTGGTTATCCACAGCTGGTTATCCCTTCTCTTACCACCCTTCTTTTTCACTGGAATATATTTTTGTTGAGCACTATGAAAGAGCTCCTTAAAAGTCCTCCACTGTTCCTCAATTGTGCCACCGTTTAGTCTGTGTTCCCAGTCTACTTTAGCCAACTCTGCCCTCATCCCACTGTAGTCCCCTTTGTTTAAGCATAGTATGCTCGTTTGAGACACTACTTCCTCACCCTCAATCTGTATTACAAATTCAACCATACTGTGATCACTCATTCTGAGAGAATCTTTTACTAGGAGATTGTTTATTATTCCTGACTCATTACACAGGACCAGATCTAAGATAGCTTGCTCCCTTGTAGGTTCTGTAACATACTGTTCTAAGAAACAATCCCGTATGCATTCTATGAATTCCTCTTCCAGGCTACCCCGTGCGATTTGATTTGACCAATCGATATGTCGGGTTAAAATCCCCCATGATTACTGCCGTTCCTTTTTCAAATGCCTCCATTATTCCCCTGATTATTGTCCGCCCCACCGTGAAGTTATTATTTGGGGGCCTATAAACTACGCCGACCAGTGACTTTTTCCCCTTACTATCTCTAATCTCCACCCACAATGATTCAATATTTTGTTCATTAGAGCCAATATCATCTCTCACAACTGCCCTGATATCATCCTTTATTAACAGAGCTACCCCACCTCCTTTTCCTTCTTGTCTATCCTTCCGAATTGTCAGATACCCCTGTATGTTTAATTCCCAGTCTTGGCCACCCTGCAAACACGTTTCTGTAATGGCCACCAAATCAGACCCATTTGTAATGATTTGTGCCGTCAACTCATTTACTTTATTTCGAATGCTGCATGCGTTTAGGTAGAATGTTTTCATACTAGTTTTTAAACCATGATTTTTAGTTTTGACCCCTCCTGCAGCCCCTTTATATTCATACATATTATTCCCTCCTATCACCTTGTGCTGCTCTGCTCTGTTGCCTCCTGCCTTTTGCATTCTTTCTTGGGGTCCTGTTCATCTGAGCTCTCACTCTAACTAACTCAGAGCCCTCTCCTGGGTTTCGAAAACAACCTCTCAATATCTACCCTGTCGCTGCCCCTCAGAATCTTGGCTAGACTTTACACTTAGATTGCTAAAATAGGCGATGTTCGAGCCTGAGTGATGTTTTAGGTTTCAGGATCGCTAGAACATTGCCCATTTTTGGGATCGCGACTTTCGGCTTTTTTGGGGGGGCAATAGCCCAGCGATGTGAAATGGGTCCTAGCGATGCGAAATGCACCTTTGCGATATGGAAGGCAAGGCTTCCCTAGCAACAGCCTTCTGCGCATGCACTTTTTTTGGCAAACAGGTTTTCCCGCGTTTCGGGAGGTCAGAGGTCATCCACGCTTGCGCAGAAGGCAAAAGATGGGTTAGAGAGAGAGAGGAGATAGAGAGAAGGGGAGAGCAGGAGAGCGGTTGAATAGATATATACATCGGTATTAGCTTCGAGCAAACATTTGATTTCAGTGTGTGAGTGCTTAAAAGAATGTCTGATCCAGAAAGTGTTCAAGATGTGGAGGGGAGGTAGGAGGAGGGCCGAACCCTTCTCCGATGAGGCCAACGAGGTTCTCGTCACAGAGGTGCATTCGCGGTGGGCCCAATTAACCAGCGGTGGGCATGGGAAACCTCCACCCCGGTTCTACCATAAAATCTGGGGCGAGATCGCCAACGTGATGTCGTCGGCGTCCCACGAGGTGAGGAGATCCGACCAGTGCTGGAAGTGCTGGAACAGCCTGGTTGCTTCGGCAAGAGTAAGTAATTGTATGATGCAAATAGTAATTATAAATCTCCTGGAATGAAATTAAGCTTGTTATTCTAACATATATTTCCTGCTAAGATCTGGATAGGGCTCGGAACCTGCGCCCTTTTTAAGTCTCACTGTGTCAGTCTCTCTGGTTGCTGTCACTTATACAGTGACCCAGCCTGGACTGGGGGAGAGCTGCCCTTGCTCATCCTCTGCCCTGGGACACTTTGGGACATTAGCTCCTGTCATTGCCGAGTTCACCAGCTGTCCTGATTCCCACCACTCCCGGGGCGCCTTCAGTGGAGATTGTAGTCGAGATGTTTGTGTCAAGCATTAGATCCTAAACACGATCTTTGTTATAACCATGCATCAATTGTGGATGCAAACCATATTAGCATATAACATTGAAACTGTTGTCTTTCCATGATAGCACCGACTAGTCAGTTAGCTTATGCCATGTTCTTGTCATGTTTGCAGAGGAAGATATCTAAGAATCGAGCTGAGCACAGGTGCACAGGAAGAGGCCCTGCCCAGCTCGCCGTACTAACCGACTTAGAGGAACGCACTGCGGCACTGGTCGGCAGCCACAGTCGCTCGGCCACCCGTGGTGAGGCAGAGCCCTCCCTTGCATCACGTGAGTAATGTGTCAAGCAGTGTTAAAGAAATGTAACGTCATTTAATTATAATATACGAATAATGTCATGTTATGCATGCAGCCTCTGTGCTACTCTCAGGGTGACAACATAAGAAATAAGAGCAGGAGCAGGCCATCTGGCCATCTGCCCCTTCTCTGCCCACTCCCCATAAACCTACACTCGCTTATCATTCTGTCTATCGCCGGCTGATCCAGCCTCCACAGCTCTCTGGGTCACTGAATTTCAACTTGGATGTACTACCATATGTACTGCCGTGTGATGCATTATTATGTAACATCTCTTGATCTCATTTATTGTAGTAGTGCTGCTCCTCCTTTGTATGTCAGCGCAGCGCAAGAAAGTGTACCCTTCCATTCTAATAAGCTCAATAAGCTCAATTGTGTTTTGCAGGTCCAACAACACCCATGCTCAACAAGGCACGAGCTGAACCGGAATCTGCATCATTGCACGGGTGGGGGGGAGGAGGAGGAAGGTGATGATGTTGATGATGAACAGACAACGGAGCCTGAAGAGGATGTTGTTGATACAGAGGAGAAAGATATCCCTCTGACGCATTTATCACCTGTGGGACCTGCGGCCACAATGTCATCTTCGACAGAAGAAGAAGCGGGATCAAGCAGGTTGCAGCCGGCGACACCAAGGCACATGTTAGTGCTCACGCCGACCCCACGGAGGTCGAGTCAGCAAAGTCAGCATACACCTGCTTTTGCCGATCGCATCGAAGGCTTGACCAGACTGTGCATAGAGAGTGTGGCAATAAGTCGTGAGCTCCTCCAGGTGTTCGTGGTTTACACGAGAGACATGTCCCGGGCATCTGCTCGCAATTCGGAGGATATGCAACAGATGATCTGGTGCGACAATCGCCTCCATCGATGCCTTGCGGCATGCGATAGTGGTGGGACATTGCACTGCACTCTAAGGTCCTGTCGCACAAACCATCAGCACCAGCACACAAGCGAGTCAGGAGAAAGCACTTCCTTCCCCTCCACCACCCCAAGAGCCGATCGAGCCACCGTCATGCCCCCCCCATAGCAGGAAGTCTTGCTGTCACCCGCTGCACGCCTGTCTCGTCTCGGTACCTAGCGACGAAAATGGGGGGAGGTTAAGACACAGGGAGTTACGCGACTGCAAAACTGTTGCGTCAGCTGATCATAAATGAACGATTTGCATGAAATTACATTGGGGACAGTCACAGTTACAGTTACGGAAAGACAACAGTTATGTTACATTTCATCCTTGCCTAGTCTGGCCTGGCCATTGTTTTCCAACAATTGTATTCATGTTTTACCTTACCTTACGGGGTGGGTGTAAAGGACCTGGAGTGAAACGTGGCTGCAGATAGAGAGGGGGTCACTTTATTGTTGTTTTATTGTTGTTATTATTGTTGTGATTATTGTTATTATTATTGTAATATTGTTCTTAATGTTGTTGTTTTTTAAATTTATTTTTGGTTGACTGTTGGGGGGGGGGGGAGGGGTCAGTGTTACAGTTATAAAAAAAAGAGTTACATTGTTTGTTAAATCATTAAAGAATTTGATTGCATATTACAATTGTTATGCAGTATCTTCTAATAACGTAAGGTAAGATAAAACATGAATACAATTGTTGGAAAACAATGGCCAGGCCAGACCAAGCAAGGATGAAATGTAATGCAACTGTTGTCTTTCCGTAACTGTAACTGTGACTGTTCAGTGTAAGTTCATGCAAATTGTTCATTTATGAGCAGCTGAAGCAACAGTTTTGCAGTCGTGTAACTTCCACGGGGTTTTTCTAGTGTTGCAGGGGTGGGGGAATGGGATCATCGCCAGAGTGATTATCCTCCCCAAGGTCCTCAGCTGCCTCCTCCTCTTCCTCTTCTGCCTCCCCTTGCTTCTGAGGTGGACCAGCAGCTCCATCTGGCAATTATTGTCCTTTCCTTATAGCTAGGTTATGCAACATGCAACACACCACAATAAACTCAGTGACCTGGTCAGGGTGGTATTGTAGGCTGTCTCCAGAGTGCTCCAGGCATCTGAAGCACTGCTTCAGCACTCCAATTGTCTTTTTGACGATATTGTGTATAGCTATCTGGCTTTTGTTGTAACGCTTCCCGGCTTCCGTTTGGGGATTACGCAGGGGGATCATGAGCCAGCTGGCAAGGCCATATTCTTTATCCCCCAGCATCCAACCATGACCTTGTGGCTGACTTTTAAACAGGGTCAGAGACAGTGCTCTCACGCAAGATGTGCGCATCATGGATGCTGCCTGCAAATTTAGCATTTACTGCCATGATTATTTGGTTGTGGTTGACAACGAGCTGCACATTCAAGAAGTGGAATCCCTTTCAGTTACGAAATACCTCCGCGTCCTGCAAAGGTGCTTTCAGGGCAATGTGCATGCATCTATTGCTTCCTGCATCTTGGGGACGTTTGCTGTTCATGAGAAACCCAAAGCCCTTCCAGTCTGTGCCTCCCTGGTCATAAGGAAGCTTATAAAATCCATCCTGTGAGCGTAAAGGGCTTGAGTCATCTCTCGAATGGAACAATGTTTGGCGTGCTGAGAGATACCACAGATGTCGCCAGCTGAAGCCTGAAAGGAGCCCGATGCGTAGAAGGATAGTGCCGCAGTAACCTTTACCTCAACGGGCAGTGCGGACCTGATGGTGCTGTTAGGCTGCAGATCTCCCTTGATAAGCTGGCATATATCAGCGATGACATCCCTTAAGAAGTGCAGCTCCTAAGGCACGTGTTATCAGAAAAGTTCAGGTATGATTGCTTTTCCCTGTAAGTTCGTCAGGTGTAAGGTCTCCTCCTCCATATTAGTCTGCCACCTCCTTGATTGGGCCCTTCACTAAACCCAACTTCAGACTCCAGCATGTGAGCATTTACGAATACTGGTAGAGAAGTTACAGACCCCATCACTATCACTATTGCTATAAATGCCCTTTGTACTAAAATATATATAAATATAAATATAAATGTGAGTAGATCAATCAGTAAATAAGGCCCTTAATAACTCACAAATTATAAGCCCCTTCTTTAAGCAGCCTCTCACTTCCTCCGTCGTTCAAAATGGCATCCGTAGTGCCGAGTTCTTTGAAGAGTGCCAGGTAAGAGCAGCTTTTCTGCCATGATGTCCAGCAATCTTCTCGGCGAGCAATCAGCCGGACGATGTGTGGGCGATGTGCCGAAAGTTGCGTTGGGCGATGTGTGGGCGATCATCTCGGCGATGTGAAACGAAAGTTGGACCGGCGATCTTTGGGCGATGTTCTGGCCCAAATTTCCACTTTTTAGGTAAAATGGGTGATAGCCTGCCTTTTTGAGTGATAAATGGGCAATAGCCCAGCAATCTCAACTGGAAAGTCCAGCCCAATATGTTTCAAAGAGATTACCTCTCATTGTTCTAAACCCCAGAGAGTATAGGCCCAATCTACTCACTGATGATCAATGATCCAAGGTCATCTGATGGTGTCTGGACTACTTCTGAGTCTAAGCAGTTCTGACATCAGTGGGGACATTCTCCTGTGATGTGAACACAGGATAGGGAACCAAACCATCTGCAAGTGTAAACTACTGAAATGTTTTTAGACCTTACCTAACTTTTTCATTTAGCAGTGATTCAATTATATCACCCTGTCTTTTGTACATGCAAACTCATAGGGATTTCTATAAGTAATTCATTTGAAAAATGAATAATGTTAAATCATACATAAAGAATGCTTAACAGAATTCTTTTGAAGTTCCTTCCTGTTTTCATAGTTATTTGATTTTTTTCTTTGCTAGAAAACACCTGACTATGTTGGACTGAATGCAATGCTTCAATTAACATCCGGAAGTTAATTAATTCAAAGTATTTTTTAGACATGGCCCTGAAGTCTAACACTTAAAGACTGCAAGCATCATACCTGACTTCACCAAAAATTACATGCAAGGGCAGAAAAATCCAATGTTACAGGTTATTACATTCTGTGTGGAAATATTGCCACACTCATATTTTGTTAGTGTAGCGTTGTTTCCTTTTGACTATTCTGATAGCTATTTTATTAAGCTTAGATAAGATACAATTATCATTAAAAACCAGCCCAGCAGCTCAAGTATATTAATCTGCAAAAGTAAATATATGATTTTGATTCTTTCCAGTTCAGCTTTCAAGGTTTATGTGTTCTGAATAATCTGTAGACTGATACTTATTTGTTGTTGATTGTACAGGAAATTTGGTGATACAGTATACTACACCCATATTCCTTGTCTCTCAGCCACTAGATCAAATCGTGCCTCGAGAGATAATACAAAAGTCTCCTTTCTCTCTGTGGTTAAACGCCCAGTGTGGTTGAAGTTTCACAATTTCTATCAGTTCACAGAAGGTATCAAGAACATAAGAACATAAGAAATAGGAGCAGGAGTAAGCCACCTGGCCCCTCGAGTCTGCTCCGCCATTTAATAAGATCATGGACTCAGCTCCACTTCCCTGCCCGCTCCCCATAACCCTTTATTCTCTAATCGATTAAAAATCTGTCCATCTCCACCTTAAATATATTCAATGATCCAGCCTCCACAGCTCTCTGGAGCAGAGAATTCCATCAATTTACAACCTTCTGAGAGAAAAAATTTATCCTCATCTCAGTTTTAAATAGGCGGATCCTCATTCTGAGAATATGAGCTAGATTTTACACTTTTGTGCTTATCGCCCAAAAATGGGCATTATTTCTGGTGGGAGCAGTAAAAATGGGTTTTTAGATCGCCAGTTTCTCGCCCATTCTCAAAGCACCCAGTCTTCATTTTTGAAAATGGGCATTACCGTGAGCAATATGAAATGGGCGGTAGCGTTAAATCTCGCTGAGCTTCTGCCGTAAAGTGTCGCCGTCCTTAGCAATGGGATGGCAACGCACGATTCCCGCAATTCGGGAGGTCAAGGGTCATCATGACAAGCGCCGAAGAGGGAACAGAGAGAGAGGGAGCTGAGAGGGATTGAAGGCATGTCTGGGTGTGGTGTGGCTGCTTTGGCAGGAAGGAGGGAGACTTTAGAGCTTCACAGCAAATAGGGAAACAAAAAGTTGCTGTTACCAGCCACATATTTGCCCGACTTTTGCCCAATAATGGAGGGAGAGGAGGAGGCATCACAGCATGCTGTGGAGAGTGACGCTGGAGAGAGCAGTGAGGTGGGGGAGGAACACTTTGGAGGCCGCAAAAGAGCGACGAGGTTCTCGGACGAGGCAAATACCTCCCTCCTGCAGGAGGTCAAGTTACACAGGGGTGATTTGACACAGGGAGGGCGTGGGAAGCCTACCCTAAAGGCTTACCAGAAGATATGGACCGAGTTAGCAGAGGTGATCTCGTCGGCGACCAACAAAGTGCGTGAAGGCAACCAATGCCGCAAACAATGCAACGACCTTGCGGGATCCACAAGAGTAAGTATTACATTGATTTACATGTACTTATGTATTTATATACTTTGATTTGTGACAGTCATGAGTGACTATCATCAGATGTGAGGTCTTCCACTTTTACCAGGAATGTTTTACTCAAAGCCTGCGGTCATGCTGCATGTCTTTAGGTAAAGAATGATAATTATCATAATAAGCATGATTACATCTGTTGGTTATGTGTTGTATCAGTCTCTGTGCCAGTACCTAGCAATGATATCATGCAATAATCTCATGCCATGTCGTCCTGTAACCTTTTATAGAAGAAGTATCGACGATGAGGTCTGTGCAGAGACGAACGGGTGGGGAGCCACCAGTCCCCAGCGACATCGCTGAGATGGAGGAGCGAGTGCTCACACTTGTGGGGAAGCACCCCCGGACAGCCACGGAAGCATCTGCAGACTCTGAAGTGATGCCACGTGAATAAAGCATACACCATTGAGTGATGTAAAGTCAATAGATACCACACCCACTCATATCTGGGCAATCATATATGATAGATGATTACTAAAATTGTCATTGAAATAATGCTGGCCTAATGAAAAACATTGCAATGCAAATGTGCTGATGGTCATGAAATGTGATGTCTATCATGATTTTGAGAGCGGTGGTGCTTTTATCGTGCATATGTTGTGTGTAGCGCTGGACTTATCTTGTGACCCTAGCACCCCCTTCTCCTATAATAACCTCATTTGTGTTTTGCAGCTCAGCTAGCAGTGCAGCTCCAGGCAAGACCACAGAGGCCAGAAGGTGGGGACACGGGGCCCGTTCGGACAATCCTGCATCTGGTGCTGAGGAGCTCCGATTTTCGCCCGTAATTTCGCTGGGTCTGTTCTCCACGGATGAGAGCGCGGACTTCGAGGAACCTGTCTCATCACGCTCCAGAAGCCATTCCACCCCAAGGCCATCTAGTGGTCCTCTGGTCATTCCCGTCTCCACTCTGGAGGTAGCGGCCACAAGCACCTCGCCACAGGGCACCCCATTTGTCCCCAGGACGGCGCCGACCCCGTGGAGGCCTTGTGGATGCGGCAGGTCTGTTCCACGAACACCACATGAGAGCGTAGAGATGGTACAGTTGTCCTGGAGGACTGCAGGCATTGGTGACCACCTCATCGAAGCATTGGGGACATACCCGACAGCTGGCCACCATGACTGAGTACATTGCGCGGATGGCAGAGGCCCTGGATGCGATAGCCAGGAACACTGCTGGCACAGTGGTCCCAGAGTGCGGCACTCCACCCCTAGATTCCGGAACACCACTGCAAACGACAGATGAGAGCAAGGACCAAGATCCTGCTTCTGCATCAGAGAATGTTGCCCCCTCAGCACCGCCCGCTCCCGTACCGTGCAACCACCACCTCTGTCTTCATGCCCCCCAATGAGGCACCGCCTGAGGAGCTCCTCAGCCAGGCACCATGGAGCGAGGAGGGGAAGGGGTAGAGGTGGGGAGAAGAAGGGGAGGAGGGAAGGAAAGTGAGGTGAATGTACGCAGGTGATGGCTGTGTTATATCTACATCTGGGTGCATGTAATTTGTTGTAATGTATGGAGGGGACGGGACCACCCTCCTGCTTTGCCTTTTTATTCTGTGTTGCTGGACATGTTGAATATTTGATTGATGTCAAAGGTGGAAAAAGTCGGGTATGGGCAGAGGTTGGATGTTATTTCTTGTGATAGTTATGATTTCAGACCAATGTTGGTATAACATTTTTTTTATTGAACATCACCTTGTTGCGTATTGTCTCAGATAGCTGGACCGTTACACACTGGTGATTCCTTAACATGAAAGGTTTAAATAAAACTTAACTTCAATCAACGTAAACTTTAACTGGCACCAAGGTGATGGGCACTATTGATGTCTGAGCTGCATACACACAGCATTGTTTCAGCGTTGTCACTCACATCAACGTTCTTTCAGGCAAATCGTTCAGATATCAGCTCCTCACATAAAAGTCTTGCAGCTATGTAGCCACCATGGGCCCTTTCCTGCGGTCTGGAGGGGTTCATGGGCATGGTTGCATAGCCATCCTGATTGTCTGGCCCTAGGTCAGTGTCCAGCCCCTCGTTGTCCTCTTCCTCTCTCTCCTGAGGTGGAGCATCAGTTCCTTTTGGCAATTCTTGTCCACTCCTGATAGCCAGGTTGTGCAGCATGGAGCACACGACCACAAATTTACCTACTTGCTCAGAGTTATATTGTAGCTCCCCTCCTGAGTGGTCCAGACATCTGAAGTGCTGCTTAAGCACAGTTATTGTTTTCTGGACCACATTGCATGTGTCTCTGTGGCTCCGGTTATATCGCTTTTCGGCCTCGGTGTGGGTGTCACGCAGGGGGGTCATTAGCCAGGTGGCTAGGCCATATCAGTTATCACCAAGCATCCAGCATTGTCCTTGTGGCTGACTCTTAAACATGTCAGAGACAGTGCTCTCATGTAGGATGTGAGCCTCATTGAATGTGCCCGGACATTTGGCATTCACTGCCATGATGATCTGGTTGTGGATGACAACCAGATGGACCTTCAGGAGTGAAATCCTTTTCTGTTACAAAAACACTCCGGGTCCTGAGAAGGTGGCCGCATGGCGATGTGAGTCCTCTGTATAGCTCCCTGCGCCATGGGGAACTTAGCAATGTGGTAGAATGCTCTAGCCCTGTCAGTCTGAGCCTCCGTGGTCATGGGCAAGCTGATAAAGTCCACCCTTCTCGCGTTCAGGGCCGCCGTGACCTGTCTAATGTAGCGATGGGTTGCATGGTGAGATAGAGGGCAAATCTCGACCATGAATGCCCGAAAGGAACCGGACGCATAGAAAGACAGTGCCGCAGTGACCTTGACCTCGACCGACGCTTATGTCCTGATGGCAGGCTGCATATGTGGCCTGATGAGCTCACATATTTCATTGATCACCACCTTGTGGAAGTGCAGTCTCCGAAGGCAGGTGTGGTCAGACACGTCGAGGTAAGACCTCTGTTCCCTGTACGTGTGGGGTGTGTATGGTCTGGCCCTCCTGCTCATTCTTGCAAGTCTTAAATTGGGGACATAATGACGTGCATCACACATTGAGCCATCTGCACTCTGCAGCATCTGCATATTAATCGATGTAGGCTGAGAAATGGCTGGCCTCATTGCAATGAAAGTATAATAGCGATTGATCAGAAGCAATAATTTCTTCACTAAAATAAACCTAGCCTAAACCTCCAATAGTTCAGACTCTGAAAATATGTCTGTTGAGATGGTCACTTCAACTGAGAAGAACTCCAGAGTCAATGCAAACTCCCCCAATGTTGAAGCAGCCTTTTGAATGAAGCGACCTGCGATTTTAAAAATGGCAGCCTGGCTCTAGTTCAGAACAGTTCCACTTTTTCTGGCATTTTTTTGGCGAGTGATATTGTGGCCGATATGTTTGCAAAATGCGGTCTTTACGACAAAAAAAAATGTGCGGGTGGTATTATTGAATGTCGGCGTTAATTCTGTGTGGAAAGTAACGCTGGGCGATATTATGGACGTTGATTTCGCCCATTCTGATGATTCCACCCAAAATAAGTGGGCGGGCGGTATTATTTTTTTCTGGCGTTAAGCAGATGGGGAAAGTAACGCTCGACGATAAGTTTCCTAAAAATGCCTGTCAGTTTCCATTTTGTGCCAAAATGGGTGATATATGGGCGTTACATGTCATTTCAGCGGTAAAATGGACGATAAGTGTGTGTTATGCATGGCAAAATAATGGAGGTTCTAGACCTATGTCCCCTAGTTTTCATTTTCCTTATGAGTGGAAATATCCTCTCTGTATCCACCTTGTCTAGCTCCCTCATTATCTTATATGTTTCAATAAGATCACCTCTCAATCTTCTGAATTCCAATGAGTTAAGGCCCAAACTACTCAACCAATCTTCATAAGTCAACCCCCTCATCTCAACCTAATGAACCTTCTCTGAACAGCCTTCAATGCAAGTATCAGGTCATAGCACTACCCAACAGTAGTTTGGTGATGCTGTTTTATAGACCTTAGCAGTAACAGAGTGAGATGTGCAAATATCAATTTGGTAAGAAGGTAAATTTGTTGAATGCATCAAAATACAATAGGATAGGGCTTTAGACTAATGAAAGCAGGGTGGGAGGATTCAGGAAAGGGTCATTTCAAAAGCAGTAAGCTATAGAGCTGAGTAGCGATTTAGGTAAAGATAAGCAGAGTAGGTCAGAAAGGAACAGAGAGCTTAACAAAGGTAATAGGGCATTAGTGACAAAGGTAACATCAGGGAAAAATAGAACTGCACTATATCTGAATGCACAAATCATTCACAACAAAATAGATGAATTAATAGCACAGATAGAACTAAATGGTTTTCATCTCATTGCCATTACGGAGACGTGGTTGCAGAGTGACCAATGTTGGGAACTAAATATTCCAGGATACTTGACTTTTGAAGAGATAAGCAATAAGCAGAATGGAAAAGCGGGGTGGGGGTGGGAACGAGTAGCCCTGATAATAAAGGATGGGAAAAAGACAGGAGAGAGAAAGGATCTTAGCTCAGAAAATCAAGTTGTAGAATCAGTTTGGGTGGAGCTATGAAACAACAAGGAGCAGAAAACACTGGCGGAAGTAGTTTACAGGCCCCCCTAGCAGTAGTTGTACTGTTATACAGAGCATAAATCAGGAGATTAGAGGTACATGTAACAAGGGTAATACAGTCATCATGAGGGACTTTAATTTTCATATAGACTGGGAAAACCAAATTTGGAGTAATATTGCGGAACATGAGTTCATGGAGTACATTCAAGATAGTTTTCTAGATCGGTATATCGAGAAACCAACTAGGGAATGGGCTATTTTAGATCTAGTATTGTGCAATGAATTGGGGTTAATTAATAACCTTGTAGTAAAGGAGCCTCTGGAGAAGAGTGATCATAACATGATAGAATTTTATATTGAGTTTGAGAGTGATTTTAGGGTTCTTAAATCTGAACAAAACAAATTGAAGTCTGGTGCCCAGAATCAAACACAATACTGCAGTGAGGCCTAACCAGAGATTTGTAAGGTTTAGCATGACTTCCTTGTTTTTGTATTCAATGCTCCTATTTACAAAGCCAAGTACCCCATACACTTTCTTAACCACCTTACCAACTTGCCCTGCCACCTTCAAAGATTTGTAGATATGCAACCCCAGGACCCTCTGCTCTTGCACCCCCTCAAAATAGTACCATTTATACTACACTGCCTCTCCCTGTTGTTCCTCCCAAAGTGCATCACTCCATACTCATCCACATTAAATTGTACCTGCCATATGTCTGCCCATTTCACAAGTCTGTCTCCGTCCTCCTGAAGTCTGCTACTATCCTGCTAATTATGTATTGCGTTGCCAAGTTTTATATCATCTGCAAACTTCAAAATTGTACTCCCTATACCCATGTTCAGGTCATATGGGGAAGGCTGACAGCAGTGTTGCCACAGAGATTGTAAAGAGTTGTACTCATCCTTGCTGCTCTTGTGAGATCATAGAATCTCTTTCTGCATTGAACCCATGTTCTGGAAGGAGGTCGGGGAGAGGTGGGGGGAGGCATGGGGAGGTGGGAGCCTTCGACTCAGCTGTCTTACCACAATCCTTTCCAGCATTCTTCCAGCAACAATCCAGGTAGTGCTTTAGTGTTTGCAACCAATCTTTAAGAGGTGCATCCTCCCTTTAAGTAGGTCTCGTGAATCGTGCCGGAAATTGCACGTATCATGTCGGTGGGTTCATCGTGTGATCTGGAGGGCAGCCGTCAATCATATTAAAATGAGGCACAGGAGTTAAAATGGCCTCACACCAACAACGTCATGGGGCCGTGCCAAGTTTATTCTTTGATACAAATACTTGTGATGGAGCTATCTTGAATGGCTAGGTAGTGCAGTATTTGTATGAAGGCTACTGTATTGCACTCAAGAAAGGAGGGTTATTCTTGTGAAACAGTTCTGTGAGAACAATTGGACTGAACAGTAGCTTTTAACAAAATGATATACAATTTGAGAACCCCTATAACCTTACATAAATACATAAGGAGTAAATGGAGAGGTTGGCAAGTATCGAATATTGTAATATAATCAGATATCATCTGAGTGCTGAGACGACTGTCATGGCTTTTAACTCCTTCCAATTTGAACAGCCCCTGCTCCATTCCAGATTCTTGTGCCTTTACACTGTTCCCTGCTCTATTTGAAGTATGAAGTGGTCACTACCATCTCTTAGCATATTGGCTCTCCTATTCATTGTCACGTTTCCCTCTTTGAACCTGCTTTATTCTTTCTGATACATTTTTCCTTCTGGAGTTGGAAGCCGTTAATTTGGATCAGCAAATTCAGCCAAAATTCACAGCCTCGGAAAGACTAAAGAATTAGGGATATCAGAGTTCTAATATTTGAAGCTTAAGGCTGAAGGTGCTTGCAAAATCTTTATGAGATGTGTAATCACCTGCTGATGGTGTCTTGCAGGTGCTTCACAAAAGCCCATACATAATAAGCGTAGCTTCTGGTAGTTTGCAATTTAATTTTCATTAGTTAAAGGCATCACACAATCTGTGCTGCAATGAATTACCAGCACTGCTGGCTTTCTTCCCTTCCCAATAGGGCTTGGCTGTTTCTGATTTATTTCAAATAATTTGCTATGGATCATTCTGATTGATGGATAATTATTCTCAGTAACCTGGTTAGCACCATTAAGATAAAGAATTGGAACGTTTTCAAACGCTGACTTCTTGCAGCTCACTACCAAAACTGGGGGAAACCTAAGGTTGAATTTTAATCTGCAGGAGGGCGTGGGTTTGGGAGCAAATGGGGTGGATAAAACCGGTGAAATTGACAGCACGTTGGGAAGCCTGCTTCAACCCACCGAAATCAGCATTTGACTGGAGCTCGTTAAGCTGAGTGCACATTAATCCCTCCTTGGGAGAGGCGGCTTGTCAATTTACATATGCCAATTGCTCAACTCGAGTGATATTGACACACTGGCTTAGAAATTCCTAAGCCCCCGAAAACGGGCGTGAGGATTGTGATGCATGATTGACCCGAGCGCGTTTAGAGGAATGCAGACAGCACATGACTCGTGCTGCCCACTCGATTCCAAGATTGTGGCGTTCAGCCGAGAAATTAATGCACTGCTGAGTGGCTCAACGCTCAGCTAGGGGCCCAAGTTCGTGTGAGGCTAGCACCATTTAAAGCCAGGCTGCACTACGCAAAGGCAGTCTGCAACTCTTAAAGGGGAGGTGCATTCTGCCTACAGCAGCTCATGCAAGTGGCTGGGAAAGACAGTGAACAACAACTAAGGAAGGGACAACAGAGGTGAGAGCATGGTTCTTGGATGCAGCACTGATGCTGGAGGTAGACAGAAGGAGAGAGGTCCTGTTTCCACAAGGGGCCAGGAGGCCCACCAGGCAAAATCATCAATGATAATGGGAGCAGATAGACATAGCTGTCAATGCTAGCAGTGTAGTCCCGAGGACTTGGCTGCAGTGCAGGAAGAAGTTTAATGACCTCACACGAATGGTCAAGGTCAGTGAATTCATCTTCAGATACCATGGGCTAGAACCGCCACTTTTTTTGCATGCTTAATGCCCACTTAATGCACATTTTACTGCTGAAATGACATATAACGCCCACATATCGCCCATTTTGGCATAAAATGGAAACTGATGGGCATTTTTAGGAAACTTATCACCGAGTGTTACTTTCCCCATGTGCTTAACGCTGGGAAAAAATAATACCACCCGCCCACTATTTTTGGGCGGAATAATCAGAATGGGCAAAATCAACACCCATAATATCGCCCAGCGTTATTTTCCGCATGGAATGAATGCTGAGATTCAATAATACCGCCCGCCCACTTTTCTTTTGTCGTAAAAAGCACATTTGGCAAAACTAACGCCCAGGAGATCGCCCAGCGTCACTTTCACCACCTCGCACACATCGCCCACAATATCACTCACCCAAAAAACCGCCCAGAAAAAGTGGAACTGTTCTGAACGAGCGCCAGTGGTGTGGCTGCCATTTTTTAAATCGCAGGTCGCTTCAGTGAAAAGGCTGCCTCAACTTCGGGAGAGTTTGCATTGACTCTGGCGTTCTTCTCAGATGAAGTGAACATCTCAACAGACATATTTTCAGAATCTGGACTATTGGGGGCTTATTCTAGGTGTATTTTAGTGAGGAAATCATTGCTCATGATCAATTGCTATTATACTTTCAATGCAATGGGGCCAGCAAACAACTGTGCTTAAGCAGCGCTTCAGATGTCTGGACCACTCAGGAGGGGAGCTACAATACAACCCTGAGCAAGTAGTTAAATTTGTGGTCATGTGCTCGATGCTGCACAACCTGGCTATCAGGTGGGGTCAAGAATTGCCAGAAGGCACTGATGGTCCAGCTCAGGAGAGAGAGGAAGAGGACGACGAGGGGCTGGATGCTGACCTAGGGCCAGACAATCAGGCTGGCTATGCAACCATGCCCACGACCCCCTCCAGACCGCAGGAAAGGGCCCGTGGTGGCTATATAGCTGCAAGACTCTTATGTGAGAATCTGATATCTGAACGATTTGCCTGAAAGAACATTGTTGTGAGTGACAACGCTAACACACTGCTGTGTGTGTGCAATTCAGACATCAATGGCGCCCATCACCTTGGTTGCCAGTTAAAATTTACATTGATCAAAGTTAAGTTTTATTTAACCCTTTCATGTTAAAGAATCACCAGTGTGTAATGATCCAGCTTTCTGAGATAATGCGCAACAAGGTTATGTTCAATAAAAAGAATGTTATAAAAAATTGGTCTGAAATCATAAGCATCACAGGTAATAACACCCAACCCCCACCCACACCCCACTTTTTCCACCATTGACATCAATCAAATGTTCAACATGTCCAGCAACACAGAATACAAAGGCAAAGCAGGAGGGTGGTCTCCAGCCCCCATACATTACAACAAATTGCATAAACCCAGATGGAGATTTAAGAAAGCCATTACCTGCAGACATGCACCTCACTTTTCTTCCCCCCTCCCCTTCTCCTTACCTCTACCCCTTCCCCTCCTTGCTCCACTGTGCCTGGCTGAGGAGCTCCTCAGGCGGTGCCTCATTTGGGGGTATGAAGGCAGATGTGGTCGTTGCACGGGTACGGGAGCGAGAGGGCAACATTCTCTCATGCAGGGTCCACAAATGCATCTGTGGCTGTCCGGGGGTGCTTCCCCACGAGTGCGAGCACCCGCTCCTCAATCTCAGTGGTGGTGCTGGCAGCGCCCATGGAACAGTACCAAGGGAGGTAGCTTACCACTGACTTTCATTTTAAAGTTTTAATCAACTTGGGAAACTTTTAAACAACTTGGGCAAACTTTTAAACAACTTGGAGAAACTTTAAAAACCGCTGGAGAAACTTTTAAATAACTTGGGAAAACTTCGGGAGAAACTTTTAAAACTTCTGAAGAAACTTTTAAACAATGTGGAAGAACTTTCAAGAATTATTTCCTTTTAAACATTTTTATTAAGGAATTGAATACTGTACCCCAATCTAAATGGAAAATAGTTTGGTGTGTTTTATTAGCATAATTTTCAGTCATTTGAAACTGGGTTATTCACGACAACGCCCGACGAGCAGGTGTGCCTCCAACCATGCGACCAGCCTCCCGCCTCCTGCGGCGGGCCTTCACCCTCCAGCGGCGGGCTCTCATCCCTCCAGCAGCAGGCCTACATCCCTCTCCTCGTGGACGGCTGGACCTCCCTTTCCCCACTGGCGACCTGGCCTCTTCTACTGGTGAGCATCACACCAAGACTCTTCCATCCTCCCACTCCTTGCTGACCTCTCACTCGGAACTCCAGCGGACAACTGGCCTTCCTAATGCCTGCCCCCAACCAAGCCTCGGGCAACCTACCATCAAGGACGCTACTCGGCGCCGTGTTTTCGGCCAACATCTCACCATAGACAATTAGGCTCATACAGTAGTGCCTGGTCTCCAGTCGTCTTGGACCCCCTTGCCACTAGACCAAGACCTTGCTCAGCTAAAACGTGTGGTGGCCGGCAACGTTAAAAGAACTCACACACAGGCATCTTCCATTCCGTTAGCATAAAGTTCGGGACCTGGAATGTCAGGATCCTCATGGACAACTCCAACAGCGACAGGCCAGAACGCCGCACCGTCATAGTTACCCGGGAACTTAGACGCTTTGACATTGACACCGCTGCCCTAAGCAAGACCCAGCAGGCAGGGGAAGGCCAGCTCAAGGAACAAAGTGGAGGTTACACTTTTTTCTGGAAAGGAAAACCAGAGGAAGAACGCCGCCTTCACGGAGTCAGCTTCACCATCACAAATGAGCCTCAAAGACTCCCCTTATGGGGTTAACAAACGCCTCATGAATCTTCGACTCACCCTATCCTGGAATGCACCACAGTCATCAGTGCGTACGCCCCAACATTCGATGCAACAGATGAGACCAAACAGGGTTTTTATTCCAACCTTGAAACGTCCCCGCGCTCGACAAACTGATCCCCCTGGGTGACTTCAACGCCAGAGTCGGCAAAGACACAGCCCTCTGGGGAGGCGCGATTGGCAGAGAGGGGGTAGGGAAAGCCAACTCCAGCAGTACCCTACTCCTGACAAAATGTCTAGAACATGAACTGCTCATCACCAACACCCTGTTCCGCCAGAGGGACAAATGCAAGGCATCGTGGCAACACCCTCGCTCCAAACACTGGCACCTGCTGGACTATGTCATCGTCTGAGCCAGGAATCACAAAGATGTGCGCATCACCCGCACCATGACAGGAGCTGATGACTGCTGGATGGACCACCGCCTAATCCGATCCATCATCGACATTAAAATAGCCCCAAAGCGGAGGGTACAGCAGAAGAAATGCCACTAAAAAGTCAATGCCGGGGCACTTAAAGACCCAGCTAAGAGAGCCTTATACCGCCAGCGCCTCACAGCTAACCTGGCGTGCCTTGATGACCCTGAGATGCATAATGCCCACAGCGCCTCCAGGCCTCCATAACCAGTGCCTGCGAAGAGACATTGGTCACTCAACCAGAAAACACCAGGATTAGTTTGATGAGAACGATCAAGAGATTCAAGAATTAATAGATCACAAGCGCAATGCATTTCTGAGCCTCAAGCAACAACTGAACTCGGGAGCAGCAAAGCAACATTACAGGCAGCTCAAGGCTGAGGTCCAACAGAAAACCCGGGACCGAAAGAACAGGTCGTGGATGGAGAAAGCGCATGAGATACAACAATTGGCCGACAGCCATGATGTGCGAGGATTCTTCATCGCAGTCAAGGCCACCTATGGTCCAAACTCCCAAGGTCCCACCCCACTGCTGGCCAAGAATGGGGAAACACTCATCAAGGACACCGAGGCAGTCAGGGCCTGCTGGAAGGAGCACTTTGAAGATCTCCTCAATCGAGACTTTGCCTTTGACTCGCGTGTTCTCGACTCCATCCCGCAGCATGCGACCCACCACCACCTCAGTGAGACCCCAACACTGCATGAGGTAGAAAAAGCCATAAAAACATAGACACAGAAAATAGGTGCAGGAGTAGGCCATTCGGCCCTTCGAGCCTGCACCGCCATTCAATGAGTTCATGGCTGAACATGCAACTTCAGTACCCCATTCCTGCTTTCTCGCCATACCCCTTGATCCCTTAGTAGTAAGGACTACATCTAACTCCTTTTTGAATATATTTAGTGATTGGCCTCAACAACTTTCTGTGGTAGAGAATTCCACAGGTTCACCACTCTCTGGGTGAAGAAGTTTCTCCTCATCTCAGTCCTAAATGGCTTACCCCTTATCCTTAGACTGTGACCCCTGGTCCTGGACTTCCCCAACATTGGGAACATTCTTTCTGCAACTAACCCGTCTAAACCCGTCAGAATTTTAAACGTTTCTATGAGATCCCCTCTCATTCTTCTGAACTCCAGTGAATACAAGCCCAGTTGATCCAGTCTTTCTTGATATGTCAGTCCCGCCATCCCGGGAATCAGTCTGGTGAACCTTTGCTGCACTTCCTCAATAGCAAGAATGTCCTTCCTCAAGTTAGGAGACCAAAACTGTACACAATACTCCAGGTGTGGCCTCACCAAGGCCCTGTACAACTGTAGTAACACCTCCCTGGCCCTGTACTCAAATCCCCTCGCTATGAAGGCCAACATGCCATTTGCTTTCTTAACCGCCTGCTGTACCTGCATGCCAACCTTCAATGACTGATGTACCATGACACCCAGGTCTCGTTGCACCTCCCCTTTTCCTAATCTGTCACCATTCAGATAATAGTCTGTCTCTCTGTTTTTACCACCAAAGTGGATAACCTCACATTTATCCACATTATACTTCATCTGCCATGCATTTGCCCACTCACCTAACCTATCCAAGTCACTCTGCAGCCTCATAGCATCCTCCTCGCAGCTCACACTGCCACCCAACTTAGTGTCATCCGCAAATTTGGAGATACTACATTTAATCCCCTCGTCTAAATCATTAATGTACAATGTAAACAGCTGGGGCCCCAGCACAGAACCTTGCGGTACCCCACTAGTCACTGCCTGCCATTCTGAAAAGTACCCAATAACTCCTACTCTTTGCTTCCTGTCTGCCAACCAGTTCTCAATCCACGTCAGCACACTACCTCCAATCCCATGTGCTTTAACTTTGCACATTAATCTCTTGTGTGGGACCTTGTCGAAAGCCTTCTGAAAGTCCAAATATACCACATCAACTGGTTCTCCCTTGTCCACTCTACTGGAAACATCCTCAAAAAATTCCAGAAGATTTGTCAAGCATGATTTCCCTTTCACAAATCGATGCTGACTTGGACCTATCATGTCACCTCTTTCCAAATGCGCTGCTATGACACCCTTAATAATTGATTCCATCATTTTACCCATTACCAATGTCAGGCTGACCAGTCTATAATTCCCTGTTTTCTCTCTCCCTCCTTTTTTAAAAAGTGGGGTTACATTGGCTACCCTCCACTCCATAGGAACTGATCCAGAGTCTATGGAATGTTGGAAAATGACTGTCAATGCATCCGCTAATTTTCACGGCCACCTCCTTAAGTACTCTGGGATGCAGTCCATCAGGCCCTGGGGATTTATCGGCCTTCAATCCCATCAATTTCTCCAACACAATTTCCCGACTAATAAGGATTTCCCTCAGTTCCTCCTTCTTACTAGACCCTCTGACCCCTTTTATAAGACAGCTTAAAAACAACAAGGTTACGGGTGCGGATGGAATCCCTGCTGAAGCACTAAAGTATGGCGGAGAGGCGCTGTTGGTGCGAATACATGACCTCATCTCTCTCATCTGGATGGAGGAGAGCATGCCGAGAGATCTCAGAAATACAGTGATTGTGACCATTTTTGAAAAAGGGGACAAATCCGACTGCGGCAATTACAGGGGAATCTCTCTGCTATCAGCCACTGGGAAAGTTGTCGCTAGAGTCCTCCTCAATCATCTTCACCATGTGGCCGATGAGCTCCTCCCGGAGTCATAGTGCGGATTTCATCCCCTACAGGGCACAATGGACGTGATCTTTGCAGCGCGACAGCTGCAGGAAAAATGCAGAGAGCAGCACCAGCTCTTATACATGGCCTTTTTCGACCTTACAACGGCCTTTGACACTATCAACCGCAAGGGTCTATGGAACGTCCTCCTCTGTTTCGGACGCCCCCAAATGTTTGTCAACATCCTTTGCCTGCTCCATGATGACATGTAGGCCGTGATCCTTACTAACCGATCCATTACAGACCCAATCCATGTCCAGACCGTGGTCAAGCAGGGCTGCGTCATCGCTTCAACCCTCTTCTCAATCTTCCTCGCTGCCATGCACCACCTCACAGTCAACAAGCTCCCCGCTGGAGTGGAACTAAACTACAGAACCAGTGGGAAGCTGTTTAACCTTTGCCACCTCCAGGCCAGGTCCACGACTACCCAAACCTCTCTCGTTGAGCTACAGTACGCGGACAACGCCTCTGTCTGCGCACATTCTGAGGCTGAACTCCAGGGTCCTACAAATCCCCTGGGAGGGCAGGCGCACCAACATCAGTGTCCTCGCCCAGGCTAACATCCCCAGCATTGAAGCACTGACCACACTCGATCAGCTCCGCTGGGCAGGCCGCATAGCTCGCATGCCAGACACGAGACTCCCAAAGCAAGTGCTCTATGCGGAGCTCCTTCACGGCAAACGAGCCAAAGGTGGGCAGCAGAAACATTACAAGGGCACCCTTAAAGCCTCCCTGATAAAGTGCGACATCCCCACTGACACCTGGGGGGTCCCTGGCCAAAGACCGCCCTAAGTGGAGAGAGTGCATCCAGGAGGGCGCTGAGCACTTCGAGTCTCAGTGCTGAGAGCATGCAGAAATCAAGACCAGGCAGCGGAAGGAGCATGCGGCAAACCAGGCTCCCCACCCAACCCTTCCCTCAATGACTATCTGTCCCATCTGTGACAGAGCCTGTGGCTCTTGTATTGAACTGTTCAGCCACCAAAGAACTCACTTCAGGAGTGGAAGCAAGTCTTCCTCAATTGCGAGGGACTGCCTATGAATGAATTTACCAAACATGGCTCATTACTCACAGTCATATCTTCACCTCACCCTCACACATTTACCACAGCTGCAAGATACACACCCACCACTCAAAGATTACACACACTGCCAGCTATTCAACCGTGACAGGAACATCACCCAAAGACATTGCACCACACTCACTGATACACTTCCCTTTCTTTTACAGAAAAGGTGGCTCACAATTGGAGCCAGCGGGGCTACACGAAGGGGCACATGTGTGCCGGCATAATCTCACCCCCATGGAGGAGATGGTACTGGCCATTCTTGGGAGGGCAATCGCTGAGCCGTTAGCCAGTGGCGGCTGAAGCAATCCAAGATGATGTTATCCTCCTACTAAAATCCCTGTCTCACATCCCGCTCACCCCACAATCTCTTCTGATTTACAAGCTGCACATGGTGTAAGCCTGCACCTCATGCTCCCCTCCCCCCCCACCACACCCCCACCCCTCACCACAACCTTACCTTTGTGCCTTTCTCCTTTCAGATAGCCAAGAACTGACACCTGGCCTCACACTGGCAGAGGAGCGCGAAGACAGTGATCATGAAGACCACAGCATCACTCGATTTCACGCATTCAGCCACCAGATCTGATACTGACACTCCGTATACTTTAGAGAATAGTTTAGACACGTGAGTCACCGGGCATGAGCGGCCTGCAGCCAGGGCAGGGTGAAAGGGTAGCACAGGTGCCAGCTCACCGGAGGGAGGGGTCGCACACGAGTTCTGCTGCAGAGGACTCAGATGAGGACTTTGATATGGGCGGCCTACAGAAGAACACTGATGGTTACGCACAATGAAATGTTTGGTGCATTGTCAGGCCTGCCAGAAAGCCTGAGTGGAACCTCAAGGAACATGGAGGAGTCCAGCCTTAACCTTGCACAGGGCTTTCCACAGAGCTTGGAGCCAATGATTTCCAGCATAGCAGTGCTGGGAAATTTCGCACTTGTGGACCCAACCATGATGCAGCTTCAGATTGCTGATGTCGCTTCCATTGTCACACAAGCTGAAGCTACTTAACATCTGAGCGCTGCAGTGGGAGCTCAGACTGCTGTCATGCAAGCTCAGCTTGCTGCCATCATGGCTGGGTTTACCAGTGTGGAAAGGGGCTTGCAAGGTGTCACAGCATTCCAGCAATCTGTCCTCCAACAGATTACAAGGATTGCTGAGATGCTACCTCAGGGAGTGACAGTGGCTCCATGGAGCACGAACCTGCTGTCCTTTCTCAGGACGACACCATTTATCCTCTCACAGCTGGAGTGCCATAACCTACAGGGCTACGGACCAAGAGCTGGAAAGTGGGATGAGGCGGGATAGCTCTTTATTGGTCGGCGCGGACATGATGGGCCGAAATGGCCTCCTTCTGTGCTGTAGATATCTATAATTTAAAAAATTTCTATGATTCACTGTCACTCCGCCATTGCCCTTGCTGTTGCCTGTCGGCCAGCTAGCCCAGACTGCTGCCGCTCATGCCGAGGTGCTGCAGTCTACAGCCAGTCCTTCTAGGCCCAGAGCTGCTTGAGCTCGTCCTGCAAGGCCATCTGCAGTCTCCCCCACTGAAAGTCAGCAGCTTTCCACCAGCCATGCTGCAGCCACTGGGATAGCACTTCGTCGGAGCACCAGGACAGGCAAAGGCACTAAGGGAATTCACATGGGTGATTAGTTGACTTTCTTATCTAATATTGGATGGATTGATGTATAAAGTTGGATTGGAATGTTTTTTTTGAGGTGGCTTTTATTTCAGCATCATGGCCAAGAGGATGCTGTGATGGTCAGTAACTGAGGGAAGGTAAGGTGTGGGATGATTGTTGAAAGGGGAATTGTGGTTACATTCACTGGTACTGCAATAGGATGAGTGGTTCATGGACAGTCCAGACAGAAAGGGGCTGTCCGGGTTGCCTCCTCCCTTCCGTATCCTCCTCCTCTGCTTCCTCCTCCTCCGTTTCCATTTCATCATATCATCCTCCTTCTCCTCCTCCTCCTCAGTTGGTCACCATATGCCTGATGGCAAGGGTTGTACCCTCATGATGGTGAGGCTGTGGAACATGCAGCAGACTTAGATGAATCTTGAGATGCGTTCCCATAGAAGAATCATAGAAGTTTACAGCACGAAAGGAGGCTATTTTGGCCCATCTTGTCCACGCCAGAGCTATGCAGCCTAATCCCACTTTCCAGCTCTTGGTCTGTAGCCTTGTAGGTTACGACACTTTAAGTGCACATCCAAGTGCTTTATAAATATGGTGAAGGTTTCTGCCTCAATCATCCTTTCAGGCAGTGAGTTCTGGACTCCCACCACCCTCTGGGTGAAAAAATTTTCCCTCAAATCCCCTTTAAACAGCCTACCAATTACTTTAAATCTATGCCCCCTGGTTATTGACCTCTCTGCTAAGGGAAATAGATCCTTATTATCCACTATATATAGGCCCCTCATAATTTTATACACCCCAATAAGGTTTCCCCTCAGCCTCCTCTGTTCCAAAGAAAACAACCCCAGTCTATCCAATCTTTCCTCATAGCTAAAATTCTCCAGTCCAGGCAACACCCTCGTAAATCTCCTCTGTACCCTCTCTAGTGCAATCAGAATGTTCTGCTGAGTACTGCAATGCTCCTCCAGAGCAGTCCCAGCAACTGAAGCATTGCTTAAGGATGCCAGTGGTCTGCTCTATCATGTTCTGTGTGGCAGCATGGTTCTCATTGTACTCATGCTATCCATGTGTGGTTGGGTTGTGGAGTGGAGTCATGAGCCAGGTGGTCAGCGGATATCCCTTGCCGCCCAGTAGCCATGGTTGTGATGGCTCAAAGATTGAGGGAACAGCGGACTGACATAGAATAAAAGCATCATGACTGTTGCCAGGATACCGGGCATTCACCATCGTCATGAGCTGAGCATGGTCGCACACCAACTGCACATTCAGTGAGTAGAAACCTTTGTAGTTGTGGTGCATCTCAGCATTTAGATGTGGTACCCGCAAAGCCATGTGCGTGCAGTCGATGTGGCCTGTACCATGGGGATGCCTGCTATCCTGGCAAAGCCACATGCACGCTCTGCCTGCTTCTCAATGAAGACCCCTCTCCTGGCATAAAAAGTTTCTGTTATCTCTCTTATGCAGCAGTGAACGGCAAACTGGGAGATGTTACAGATGTCACCTGCTCCAACCTGGAAGGATCCCGCGCAAGGAAATTCCGAGACACGGTCACCTTCACAACCACCAGCAGCACTGACCCTGCCCTGGAGCGAGGCTGCAGGTCTGGTTGAAAGAGTTGACAGAGTTCTGTGAGCATCTCCTTCATAAAGTGCAGACGCCTCACACACTGCTCCTGGCTCAGGTTGTGTTAAGAGTATTGCTCTCGGAAGACCCGAGGTGGGTATGGTCTCCTGCTGAGAGCCCGTGTCCCCCCCTCCCCCCCCGCTCTCCTCCCGCTCTGAGCAGTTTGTCCTCTTCTTTACTGCCTCTGCTCCATCTCCCTGTCATGCGGCAGGCCAAGGGGGCTGACAACTAGAGCCCCCATGACTGGAGCAAGTGGTCTGACCAGAACACTTTTTTTTATTCATTCATGGGATGTGGGCATCGCTGGCAAGGCCAGCATTTATTGCCCATCCTTGATTACCCTTGAACAACTGAGTGGCTTGCTAGGCCATTTCTGAGGACAGTTCAGAGTTCACCACATTGCTGTGGGTCTGGAATCACATATAGGCCAGACTGGGTAAGGACAGCAGATTTCCTTTCTTTGAAGTGAGAAAGGAAGGGCCTTCTCCATTTGCAGCACTCCCTGTCACCTGACCAACTTTAAACAATTCTAGAAAGCTGCAAACACACCCACAAACTTACACAGAGCCAGTAGAAATTAATCAACAACTGACCTTAGAGTGGTCGATGAACCCTTTAAATATCGCTGGTACGGGGTCCTTGCTGCTGCTGAACACATGTTCAGCTGTGCCAGGCTAAGACAGGGCACTAGTTCCAGCATTGAGGATGAAAACACATCACCATGGGTGCTGTTTCTGCTGCCTTAGATTGGGCCTCAGATGAGGTCCAAGATGACCAGCAACAGCCCCCGCAGCCTGCTGTTCTCAGACCTGTAGCTGCACAGCAGAGGGGCAACTACCAGAGAACGTACCAGCAGAGAGAAGAGCTGTAGAGAGAGGACCAGTGGAGAGAGGACTAGCAGAGAAAGGATCAGTAGAGAGAGGACCAGTAGAGAGAGGACCAGTATAGAAAGGATCAGTATGGAGAGGTTAGTAGAGTGAGGAGCAGTAGAGAGAGAAGCAGCAGAGAGAGGAGCAGTAGAGAGAGGAGCAGTAGAGAGAGGACCAGTAGAGAGAGAGGGGACCAGTAGAGAGAGGGGCAGTAGAGAGAGGAGCAGTAGAGAGAGGACCAGTAGAGAGAGGACCAGTAGAGAGAGGAGCAGTAGAGAGAGGACCAGTAGAGAGAGGGGCAGTAGAGAGAGGAGCAGTAGAGAGAGGACCAGTAGAGAGAGGACCAGTAGAGAGAGGGGCAGTAGAGAGAGGACCAGTAGAGAGAGGACCAGTAGAGAGAGGACCAATAGAGAAGGGACCAGCAGAGAGGTGCAGCTTGCAGGAGGAACTACCTATGAAACACGGTCAACATGTCAGTTTCCTTGACATGTCCAAACAGCAGTTTCTCAGGAGGCTCAGGTTGCTGCATCAGGTGGTGGCAGATATCTGCAGTCTCCTAGAAAAAGACCTGTTGCCTACTGGATCTGGTGGCCACAAATTACCAGTGGCTGTCAAAGTCACCACCGCCATCAACTCTTTTGCCTCCTATCATTACCGCAGACATATCCAGGATCTCCCAGTCAGCCGCCCACAAATACATGACAGGTGACTGATTGGTTGTTTGTCAGGGCCAGCAATTATGTCATCTTTGCCACCGATGAAGCCAGTCAGAATGAGCGGGCCCTTGGCATTGTGGCTCTGGCTGGTTTCCCACAATGGCGGCATCTACTACACACATGTGACAATCTGGGAATCCTCAGAACAACCAGAAGTATTTTGTCAACCACAAGGACATCCACTCCATCAAATGTGCAGCTAGTGTGCATAAGATTCCTGGGCCGCTGCCTGGTGCTTTCGTCCTGCGGCAGTCCAGGCTCCCTGACCGCTTTAGACCTGGAAGCAGTCTTAAGGGGTGGCTGTAGGTGACAAGGGATACCCACTGCAAACTTGGCTCCTGACACCCATCAGAAACCCAATTACAGCTCAACAGCGCTAAAGTAAATGTCATATTACCACCAGATGTGTGATTGAATAGGCCATCGGCACGCTGAGGATGTGCTTCAGGTGCCTGGGCAGATCTGGAGGTGCCCTTCAGTACGCACCAGCCAGGGTCAGCAGAATGCTCGTGGTTTGCTGGGCTCGGTACAACATTGTGCAGCAGCGAGGCTTGGACCTGCAGGTGGAGCAAGGCGAAGAGCTCAGGTCCTCCTCGGACAATTCCGAGGGCAGGAGGAAGAAGAAGAGGAGAGAGGTGATGAGCACAACGCGCCTGTAGCTGTTCACTTTGCTGCGTGGGAGGCCAGCGATGTCCTTATTGGTGCAAGATTCACTTAGGGCACCATGTCACCAGAAAATGCCCACCCCCACCCCCAATGCCACTGACACAAAGCAGTCCTGCAACCAACCAACCACCCTTTGCACATCCCCCATTGATCACTGTCAATTCACGTTTCCACATTCACCATCAAACAAGTTAAAAGGCCACTTACCACCCAGCACCCAGGAACTGACAAGACGGGAAAGTGACGAAAAAGAATAATATTTATGTGAGCTAAGTAAACAACAGAAACTTATCAACAACATTTTCTCAGACACCCATGTACACACACTTATGCAAATCCTCACTCTTCCTTCTCCTGCTGCTCCTACGTGATGCAACCCCTGTGGCTTCAGCAGCGGTAGAGGCAGACTGCTCACCTTCATGATCCGACTGTTGAGATGCTCTTGGCCGACGCCCTCTGGGTTTTGGAGCCTGTGAGGGCCCCGCCAAAGGCTGCTCCACCCACACCTGTGCAGGGGCAGATTCGGCCATTGGGAGGTGAGGCAACCTGTGGGCTATTGACTGAGGTGGGGGGGAGGCAGTGGGTGAGAAGTGGGAGCGCATTGAGTGGAATCCCCACTTCTGCGACCCCTTTTGCCGTCACCCCTCTCAAGGCCCAGTCACACTTCACTGCTGCCACTGTGCTGGGGAACACATTGGTGCCAATCAGTGCGGCTCTGTAAGGCCAAGACTAAGGTAGCTGTCAACCTAATTAAGGTGGCAGACATGTTGGCATCCAGAGTCGGACCGGTGGTGTTGAAGGCGTGCATGGACTCATTTGACTGGAGCATATGACGGCCCATGGTGCTGGCAACTCTATCCATGGAAAAAGACATCATCTCAGTGACCTGTGACATCACCCCTTCAAGCTTGAGGTGCTCTCCTCTAATCTCTCTGCAATCGTGGTGATTCCACACTGGAGGCCTGTCAGTACATTGCACATTGTCCGTTGCTGGTCAATGATTCATCTCTTCATCGACAACCCTCCCCGAGGTAAACCATCTGTGTCCAGCTGAGCAGAGCTTGAAGAGAGCTTTGACAGGGCTGTGCCCTCTGAGGCGGACTCTCCATAGCTGTCCCTGTCTCCACCATCTGCTCTTGCTCACATGTGAAGTGTGAGTCACCAGGTGAATACCCAACGATCTGCCTCACTTGTCCCCCCGCAGTGCGAGTATCTGAGCTGGTGCGTGGTTTGCACGAGCCCCGTCATGGTGCACCCTCGGAGGGAATCAGCTCCTCTGAGGACTCGTCACCCGCCATGGCCACCGAACCGTGCTGCATGCATGAAGGCCCAGTGGGAGTCATGACGTGGTCATGGCGAGCTAAGAATGCTGCAAACTATCATGATGAAGATGATCATACTTCATTTGATGGTGAAACCAGGTCCACATGACCGGGTACTGTCTGACGTGGGTGACCTTGCTTTAATTGTGACACCAGGTAGCTGGGAGCTCCTCGTCTCCCCTGTTTGCTGTGCCCCTTTCAATGCTGGAATTGAGGTTCGTCACGCGGGTCCACCTTACCCCCGCTGCTGCTGATTGGACGGGAAATTCCGATGTAAAATTATAATGAGGTGGCTGAGTTAAAAAGCCACTGACAAACGTACTGCATTTATTTTGGGTTTCCCGCATGCTTCCGGACCAGTCCCTGGACTCCCCCCCAACCCCGTCCCCCCAACCCGGCTCCCAGCGCATTGCCAAATTAAAATCAGGGCCCTAAAGTCTTTGTTCAGTGACTATCTATTGCCAGTAAGTAGATTTTAACATCCTGTTGAAGGCTTTAAACTCCCACTCATTTCTCTTAATTTATCATCTGGGAACCTTTTTGCAGAACTCGTGCTCTGATTTTCTTATTGTCAAGCTGTGATAATTTATTACTAGAAGCGTCTAGGATAAATTTTACCTAGATTGCTTCTCTTGTGAAGTGTTCAGAAGTGAAATTCAAGTTTTAGTTAAATCCTCTTCATGTGCATTCCTCCTCAGAAGTCGTAAATGAGTAACTAGACAATCCTTCTGAAGAAGAAAATGTTGTGTATCTGTAAAGCATGTACTCCCATGTTCCGTCCCAAGGGATCCCAGCATCCCTTGGGAGCACTGTATATAAGCCGGCCCCTAAGGCTTGTTCCTCACTCTGGAGTGTCTTATTAAAGACTGAGGTCACTGTTACTTTAACCTCGCTGTGTGCAGGTTCATCTGTGTTAGGAACACAATAACTGGCGACGAGAATATGAATCCAACGCAAAGATGCAGCAAACTATGGGCATCTTGGAGAAGTTCTCGGAGGGTGAGGACTGGGAAGCCTATGTCGAACGGCTAGACCAGTACTTTGTAACCAACGAGAAGGAAGCGCTGCAAAAAGGAGAGTGGTCCTCCTCACAGTCTGCGGGGCACCGACCTACAGCCTCATGAAGAATCTTCTGGCTTCGGTGAAACCCACAGATAAGTCGTGTGAGGAGCTGTGTACACTGGTTCGGGAGCATCTTAAACCGAGGGAAAGCACGCTGATGGCGAGGTGTCGGTTCTACACATGTCAGCGATCTGAAGGTCAGGAAGTGGCAAGCTACGTCGCCGAGCTAAGGCGACTTGCAGGACAATGTAAGTTTCATGGCTACCTGGAGCAACTGCTCAGAGACTTTTTTGTACTGGGCATTGGCCACGAGACCATCCTACGAAAACCTTTGACTGTAGAGACACCGACCCTCAGTAAGGCCATTGCGATAGCACAGGCGTTTATGTCCACCAGTGATAACACCAAACAAATCTCTCAGCACACAAGTGCGAGCAATGTTCATCAATTAACTGGAACTGTGTTTGCGAGCAGAAATGTACAGGGCAGAACCCACGAGTCTGCAACTGCCAGCAGGCCTCAGGTGACCCAGATGACTCAGAGTCCCCAACAAAGAATGAATGCAAGGCAATTCACATCTTTTTGGCGTTGTGGAGGCTTCCATTCAGCCTATTCATGCCGCTTCAAAGGTATGTTTGCAAGAGCTGTGGAACAATGGGGCATCTCCAATGAGCTTGCAAACGAGGTGCAAGCTCTGCAAAACCTGCTAACCACCACGTGACAGAGGAAGATCGGTCCATGGTGGATCAAAGCAATTTCGAGCCTCAGAGAGAGGAGGCAGATGCTGAAGTACACGGGGTGCACACATTTTCGACGAAATGTCCACCTATAATGCTAAATGTAAAATTGAATGGCTTACCCATAGCCATGGAACTGGACACTGGCACGAGCCAATCCATCTTGAGTAAAAAGTTGTTTGAGATACCGTGGTACAACAAGGCATTCAGACCAGGCCTGAGCCCCATCCACACGAAACTGAGAACGTACACCAAAGAGCTTATCACTGTCCTGGGCAGCGCCATGGTGAAGGTCACCTACGAGAGCATGGTGCACGAAGTGCCACTCTGGATTGTCCCGGGTGATGGCCCCACACTGCTGGGAAGGAGCTGGCTGGGCAAAATCCGCTGGAACTTGGATGACATCCGAGCGCTATCACATGTCGATGAGGCCTCATGTACCCAGGTTCTCAACAAATTTCCTTCCCTTTTTGATCCAGGTATTGGAAACTTTTCCGGGGCGAAGGTGCGGATCCACTTGGTCCCAGAGGCACGACCCATTCACCACAAGACGCGAGCGGTATCTCACATGATGGAGCGAGAGAGTGGAAATGGAGCTGGACAGGCTGCAATGCGAGGGCATTATCTCCCCAGTGGAATTCAGCGAGTGGGCCAGCCCGATTGTTCCAGTTCTCAAAAGTGATGGCACGGTCAGGATTTGCGGTGATTATAAAGTAACTATTAATTGTTTCTCGCTACAGGACCAATACCTGCTACCTAAGGCAGATGACCTATTTGCGACGCTGGCAGGAGGCAAGACATTCACCAAGCTCGACCTGACTTCGGCTTACATGACGCAGGAGCTGGAGGAGTCTTCGAAGGGCCTCAACTGCATCAACACGCACAAGGGACTGTTCATCTACAACAGATGCCCGTTTGGATTTGGGTCGGCAGCAGCGATCTTCCAGAGAAACATGGAGAGCCTACTCAAGTCGGTACCACACACGGTGGTCTTTCAGGACAACATATTGGTCACGGGTCGGGACACCGCCGAGCACCTACAAAACCTGGAGGAGGTCCTCCAGCAACTGGATCGCGTAGGGCTGCGGCTGAAGAGGTCGAAATGCGTCTTCACGGCAACAGAAGTGGAGTTTTTGGGGAGAAAGATCGCGGCGGACGGCATTCAGCCCACTGACGCCAAGACAGAAGCAATCAGGAACGCGCCCAGGCCACAGAACGTCACGGAGCTACGGTCATTCCTGGGACTTCTCAAATATTTTGGTAACTTCCTACCGGGGTTAAGCACCCTTTTAGAGCCCCTACATGTGTTATTGCGCAAAGGTGAGAACTGGGTATGGGGAAAAAAACCAAGTAATTGCTTTTGAGAAAGACAGAAACATTTTATGCTCCAACAAGCTGCTTGTATTGTATAAACCGTGTAAAAGACTTGTGTTAGCATGTGACGCGTCGTCGTACGGAGTCGGGTGTGTATTATAACAAGCCAACGTTGCGGGGAAGTTGCAACCTGTCGCCTATGCTTCCAGGAGCTTGTCTAAAGCCGAGAGGGCCTACAGCATGATTGAGAAAGAGGCATTTATGTGTGTGTTCAGGGTAAAGAAAATGCATCAGTACCTGTTTGGCCTCAATTTTGAGCTGGAAACCGATCACAAGCCCCTCACAACCCTATTCACTGAAAACAAGGGGATAAATACTAATGCTTCAGCCCGCATACAAAGGTGGGCACTCGCGTTATCAGCGTATAACTATACCATACGCCACAGACCAGGCACCGAGAACTGTGCGGATGCTCTCAGTCAGCTACCATTGCCCACCACGGGTGGAAATGGCGCAGCCCGCAGACTTTTTGATGGTGATGCAAGCGTTTGAAAATGATAAATCACCTGTCACGGCCCGCCAGATTAGGACTTGGACCAGCCAAGATCCTCTGCTGTCCCTAGTAGATAACTGTGTACTGCATGGGAGCTGGGCCAGCAGCCCCGTTGAAATGCAAGAGCCAATGAAGCCGTTCCAGCGGCGAAAGGACGAGCTGTCCATTCAGACAGACTACCTGTTGTGGGGTACCGTGTAGTGCTACCAAAAAAGGGCAGGGAGACGTTCATCTCGGATCTCCACAGCACACACCCAGGTATAGTAATGATGAAAGCGATAGCCAGATCCCACGTGTGGTGGCCCGGTATCGACTCTGACTTAGAGTCCTGTGTACGGCAATGCAGCGTGTGTGCTCAGTTGAGCAACGCACCCAGAGAGGCATTACTAAGTTTGTGGTCCTGGCCCTCCAGACCATGGTCGAGGATCCATGTCGATTATATGGGCCCGTTTCTTGGTAAAATGTTCCTTGTGGTGGTGGATGCTTTTTCAAAATGGATTGAACGTGAAATAATGTCGGGAAGCACCACCACTGCCACCATTGAAAGCCTGAGGGCCATGTTTGCCACCCACGGCCTGCCTGGCATACTGGTCAGTGACAACGGGCCATGTTTCACCAGTGCCAAATTTAAAGAATTCATGACCCGCAATGGGATCAAACATGTCACCTCAGCCCCATTTAAACCAGCCTCCAATGGGCAGGCAGAGGGGGCAGTACAAACCATCAAACAGAGCCTTAAATGAGTTACAGAAGGCTCACTCCAAACCCGGCTGTCCCAAGTACTGCTCAGCTACTGCACGAGACCCCACTCGCTCACAGGGGTGCTCCTGGCTGAGCTACTCATGAAAAGGACACTTAAAACCAGACTCTCGCTGGTTCACCCCAACCTGCATGATCAGGTAGAGAGCAGGCCGCAGCAACAAAATGTAAACGATGGTCGCGCCACTGTGTCACGGGAAATTGATTTGAATGACCATGTGTATGTGCTAAACTATGGACATGGTTCCAAATGGATCGCGGGCACGGTGCTGGCTAAAGAAGGGAATAGGGTGTTTGTAGTCAAACTAGACAATGGACAAATTTGCAGAAAGCACCTGGACCAAACGATGCTGCGGTTCACAGACTGCCCTGAACAACCCACAGCAGACACCACCTTTTTCGAGCCCATAACACACACCCAAAGGATCAACGACACCACCCCAGACCAGGAAATCAAAACCATCACGCCCAACAGCCCAGCAAGACCAGGCTCACCCAGCAGCCCTGCAGGGCCAACAACACGCCAGCCCAGCGAGGACACAGCCAACACACCAGAACAGACATTTGTACCGAGGCGGTCCACCAGGGAAAGAAAGGGTCCCGACCGCTTCACCTTGTAAATAGTTTTCACTTTGACTTTGGTGGGGGGAGTGATGTTGTGTATCTGTAAAGCATGCACTCCCATGTTCCGCCATCAGGGAGCTCATCCCCTGAAGTCCCAAGGTATCCCAGCATCCCTTGGGAGCACTGTATATAAGCCGACCCCTAAGGCCTGTTCCTCACTCTGGGGTGTCTTATTAAAGACTGAGGTCACTGTTACTTTAACCTCCCTGTGTGCAGGCTCATCTGTGTTAGGAACACAATAGAAAGGTAAACATTTATTTCTAAGGGCCCGGAAGTTCATAGTGCTCTGTTTGGGGCTATGACTTTTAAAATCTCGGCAAAGTATCGCCAGGCGATAATCATTTTCTGGTCCAAGGAAATTCAGCTTTAGCACTCCAAGAGGGTAGTGGAGCACTAAATCAAGCACTAACCACTTCTCTTAGGGCGCTAAAGTGCAAGAGCGGGGCAGTAACGGCACAGCGCGATCAGTGTGCAGTGCAATGATACCAGCATCAAAGGCTGCTTCCTCACTTAAAGGGAAGGACCAAGGATGGTGCACAACCTACTTCTGCTCAGTTCTGTGTTGCCAGGCGACCTGCGCGACTACCATTACAGCCCCAAACACTCTCAGAGAGTGAAGGGCTTGGACATCTCGCAGCAATGAAGCCCCAAAAACTTTCAGCGGGCACCAGACTGGTGCGAACAATAAAGTTTGGTCGACCTGAAAACCAGTGCCTTTAATTATCACTCCCCAAACGGCCAGCCGAGGTGACAATGCTTCTTCTTCCTGCCGTTGCTGAAGCCCGGTGACACAGCAGGGGGCGGGAGGCAATTTCACATCCGGGGCAGTAACGGGTTGCAGCGCACTTTATGATGTTATGATCTGCAAGGCGCCAGAGGGCCAGGCGGTAAGCATTAACACCAGCGTTAAACAGGCAAGGAAGTTCACGGGTGTCACTGAATTCACCACTAACTACTTAGCGCCCTGTTACCGCCCGTCGCAGGTGCTAACGGGAGGTGCAAAGCAGCTGAATTTCTCCCCTTAGGTTTTATGAACTTTACCATCTATGGTTAGTTAAGCAACTTGTCTGGGAAATCATTTTTGACAAAGGACATAAAAACATACGAAATGGGAACAGGAGTAGTCCATTCGGCCCCTCGAGCCTGCTCTGCCATTGAATAAGATCATGGCTCATCTTCTACCTCAACTCCACTTTCCTGCACTATCCCCATATCCCCTGCTTCCCTTAATATTCAAAAATCTATCGATATCTCTCTTGAATATACTCAATTACTGAGCCTCCACAGTCCTCTGGGGCAGAGAATTCCAAAATTTACCACCCAATGAGGAAAGAAATTTCTCCTTATCTCAGTCCTAAATGGCCAACCCATTATTCTGAGACTGAGCCCTAGTTCTAGACTCCCCAGCCAAGGGAAGCATCCTCTCTGCATCTACCCTGTCAAGCACTGTAAGAAGAGATCAGCTCTCATTCTTCTAAACTCTGTAAGAAGAGATCACCTCTCATTCTTCTAAACTCTAGAGAATATAGGCCTAGTCCACTCAATCACTCCTCATGGGACAATTCCCACCTGCCCAGGAATAAGAAAATAAGAATATAAGAAATAGGAACAGGAGAAGGTTTTAAGGCCCCTCGAGCCTGCTCCGCCATTTAATACGATCTCATCATGGACTCAGCTCCACTTCCCCGCCCACTTCCCATAATCCTTTATCCCCTTATCACTCAATAAACTGTCTATTTCTGTCTTAAATTTATTCAATGTCCCAGCTTCCACAGCTCTCCGAGGCAGCAAATTCCACAGATTTACAACGCTCTGAAAGAAGAAATTCCTCATCTCTGTTATAAATGGGTGGCCCCTTATTCTAAGATCACGCCCTCTAATTCTAGTCTTCCCCCATCAGTGGAAAACATCCTCTCCACATTCACCTTGTCAAGCCCCCTCATAATCTTATACGTTTCGATAAGATCACCTCTCATTCTTCTGAACTCCAATGAGTAGAGGCCCCACCTACTCAACCTTTCCTCATAAGTCAACCCCCTCAACCCCAGAATCAACCTAGTAAACCTTCTCTGAACTGCCTCCAAAGCAAGTACATCCTTTCAGAAATATGGAAACCAAAACTGCACGCAGTGTTCCAGGTGTGGCCTCACCAATACCTTATATAGCTGTAGCAAGACTTCCCCGCTTTTATACTTAATCCCCTTTGCAATAAAGGCCAAGATTCCATTGGCCTTCCTGATCACTTGCTGTACCTGCATACTATTCTTTTGTGTTTCATGCACAAGTACCCCCAGGTCCCGCTGTACTGCGGCACTTTGCAATCTTTCTCCATTTAAATAATAACTTGCTCTTTGATATTTTTCTGCCCAAGTGCATGACCTCACACTTTCCAACATTATACTCCATCTGCCAATTTTTGGCTCACTCACTTAGCTTGTCTATGTCCTTTTGCAGATTTTTTGTGTCCTCCTCACACATTGCTTTTCCTCCCATCTTTGTATACTCAGTCTGGTGAACCTGCCATGCACTCCCTCTATGGCAAGTATATCCTTTCTTAGGTAAGGAGACCAAAACTGTACACAATACTCCAGGTGTGGTCTCACCAAGGTCCTATATAATTGCATTAAGACATTTTGGGGCCAAAATTGCCTCTCTCCATAAGGCCTGTTACCACCGCAAATTGGCGGCCACGCTGCAGAGTGGAGTGACCGCTGACTTTTGGTGATATGGCCGCTGATAGCCCAATTGCCCTCCCGAGTTTTCCCGGTAGTACCCCGATCCCCCCCCACCACTCCGCTGCTGCTGATCCGTCTTAAGCACGTCATCACCGTACACACTGCCAATCCAACACCCCGACGGCGACAATCGCCTCGGAAAATCTTCTGCCCGCCCGGCGGTGCCAACACAAGCTTTTCCCCGGTGGTCCAGTGAGGCTGAGGCCTTCTGCAATGACGGTACGGCTTCCCTTAAAGGGGAGGGCGCACTGCTGCAGCCGCAATGGTTTTTTTTTTGTCGGCCGACTGCCATGTCAGGCCGCCAATTATGTCCCCCGGTTCGGTCGGGCCGCCAACAGGCACCTTGGCACCCCCTCTTGGGTCTCAAGTGGCTGGCCCGACCGAAGCCATCCCTGGTGGCTCAGTGGGCCGAAGTTTTAAAAGCGCGGAGGCTCTCCCCTTTAAGTGAAAAGGAGAGCCGTGGTGATGTGGCACCGTGATGACGTCAATGCAGCGGTCACTCTGCGCTGCCCCAACTTCTTCCCCCTCAGTTGTTGTCAGCGATGCTTATCCTCCCCTCTTGTGTTGTCACCGCCCCCATATGATCGAGTTTCGCGTCGAAGAGAAAAGAAACAAGGAGCTGAATGTCGTTCAAGAGGCGACCTGAACCGCAGCTGCGGTAAAACACATCGAAGCGATGTGGGAGCACCCCATTTTGGGCGGGGGGGGGGGGGCAATGTCTACTCCCTTTACTCTTATACTCAAATCCTCTTGTAATAAAGACCAACATACCATTTGCTTTCTTAATTGCTTGCTGTACCTGCATGTTAACTTTCAATGATTCGTGTACAAGGAAACCCAGATCCCTTTGAACACCAACATTTCCCAATCTCTCAGTGTTTGAAAAATACTTTGCTTTTCTATTTTTCTTACCAAAGTAGATAACTTCATATTTCTCCACATTATATTCCATTTGCCATGTTCTTTCCCACTCACTTAGCCTGTATATATCCCCTTGAAGTCTAATTGCATCTTCCTCACAACTTATATTCTCACCTAGTTTTATATTATCATCAAACTTGGATATACTACATTTGGTCTCACATCCAAATCATTGATATAGATTGTGAATAGCTGAGGCCCAAGCACTGATCCTTACAGTAGTCAACTAGTTACAGCCTGCCAACCTGAAAATGACCCGTTTATTCCTACTCTCTGTTTTCTATCCATTAACCAATCCTCAATCCAAGCTAGTATATTATCTCCAATCCCATGAACTCTAATTTCTTTTAATAACCTCTTGTGTGGCACCTTATTGAATGCCTTTTGAAAATCCAAATACACCGCATCCACCGGTTCCCCCTTATCTATTCTGCTAGTTACAACCTCAAAAAACTCTAAAAGATTTGTCAAACATGATTTCCCTTTCATAAATCCATGCTGACCCTGCCCAATCCTATTATTATTTTCTAAGTGCCCTGTACCACGTCATTAATAATAGATTCTCGCATTTTCCCCACTACTGATGTCAGGCTAACTGGTTTGTAGTTCCCCAATTTCTCTCTCCCTCCTTTTTTTTTAAATAATGGGGTTGCATTTGCTACCTTCCAATCCGTGGGAAACTTTCTAGAATCTAAGAAATTTTGGAAGATGATAACCAACTATCTCTTTATCCACCTGTTTCAAAACCCTAAGATGTAGGCCATCAGATCCAGGAGATTTATCGGTTTTCAGTGTCTTAAAAAGTAGTACTCCCCCCCATTGATTGTAAGTCAAAGGAACAGGCAGCTTTTTAAGGTGGAAGTCTCTTCCTCTTAGTTCTGCATAATTAATATCTATGATATCAGGGCTCTCTCTCTGCACTTTGGCCCAATAATTTCCTGCCCTCTTACCCTGCCTCTCCTTAAGATTATAATGAGACTGGACTTCCCATGGATAAAGCTATGGTCTTCTACTTATTTCTAAAATATTGAGAGTAGGACCATTTTATTCAGAGGTTAAAACTAAATGGCAAAAGAATATAGTTGCGATATTTGGAACCTTATAGAAATATTATAGTCTATGTAATCAAAGCTGCTTCTTCACTGCAGGAAAGAGAGTAAAATCATTTGGTCACACAACATTGCTATGCTGAACTGCAGCTTCTTTGCATCTCATTATCCTGTGAAATCTATGGTAATCCTCTGAGCCAGGCATCCTTCTGTCCTATCATTATGATCCTTTCAGCGGTTAGCAACAAGCAAGTTATTCCACTTTTAAATTGATAAAACCTTCAAAATTCAATAAACAAAATTGCAAATGTTCTGCCAGCTCTATTTTTATAATAGCAGTTTTAGTATTCAGCTCAGGGGCTGATGACCTGGCACCTTTGCATTGTCACTGAGTAACTGTCACCTCATTTCAACCATTTTCCAGTAGTAAGGATGCCAAGTGCATTAGGATGGACCTTCAGGTGCCAGTGGGCATTGCAGGGCTGCTGGCTGACCGTTTACAGCATGCGAGGAAGGGACAAAAGGCGAGGGAGGATATTGGGCTGCAACACCAGGGTTCCTTTTTAACTGCAGCCTCGGGCACTGCAGTTACATTATGGGGAAATTCCAAATGTTAATATTTTTCAGGTACCTAATAAACTTTGTGTACAGCTTGTGCTGGCCACCTTCATTGGGATGAGCCAGGCCTCCACATCCAATAATCAAACGGTGGGCACCCAATGCACTAAAAAACTTAATCAAGGACATCTTTGAGTACAAGTCCTATAAACTGCATTGCCTGTTTTTCGTCAGTTTCCTGCTCGAGCCAGAATTTCTAATCCCAAGTAATTAAAAACCTTACTGTTTAGAGATTTCAAACAATTTGCATTTTGTTTTAGCTCTAATAGTTGGAGATAACATGATGGCAGTAGAACAAAGGGACATAACTAACATGAAGATTGAAACAGAACCCATGTGGATTGAGATAAAGGATAACAAGTGATTGATCATATTAATAGGGGTATTCTACTAATAGTGGAAGGGAAGTGGAGGATGAAATATTGTAGTAAATCTATGAAATGAGTAAAAGGCAAAGGGGGATACATTCAGGAGTGGCTTGTTCGGGGCATTAACTTTTAAAAGTAGAAAAAATTAGCATCAGGCACTAATCTATTTTCTACTTTAAAAAAATTTAGCATTTAGGCTCCTGGAAGGAAGTGGAGCACTAAATCAGACGCTCTACGTCCTTCCTGGAGCATAATCGGCAGCAGGCGGGGTGGTGAATGGAGCAGCGATGCACACTGGGCCGTGCAGCACTGCCGCGTTGAAATGTTCGTTCCCTCCCTTAAAGGGAAGGCCCATCGCTGCAGGAGCTGCAGAAAAAAACGCAGACTTGCCATGTCCACGAAACCTCCATGGGGTCGGCGCCATGCTGGGGACACCTGGGGTGCCCTGTGGTGAGGTGCTTGGGCTCGATACCTCTAGAGTGGAGGTTGGAATGGCCGGAGGAGTACTAGATGGCCTTGGGGTCGAATGCCTTCTGGAGCCTGGCGATGCAGGCTCCTCAAAGTCTGTGCTCTCATCCGTTGAGAACAGACCTAGCAGATTGACAGGCGAGAATCGGAGCTCCTCAGCAGCAGATGGAGGATCATCCGGCGAGTCCAGCCCCAGCCCCCAACTTCTGGGCTCGCTGGTCTTGCCTGGGGCCATGCTGCTGGCTGAGCTGCAAAACACAAAGGAGGTTATTCGAGGAGAAAGGGGTGCTCGGGTCACAAGGTGAGTCCAGCGCTATACACAGCATATGCACAACAAAAGCACCCACCGCTATCAAAATCATCACAGACATCACATTTCATGCCCATCAACACATTCTGCATTGCAATGATTCTCATGAGGCCAGTATTATTTATAGGACACTTTTAGAAATCATCTATCATATATTATTGTTCGGATATGAGAGGCTGTGGCATCTATTGACTTTACATCACGCAACAATGTATACTTTACTCATGTGGCATCACTTCAGGGTCTGCAGCTGCCTGCGTGGCCATCTGGGGGTGCCTTCCCACGAGTGTGAGCACCCGCTCCTCCATGACAGTGATGTCGTTGGGGACTGGTGGCCCCCCACCCGTTCGACTCTGCATGGACCTCATCGTCGATAGCTTCTTCTGTAAAAGGTAACAGGACGACATGGCATGAGATCATTGTGTGATATCATTGCTAGGTACTGTCACAGACACTGATACAACACATAACTGACAGATGTGATCATTATTATTATGATCATTATCATTCTTTACCTAAAGACGCACACCGTGACCGCAGGCTGTGAGTACAACATTCCCGGTAAAAGTGAAAGACCTCTCATCTGACTATAGTCACTCATGACTCTTACAAATCAAATTATTTAAATATATAAGCACATGTAAATAAACGTAATACTTACTCTTGCAGATCTGACAAGGTTGTTCCATCGCTTTCAGCATTGGTTGCCCTCACACACCTCGTTGGTCGCCGACGTGATCACCTCTGTTATCTCGGCCCATATCTTCTGGTAGGCCTTTGGGATGGGCTTCCCACCCCCTCCCTGTGTCAAATCACCCCAGCGTGACTCGGCCTCCTGCATGACGGAGGCATTTGCCTCATCCGCGAACCTCCTCGCTCTCTTTCATTCTCCCAATTGTTCTTCTCCCAGCTCACTGCTCTCGCCAACATCAGTCTCCACAGCATGCTGTGTCGCCTCCTCCACTCCCTCCATTATAGGCACCAAATTCGTGAAAATATCTGGCTGGTAACAGCTAACTTTTTTTGCACAATTTGCTATAAAGCTCGAAACTTTCCCTCCTACCTCTCAAAGCCAAACAAGCAGCCACACCACACCCACACACGCCTCACTCCCTCTCTGCTCCTTCTCTCTCTGTCTCCTCTTATGCGCATGGAATGATGACCCTTGACCTCTTGAATCGCAGGAAACCAGCGTTGTCATGCTGTTGCTAAGAATGGTGACACTTTACGGCAGAAGGTCAGAGAGATGTAACGCTAACGTCCATTTCAGATCGCTCGCGGTAACGCCTAATTTTGAAAATGGAGACTAAGGGCTTTGAAAATGGGCGACAATCTGGTGATATGAAAACCTATATTTACCATCCATGCCGGAAATAATGCCCATTTTTGGGCGATCTGCACAAATGTGTAAAATCTAGTGCCATGTCATTTTAAGGATCTATGTACAAGGACCCCTAAATCTCTTTGGACCTAAACTTTTTAGCTTTTCACCATTTAGAACGTACCCTGTTCTATCCTTTTTAGGTCCAAAGTGGATGACCTCACATTTGCCTACATTGAATTCCATTTGCCGCAGTTTTGCCTATTTGCTTAATTTATTAATATATCTTTGTGATTTTATGCATCCATCACACTGCTTACAATGTCGTCTATCTTTTTGTCATTGGCAAACTTGGATATGTGGCTTTCTATCCCATCATCTAAGTCGTTAATAAATATAGTGATTAGTTGAGGCCACAGCACATCTTTGCGGGACACCACTAGTCACATCCTGCCAATTTGAGTGCCTGCCTATTATCCCTACTCTCTGTCTTCTGCCGGTCAGCCAATTTCCTAACCAGGCCAATTATTTGCCTTCAGTTCCATAAGGTTCAGCTTAAGCTATCAGTCTTTCATGAGGGACTTTATCAAATGTCTTCTGGAAGTTACATAAATGATTTGGACTTGGGAATCAGAAGTATAATTTCAAAATTTACGGGTGCCACCAAAGTGGGAGGTATCGTTAATACTGAGGACAACTGAAACAAAATACAAGAAGACATTAATAAACTTTCAGAATGGTATGCGAATGGCAAATTAATTTCAATATAGATAAGTGTGAGGTGGGAATAGAATTGAAAAGCAGAAAAGTTACGTTAAATTTGTATCGAACCTTGGTTAAAGCAAACTTCTGCTCTCCATATTACATAAAGGATATAGAGGCACAGGAGAAGGTGCAAAAATGATTTATAAGGCTGATACCTGAACTGAGATGTTGGGCCCAAGTTTCCACATGATTTGCGCCTGATTTTTAGGAGCAACTGGTGGAGAACGGACTATCTTAGAAATCGCAATTCTCCACATTTTTTTTTCTGCAGTTCTAGTCAGGTAGAACAGTTCTACTTTGGAACAGAATTTTTTCTTCAAAAGGGGGCGTGTCCGGCCACTGACGCCTGATTTCAAAGTTTCCACAGTGAAAACGTACTCCAAACTAACTTAGAATGGAGCAAGTGAAGATTTTTGTAGAACTGAAAAAACCTTGTCTACACATTAAAAAATCAGGCGCAGGTTACAAATTAGGCGTCCAGAACGAGGTGGGGGGGGGAGGGGGGGGGAAGGGAAGTCATTAAATTCTACAATAAATCCTTATTTATACTTATACAAATATTATACAAATAAATCCAACCTGAATAAACATTCATAAGCAAAGAAAAGATGAAATAAACCATCTTCCTACCTGTGTGAAAGTGCTTCAGCCAGCCTCACAAGTTCGTTTGTTCGTTCCCGACGGCAGGAGGGAGGGGAGTGCAGGCCCGCCCGCCCGAACGCAGCGGGGGGGGAGGAGGAAGACGTTCCCAACGGCGGGAGGGGAGTGCGGGCCCGCCCACCCGAATGCAGCGGGGAGGGGAGGGGGTGGCGGAGGAAGCCGTTCCAGACGGCGGGCAGGAAGGAGACAGTGAGAAGGCTGCAGGAAGCCTCGGTGCTGATGTGCTGATGGCAATGTGCTTTTATTAAAAAATGTTCAAAAATTAAACAGCTACAAAGAACTACAAAAATGGCCGAGTGCCAATGTTTCCCTTCACACTGCGCGTGCGCGAATGCTCCAACGCGCACGCGCAGGGTTGCCAGCAAGAAAAAAACTAATTTAAAAAGTACCCGCCCCCTTCCACTTACAAAATCGGTGCGAGTGTAGGCTCCGCCCCCCTGGGCGCCACGCCAAACAGACAAGGAGCTGCAGGGCTCTCCAGAATCGCAAGTTTTGTTTACGGCGCCGTTTTAGGCGCGAAAAACCGGCGCCCAGCTCAGAGGGGCGCCCGTTTTTTATCGTGTGGAAACTTGGGCCCGTTATAACTATCAAGAAAGACTGAACAATCTGAGGCTCTTTCCTCTAGAAAAGAGAAGTCTGATGGAGGTCTTGAAAATTATGAAGGGGTTTGATAGGGTAGACATAGAGAAAATGTTTCTACTTGTAGGGAGTCGAAAACTAGGGTTCATAAATATATGATAGTCACTACTAAAACCAATAAGGAATTTTGGAGAAACTTGTTTACCCAAAGAATGGTTAGAATGTGGAACCTGCTACCACATTGAATAGTTGAGGCAGATAGCATAAATGCCTTTAAGGGATTGCTGGATAAGTACATGAGGGAGAAAAGAATAGAAGTTAAATCAATGGGGTTACATGAAATAGGATGGGAGGAGGCCTGTGTGGAGTATGAAGCTGTTGAGCTGAATGGCCTGTGTCGGTGCTGTAAATTCCATGTGATTCTATGCGTCCTCATTTTGGTTTCCCAATAGTTTTCAGTTATCCACGCTAATATTTTCAACATGGAATCAGCCTAGTTACAAGCAGTTATTTTGAAATTTGGTGCTGATTGTGTAAACATTAATTACAATTTTGTGTTGAATGCAGATGTAGCCTCAATATATTTGAACCTTAACTTTATACAACTTGTTGATTTCTCACAGAGATTAGTATTTTAATGGAACAATCATTAAGAATAAGAAAGTTAACTGTAAATGGTGCTGTTAATTGGTTGTAACGAGGCTGCCCAACATAGGGCTCCCAATTCTTCTGTTTTTCTTATATTCATCAAATTTGGAGAGCTTTTACCCTCAGAATAGAATACACTTGCTATTAAGCTAAACTATTTGCCATTATTTGGACACTATAAAGTCGGAATTTTGCCTTCATACAAACATGCTCATTTGGATTATCTAATTCTGTTAAATTGTTCCCATCAAAAAAGAAACTCACAGAAACGTCTTGTTTTTGAATGTCTGCTGACGAATGTAGTTCCTGGAAGGAATGTGTTAATAAAGCTTACAGCAGTTAATGAACCTTGAATGATTATTTGTGAAACTGTTTTGTGAATGTAAAAATGGATTCCATATATGTGGTTAGCATGTCTCAAGTCTTGGAACAGTGATTAGCATTTTGCACTTTAATTTTGTGGCTGGGAATTGCTCCAGTCAAATCAAGGAATAAATCTGTATTAGTTTAGAAGGAGCCTGGTAGCTATGACTTTACCAGTAGTTTGTCCCTAGATTAGTGCCCATGAATTATCTCACACTCAATGGGGCTGCCGGTGATGATAAACATGAAGTTGATCCCTACATCTTATGAAAATAAGCAGCAAATAAGTAGGCAAACCAAAAGTCGCTGTTACCAGCCACATATTTGACTGAATGTGGCCTATAATGGAGGGAGAGGAGGAGGCATCACAGCACACTGTGGAGATTGACACTGGAGAGAGCAGTGAGTTGGGAGAGGAGCATATTGGAGGCCGCAAAAGAGCCAGGAGGTTCTCGGACGAGGCAAATGTCTCCCTCCTGCAGGAGGTCAAGTCACGCTGGGGTGATTTGACACAGGGAAGGCGTGGGAAGCCCACCCCAAAGATCTACCAGAGGTTATGGACCGAGATTGCAGAGGTGGTCTCATCGGCGACCACGTAGTGCGTGAGGGCAACCAATGCCGCAAACTATAGAACGATCTTGTGGAAAACTGCAGAGTAAGTTGTACTTATGTATTTATATAATTTGATTTGTAACAGTCATGAGTAACCATCAGCAGATGTGAGGTCTTGCACTTTTACCAGGAACGTTTTACTCAAAGCCTGCAGTCACAGTGTAGGTCTTTAGGTAAAGAATGATAATAATCATAATAATCCTGATTACATCTGTCGGTTATGTGTTGTATCAGTCTCTGTGACAGTACCTAGCAATGATATCACACAATGATCTCATGCCATGTCGTCCTGTCACCTTTTACAGAAGAAGCTATCGACGATGAGGTCCATGCAGAGGTGAACGGGTGGGGGAGCCACCAGTCTCCAGCAACATCACAGAGATGGAGGAGCAAGTGCTAGTACTCATGGGGAAACATCCCCGGACAGTCACGGACACATCTGCAGATCCTGAAGTGATGCCACGTGAGTAAAGTTTACATAATTGCATGATGTAATATGAATAGATGCCACACCAACTCATATCCGAACAATCATATCTGATAGATGATTTCTAAAAGTGTCATAGAAATACTGCTGGCCTAATGAAAATCATTGCAATGCACAATGTGTTGATGGTGATGAAATGTGATGTCTGCAATGATTTTGAGAGCGGTGCTGTTTTTGTCGTGCATATGCTGTGTGTAGCGCTGGACTCACCTTGTCACCCTAGCACCCCCGTTTCCTCTAACAACCGCCCATTCAGCTCAGCCAGCAGCATGGCCCAAGGCAAGGCCACAGAGGCCAGAAGGTGGGGGCGCGGGGCAGGAGTCGGTGGACAATCCTACTACATCGGGTGCTGAGGAGCTCCGATTGTCGCCCGTCAATCTGCTGGGTCTGTTCTCGACAGATGAGTGTGTGGACTTCGAAGAACCTGCATCGCCATGCTCCAGAACCCATTCCACCCCAATGCTATCTATTGGTCCTCCGATCATTCCTGCCTCCACTCTGGAGGTACCGGCTCCAAGCACCTCTCCACAGGGCACCTCATTTGTCCCCAGGACGGCGCCGATCCCACGGAGGTCACATGGATGCGACAGGTCTGTTCCACGAGCGTGACATGACAGCGGAGAGATGGTACAGTTGTCCAGGAGGGCTGTAGACATTGGTGACCAGCTCATCGAAGCTTTGGGGGGCATATCCCGACACCTGGCCACCATGACTGAGTACATTCTGCGCATGGCACAGTCCCTGGATGCGATAGCCAGGAACACTGCCACAGGCCTCCCAGTGGTCGCAGAGCACGACACTCCACCCCTAGGTCTCGCACCACCACTGTGAACGACAGATGAGAGCAAGGACCAAGATCCTGCTTCTGCATCAGAGAATCTTGTCTCCTTAGCACCACGCGCTCCTGTACCTGTCCAACCAATGCATCTGCCTTCATCCCCCCCAATGAGGCACCACCGGAGGAGCTCCTTGGCCAGGCGCCATGGAGCGAGGAGGGGAAGGGGTAGAGGTGGGGAGAAGGAGAGTGAGGTAGATGTGTGCAGGTGATGGCCGTGTTATATCTCCATCTGGGTGTATGCAATTTGTTGCAATGTATGGGGGCTGGGGACCACGCTCCTGCTTTGCCTTTGTATTCTGTGTTGCTGGACACGTTGAACATGTGATTTATGTCACTGGTGGAAAAATTGGGTGTGGGCGGGGGTTGAGTGTTATTGGCTGTGATACTTATGATTTCAGACCAATGTTGGTATTAAACTTTTATTATTGAACATAACCTTGTTGTGCATTGTCTCAGATAGCTGGACCGGTGATTCCTTACTATGAAAGGGTTAAATACAACTTAACATCAATCAACGTAAACTTTAACTAGCACCAAGGTGATGGGCACCATTGATATCTGAGCTGCACACACACAGCAGTGTGTCAGCCTTGTCACTCACATCAGCGCTCCTTCAGGCAAATCTTTCAGATATCAGCTCCTCACCTAAGAGTGGGATTTAACAAATGTCAGCCACACCGCTGGCGTTCATTCCGGTTAGTTCCACTTTTTATTGTTTTTTTTTGAGCGATCGATATTGTGGGCGATATGTGTGCGAGGTGGTGAAATTGAAGACGGGTGATCTCCATGGCCACTAGTTTGGGTAAATATGCTATTTACGACAAAAAAAGTCGCCAGGTGTTAATATTGAATCTCGCCGTTAATTCCGTGCAAAAGTAACGTTGGGTGATATTATGGGCGTTGAATTCACCCATTTTGCTGATTCCGCCCAAAAAAAGTGGGCGGGCGGTGATATTTTTTCTCGGCGTTAAGCCCATTGGGAAAGTAACGCTCAGCGATAAGTCTCCTAAAAAAGCCCGTCAGTTTCCATTTTGTGCCAGAATGGCCGATATATGGGCATTATACGTCATTTCAGTGGTAAAATGGGCGTTAAGTGGGCGTTAAGCATGCAAAAAAAGTGGAGGTTCTAGCCCTAAAGATTTAAAATTTAGTTCTCCCAATCTACACTCTGAAATTTGGAAAATGTCGATGGCATTGCACAACTCAAACGGCATCCAATTAAAGTTGCAGAGACACGTTGTGTATGGGAGAATCTCTGCATATATTACCACCGTCTCAGGGACCACTTGTTACATTTTGGGCATTTTCTAAAGCTCATCCATCTTTTTGTTGTACACATGGCTTGATGGTATTTCTGTAAGGAGAACATAGTCTAGAAATCGGGCCATGGAGTGCTTGATTTTCAGGTGCTATAGTGTTACTAAGGCCCCAAAATGGTGCGCAGGAAGTGTGCACACACTACTGGGCAGAAGTGCACCAATCATCATATTGGGGACATTAAATTAATTTGCTTTGTCTTCCGATTTACATAAATGGAAATTGATTTGCCCCTCTGAACACACGAACTGCATCCTCCATTTCTCCTGGATTCCCTATTTTAGCATCATTCGCAAATTTCACAAGCTTACAATTGCTTTTATGCATCCATGTAATTTATGTAAATGAGAAACAACAGGGTTTTAAACGACAGCAAAGAATGACTAAGAAAGCAATAAAGAGAGGAAAGATAGATTACGAAAGTAAACTTGCGCAAAACTTAAAACAGATAGTAAAAGCTTTTGCAGAAAAATAAAACGGAAAAGAGTGACTAAAGTAAATGTTGGTCCCTGAGAAAATGAGAAGGGGATTTAATAATGGGAAATGTGGAAATGGCTGAGACCTTAAACAATTATTTTGCTTCGGTCTTCACAGTGGAAGACACAAAAACCATGCCAAAAATTGCTGGTCACAGGAATGTGGGAAGGGAGGACCTTGAGACAATCACTATCACTTGGGGGGTAGTGCTGGACAGGCTAATGGGACTCAAGGTAGACAAGTCCCCTGGTCCTGATGAAATGCATCCCAGGGTATTAAAAGAGATGGCGGAAGTTATAGCAGATGCATTCGTTATAATCTACCAAAATTCTCTGGACTCTGGGGAGGTACCAGCGGATTGGAAAGCAGCTAATGTAACGCCTCTGTTTAAAAAATGGGGCAGACAAAAGGCAGGTAACTATAGGCCGGTTAGTTTAACATCTGTAATGGGGAAAATGCTTGAAACTATCATTAAGGAAGAAATAGCAGGACATCTAGATAGGAATAGTGCAATCAAGCAGACGCAACATGGATTCATTAAGGGGAAATTATGTTTAACTAATTTACTGGAATTCTTTGAGGATATAACGAGCATGGTGGATAGAGGTGTACCAATGGATGTGGTATATTTAGATTTCCAAAAGGCATTCGATAAGGTGCCACACAAAAGGTTACTGCAGAAGATAGATTTACACGGAGTCAGAGGAAATGTATTAGCATGGATAGAGAATTGGCTGGCTAACAGCAAGCAGAGAGTCGGGATAAATGGGTCCTTTTCGGGTTGGAAATCGGTGGTTAGTGGTGTGCCACAGGGATCGGTGCTGGGACCACAACTGTTTATAATATACATAGATGATCTGGAAGAGGGGACCGAGTGTATTGTAACAAAATTTGCAGATGACACAAAAATTAGTGGGAAAGTGGGTTGTGTAGAGTTCACAGAGAGGCTGCAGAGAGATTTAGATAGGTTAAGCGAATGGGCTAAGGTTTGGCAGATGGAATACAATGTCGGAAAATGTGAGGTCATCCACCTTGGAAAAAAACAGTAAAAGGGAATATTATTTGAATGGGGAGAAATTACAACATGCTGCGGTACAGAGGGACCTGGGGGTCCTTGTGCATGAATCCCAAAAAGTTAGTTTGCAGGTGCAGCAGGTAATCAGGAAGGCGAATGGAATGTTGGCCTTCATTGCGAGAGGGATGGAGTACAAAAGCAGGGAGGTCCTGCTGCAACTGTACAGGGTATTGGTGAGGCCGCATCTGGAGTACTACGTGCAGTTTTGGTCACCTTACTTAAGGAAGAATATACTAGCTTTGGAGGGGGTACCGAGACGATTCACTCGGCTGATTCCAGAGATGAGGGGGTTACCTTATGATGATAGATTGAGTAAACTGGGTCTTTACTCGTTGGAGTTCAGAAGGATGAGGGGGGATCTTATATAAACATTTAAAATAATGAAAGGGATAGACAAGATAGAGGCAGAGAGGTTGTTTCCACTGGTCGGGGAGACTAGAACTAGGGGGCACAGCCTCAAAATACAGGGCAGCCAATTTAAAACCGAGTTGAGAAGGAATTTCTTCTCCCAGAGGGTTGTGAATCTGTGGAATTCTCTGCCCAAGGAAACAGTTGAGGCTAGCTCATTGAATGTATTCAAATCACAGATAGATAGATTTTTAACCAATAAGGGAATTAAGGGTTACGGGGAGCGGGCGGGTAAGTGGAGCTGAGTCCACGGCCAGATCAGCCATGATCTTGTTGAATGGCGGAGCAGGCTCGAGGGGCTAGATGTCCTACTTCTGTTCCTAATTCTTATGTTCTTATGTTCTTATGTAAGTACTGAAACCTGTGGTATTCCAGACTAATTCCCAGCCTAAGGTATGTTAGCATAGTGGTTATTTTACTGGACTAGTAATCTAAAAACATGAGTTCAAATCCCCCACGGCAGCTGGGGAATTAAAAAGCTAGTATCAGTAATGGTGACCGTGCTACTATCGGATTGGCGTAAAAACCAATCTGGTTAGGGAAGGAATCTGCTGTCCTTACCCGATCTGGCCTATATGTGACTCCAGACCCACACAAATGTGGTTAACCGCCCTCTGAATTGGTCTAGCAAGCCACTCAGTTGGAACAAACTGCTATGAGAAACAGTAACAATAATAAGAATAAAACCAGGCATCGACCTAGGCATGGGATTCGGACACAATAAAGCCACACCCAGCATAGTTCATCTTGCAAAGTCCTCCTCACTAACATCTGGGAACTTGATGCCAAAATTGGGAGAGCTGTCCCATAGACTAGTCAAGCAACAGCCTGACATAATCATACTTGCAGAAATCACACCTTTCAGCCAATGTCCCATACTCTTCCATCACCAACCTTGGGTATGTCCTGTCCCATCGGCAGGACAGACCCACCAGGGGTTGCGGTACAGTCGGGAGGAAATGACCCTGGGAGTCCTCAACATTGAAGTCTCATGGCATTAGGTCAGACATGGGCATGGAAATCTGCTGATTACCACATACTGCCCTCCCTCAGCTGATGAATCAGTACTCATTCATGTTGAACTGAGGGTAACAAGGGAATGTACTCTGGATGGAGGGCTTCAATGCCCATCATCAAGAGTGGCTCGGTAGCACCACTACTGACCGAGCTGGCTGAGTCCTGCAGGACATAGCTGCCAGACTGGGAGGTGGTGAGAGAACCAACATGGGGGAAAAGACATGTGCTCCAGACATAGCTGTGTCTCTAGCCAAGCGGTTCCAGTACAGCTACAACCTCGTCCTCATCAATTTAACTGTTGCAGATCCATCTTTCCATGACAGCACTGGTGGGAGTGACCACCGCACTGTCCTTCTGAAGATGAAGTCCCATCTTCACACTGAGGACACCCTCCATCGTGTCTTGTGGCACAACCACCGTGCTAAATGGGATAGATTCAGAGCAGATCTAGCAGCTCAAAACTGGGCATCCATGAGGCATTATGGCCCATCAGCAGCAGCAGAATTGTATTCCACCACAATCTATAACCTCATGGTCCGGCACATTCCTCATTCTACCATTACCAACAAGCCAGAGAACCAAACCTGGTTCAATGAGGAGTGCGGAAGAGCAGCACCAGGCATAGCTAAAAATGAGGTGTCAACCTGGTGAAGCTGCAACACATACATGCTAAACAGCGGCAATAGCATGCTAGAAACAGAGCTAAGTGATCCAACAATCAACAGATCAGATCAAAGCTCTGCAGTCCTGCCACATCCAGTTGTGAATGCTGGTGGACAATTAAACAATCAATGGGAGGAAGAGGCTCCATGAATATCCCCATCCTCAATGATGACGGAGCTCAGAACGTGAGTGCAAAAGACAATGCTGAAGCATTTACAACCACCTTCAGCCAGAAGTGCCGAATGAATAATCTATCTTAGCTTCCTCCTGAGGTCCCCATCATCACAGAAGCCAGTCTTCAGTCAATTCGATTCACTCCACTTGATATCAAGAAATGGCTGAGTGCCCTGGTGTAAGAATTTAAAGAGTTAATAGCTATTTGCTGAATGGGCAGTATTTTTGTACAAGAATGAGCTTTGATCTTGAATGCATCTTGTTATTAACTAAAACTAATATCTGTTCAAAGATGATGGACAGTTAAGGGAGTCTGCTACAACTGAACTCGAGATGTGCGGAAATTGCTTGATAAGCAATATTTAAAAAATAGTTTCAATATTATGTGGACAAACACAATTGGAATTTTTAAATCATATGATCAGAACATTGGGGGATAAAGGAAGAGGGCTTGTGAACATTCAAGCACAGAGATAGAAGATCCACGAGGAGTGTTGAGATTGTGTAGGTGGACATAATGCTGGCTTGAGCCTAACACCTACCTACCTAAAGAAGAAACCTGTCCAGTGACTGAATGGGTAATAATCATTCAGAACTGTAAAATACTGCCATCATACACAGAAAGAAAACACCTGAGACCCACTGGTCAAGGTCAGTAAATGCATCTTTGAAGTCCGTCTCCTACCAACTGAATCACTAGCCTCACACACTTCTCATTGAACGACTCACCCCTCCTCCCCTCACTTACCTATCAACAATCTGTACCAACCCTAGCTTCACCTCACCCCCTTGAAGGAGATGGTGCAGGCCATTCTTGGCAGGGGTATGGTTGAGCCCTTGGCCAGCGGCGAGGCTAAAAGGATACAAGATGCTGGTATGCTCATACATTATCCTCCTAGCATGCACCTTTTGCTTTCTCGCCCTCCCCTCACCACACCTCCACCCTTGTGCTTTCCCCATTTCATACACCCAAGAAATGCAACCTCCCAAGCCAGTACTTGACCAAGAACAGGGAGAGGAGAATGAAGAAGAAGAAACACCATCATTCGATTTCACACCCCTAGCCACGAGTCCCTCAAGATCGACCAGCAAGGCCATTTACAGCTCCCCCCACTGAAAGTCAGCAACCTTCCACCAGCCATGCTGCAGTCACTGGGGTAGCACTGCATTACATCAGTAGGATAGGCAAAGACACACACAAGACAGTCACTAAGGGAATGCATAAGGGTGATGAGTTGATTTCTTGATGTCATATTGGATGGATAGATGTATAAAGTTGGATTGGAAAGTTTGCCTTGTGGTGGCTTTTATTTCAGCATCGTGGCCAAGAGGACGCTGTGATGGTCAGTAACAGAGGGAAGGTAAGGTGTCCATTGAAAGTTGAATTGGGGTTGTGGTCACTGATACCCCAAGCAGCTCATTCCATCCCGGATATCCTGGCCAGAAAGGGGAGGTCTGGGTTGCATTCTTCCTTCTGTTTTCTCCTCTTTGGCTTCTTCCTCTTCCCTGTCCGAGCGGATGCTGTAAATGTGAAATAAAAGCATAAAATGCTGGAAATACTCAGCTGATCATCTCGACCTGAGAAGTGAACACTTGTTTCTCTCTCCACGGATGTTGCCTGATCTGCTGAGTATTTCCAGCATTTTCTGTCTTTTCAGAGGCTTTCCTTTACCAACCGAGGCCTTGCAAGCATCTAGCAGCTCTCCCTACACACTTAAAAAACTTTTAACATGTATTGCAGTAAGCCATTCCTTCAATAAAATCAAAATAAAGCTTGTCCAAAAGCTTAAGCCTGAAAGATGTGTGTGTCCCTTTAAGAGGATCTGACAGTGTCTGTCAGTCTGCTGAACACTGAGTTTTCCTGGTGAGCTTAGGACCCAGCGCTGAACTCAACGCTAAGGTCCAAGTTCGCCAAGGTGACGTTACACCGACATTGCAAACCGACTGACGTCGCCTTGCCCTAATTTAAATTTGTAGGGCCATCACTTTTACCGACAACGCTGCCGGACCCGGAAAATAGCGGACGCTGTGGGACCTGCCTCCAGTTGGCAAAAGAGTGGCCTCTGCTGTATTTTCGCCACATTTTGCCGTAAACGGGTAGCCTAAAGCCCCTGAATTATTAGCCCCCTATTTAAAAAAATTAAACTTCTTATCCAGCTCTATATGCTACCTTGAATTTGCATGTGTTTTATTTTTATTAGTATTCTCTCAATCTGAGACTTTGTTAATACTTTTATGGAAATCTGACTATACCGTAAAATTGGAGAACTGTTCTATCTACCTTCCATATAATGTTGAAGAATTTGAGCTGATTTGCCAAGCAGGACTTCATCCTCTAAATCTATGCTGGCTGATAATTCTTCAACAATTGCTATATAGTTATTCCTCTAGCCTACTCCTTCATATGTTTCAATTCTTTAACCCAATGGTGATCTTCAATCATCTTCAATTGATCCACCACTTTAATCTTTTAATCCTTTGAAGTGTGAGCTTGGCCTAGTTGATAGCACTGGCTGACTTCAAGCCTGACTTCAAGACTCAGGCATATCATCTCGGCTGACACTCCAGTGTGTTCTGACGAATTGCTGGTTTGTTGGAAGTGACATCTTTCATATAAGAAGTTAAGAGGATGGGACGACCTTGGATTTAGCCTGGAGGTGAAGAAGGATGAACAGATTCCCATTGGTTCTTTCGTTTAGTTCCACTCTAGCGGGGAATTTGTTGAGAGTGAGATGGCGCATTGCAGCGAGGAAGATCGAGAAGAGTGTTGGCGCGATGACGCCGGTCCGGACGTGGAGTGGGTCTGTAATGGATCTGTTGGTCAGGATCTCGGCATGCATGTCGTCATGGAGCAAGCGGAGGATGGTGACAAACTTCTGGGGGCCAGCCAAAACAGAGGAGGAAGCTCCATAGTCCCTCACGGTTGACAGTGTCAAAGGCCGCCTCTAGTGTGCCTTCGGTCGCCTGAGGAAGAGAGTGTTTGAAGACCAGGACCTCAAATCTGTCACCAATCTTGTGGTCTACAAGGCAATAGTGATACCCGCCCTCCTATATGGCTCAGAAACATGGACCATATACTGTAGACACCTCTGCAAGATCCTGCAAATCCACTGGGAGGATAGACCCACCAACTGCAGTGTTCTCGCTCAGGCCAACATCCCCAGCATTGAAGCACTGACCACACTCGACCAGCTCTGTTGGCGGGCCACATTGATTGCATGCCTGACACAAGACTTCCAAAACAAGCGCTCTACTCGGAACTCCTCCACGACAAGCGAGCCCCAGGTGGGCAGAGGAAATAGTTGAAGGACACCCTCAAAGCCTCCTTGATAAAGTGCAACATTCCCACTGGCACCTGGGAATCCCTGGCCCAAGACCGCCCTAACTGGAGGAAGAGCTTCCGGGAGGACGTTGAGCACCTCGAGTCTCGTCACCGAGAGCATGCAGAAACCAAGCGCAGGCAGCGGAAGGAGCGTGTGGCAAACCAGACTCCCCGCCCACCCTTTCCTTCAATGACTGTCTGTCCCACCTGTGACAGAGACTGTAATTCCTGCATTGGACTGTGCAGTCACCTGAGAACTCACTTTTAGAATGGAAGCAAGTCTTCCTCGATTTCGAGCGACTGCCTATGATGATGAAGAAGTTAAACCAATACCCTGTCTGCCTGTGCAGGTGAAGGTACAAAATTCTATGGCACTATTCGAAGAAGAGATGGGGATCTTCCCAATATTCATTTCCCAACCAACACCATCAAAGAAAAAGCAAATTAGAAGCTCATTTATCACATTTGCTGTTCGTGAGACTTCACTATTCACATTTGTCTACATAACAACAGTTACTGTGTTTCAAAAAAGTAATGAATTGGCTGTGAATTGCTTTTGGACGTCCTGAGAATGGGAAAGGAATTATAAAAAATGCAGGTTCTGCTCTCTTTTCATCTGCTGCAAGGACATCTACAGCTACCATGCCACATAGTTAGCACATGCAGTGACTGTAACAGTCAGTCATGCCATGACTGCACACATGCAAAATATTGACCTATGGGGAAGATTTTATGGCAGGGCAGAGAGAGCCAACCTCATTGTGACCAGTTCCACTTGAGCAGCCTTCAAACAGGGTGTTGGAAGCTTGGCTGCTCTTTTATGTTCCTGCAGATTCCTGCCTGTAGCTTGAGTTTCATGTTGTACCATTGTCTTAATTTCCTTCTCACTTGGAAAAGATTGCGACGTCTTGAGATTCTGCAAAGGCTTTCAGAATTCTTGTTCACCTAATGTGAAATTCCCCTTTAAGTGTCCACATTCCTTTAAATTTGACCATGATGCAATCTCCCTTTCCTACCACTAGTCTACTCTTTAGAATCCTAAAGTTATACTAATGAAACGTCCAAGAAAAATTCAATGCATTTTATTTTATTTCCATTTCCATTTTAGCCTAAAACAAAGCAATGTTTTTTTCAGTGATTTGATTGGTCTACATGGCCACTCTTCTCACCAATTAATAAGAGTGAATTCCAATGAATAAGTTTGTACATCATCCAATGAACTGGAGAAAATCTGCCTCAGGTGCAGATATATTGGCCCTGAAATTCCGTTCAACCTCTTCCCGCGGGGAAATGACCTAAAAATAGCAAAAAGATACGCACTTACCTGCTGCTGCTGTGACTGTCCAAACTTCTGAGCCTGAGGCCCAGAGGTGACTGCGCGTGCAGCTCGTGCACGTGGGGACGTGTGCAGGCCGGGATCTAGTGACAGCAGCCAATCAGGTACAGTATAGTTTTTCATTCATAGCAATAGGAGTTCCGTAGGTATGGAACTCCCCCACAACACTTAAAAAACAATAAAAAATAGAAAATAAAATACACATTTAACATGCATTTAAATTAAAGTTGTTACAAAAAAAAGTTTTCCGACTTAAAAAAAAGTTATTAACACTTAAACTAAACTTACCGTAGTGGGGAGGGTTTTTAAACATAAAGAGTGCTTTTATAACTTTATTTTTTATTTGTATGTGTATTTTTAACCACTTGCGCCTGTAAAAGTAGGCTATACGCCTGCTTTTTCAGGTGCAGGATTTTAAAGGACATTTGCAGGGCAAGATATTCGTAAATATTGGAAATCTTACCCTGCAAGTGTCCTTGCTCCCGAGATGCGGCCATCTGTCAAGACCAAAAACTTGACAGATCGGAAATGTCAGTTTCCAGCGCATGTGCATTGCGCGCTGTAAACTGGCTTTTCCGATGCCTTCCCGGGTCCGTAGGAACTTCTTACGGACACGGGACATCGGAACTTCAGGGCCATTATTTGCAGATCTGTGGCATTACTCACATTGAATTTGATGATAAGTTGTTTCAAACAATAGGGCTGTTTATGCCACGTAATGCACAATGTATTGTCAGGGTCACATGACTGAAATGGTTACATTTTATTTTTATGACATGGTATTCTGTGACTCTTTATTGTTATTCGGAAGCTATAAATCAGTATCCTTGACTATTCTTATATTCATAAATGAGTGACATTTCATGTATATTCCTTTAGCATTGCATTTAATTTTTATTTTTTACTTTTCTTAAAAAAGCTGAGGATATGGCAGCAATTTGATATGCAAGATATACTTGCAACTGATAAACAACTTACACAAGTTTAGAGCTCGGTATGTGATGTCCAGCAGCATTAAGGTGTGTGTGGGGAATGGTGGAGTTCAGCGGCCCTTTGCCACCGTCGCTGTGACTATGGTAATGTACATTGGTGCCAACTGCTTGGCAGCTGGAGCGTGCTGAGGGACGCACTAAAGCTTGGTGCAGCCGCCGCAAAGGCTCAATAGGGAAAGGCCACAGGTTAAGGGCCTCCCGCCTTTGCACACTGAGGGGCTGGAACCAGTGTAAAACCCCTCATGGTCTGTATGGATCAGAAATTGTCCAATGTAAATGTAGACTTGCACTGTAACTGGAATGTAGCACCCGAGAGTGCCATGTAATGTATTTATGTTGTATTGCACTGAACTGTAACATTTGAATTGTACTGCATTGTACAATTGTTATGAATAAAGTATATTTTTGAAATAAAAAAAAAAGCTGGAGGGGCGTCCAGAGTCAGGCAGTCGGCTCAATTAAAATGGAAATCAATGCCCTATGAGTTCAATCGGCCCCCGATTGCCATGTTGGACATACCAGTGGGAGTGTGCGCTGTGCAGGTACCAGCTGGTGGCCAGGAGAAGGACCCCTGCTCCTCCCAGCCCCACAAAACCTGACCTTGGCCACTGCTGCTCTGGCTTCCCCCGTCTGCAGATTCTGGCCCTGCCCCAGTAACCTCCCTTCCTCTGGCCCAGCTCAGCCGGGCTCTCTGATATTGCATCCCCCCCCCCTGATATTGAGCTGGGAGGTTGCCCTGGGGCACTTGATTTCTGGCCACAGCTCGCCGGCCCAATGCAAATGAATCCTGGTCTTCAAAATGGCCTTATGTCTCCCGGCAGGACTATCAGGCAGCCGACCAATACATTCCTCCGGCCAGCTGCACGGATATCGCTCTGGGGGACAATCCACCCCATGTCTCTCTCTCTCTCGCTCTCTCTCTTTCTCTGTCTCAGCTTGTTATACTTTCTGAAGTTAAAAGATTGAACTAATAGCTATCATTATAATTTCAGTTGAAATCCTATTCGACTTCACCATCCAATTTTTATTTCAATTATTTTCAAACCTCAACATTAATTGAATGCAAACCTTGAAAGGTATGAGTTGAGAAAAATAACTCTCACACTTGTATCATTTCCATGTGTGACTCAGTGCCCTCGAGGGATTCCTGCCAACAAGCAGCGAGAGATCGTGGCGGAGATGCGGCAAATGAGGGTATGGGGCCCAGAAGAGCCCAGGGCCCAGGGCCAGCACGGGCCAGCCCACACTGCAATAGGAGTGCGCACTAGGTCCGTGCAGCAGAGCAGGTCTCCAGTCATTCTGGTTCAACCCTTGCCATTGGATAAAGGCCTAGCTCTGTCAAGCCTGTGTGGTGGTTGGTGTGCAAAGGTCACCACATGTTAAAAAAATCCACGCACAGGCACCTTCCACCCCTGGCGTTCAGGACTGGAATATCGGGTTCTCCATTGAAACATCAGTGAACTCATCCCTTTTGGTGTGGAAGCAAGTCATCCTTGTTCGAGGGACTGCCTATGATGATGATGATGCATAGGTGTAGTGCAGACTGTCTGATGTGGAAGGCGTCTCCTGGTTTGGGTTGGGAGGATGCGGCAACATGGAAACTTCATGCTGTGTAACTTACACTTCTGTGGGAAGAGCCACCCCTGATCCAGATATTGCCAGTTCAATGGGCCGAGAATTACAGAACTATGTGCCAACCTGTCTTTTAAAGCAGAAGTGGCAAACACAAGATGACTTGGAGATGTCCAGGTGCAAGTCTCTGAGTAATGATGGGTGCGACTAGAACACCTCAGGGGTTAGTGTCTCCTATTGTCTCCTCTCTATTCTCTGTTCCTACTATCCAGTCATAGCCAGAGAATCACTATGCTTCCCTCTCCCGCACTGTTACCTCTGGTGTTCCCCAAGGATCTATTTGTAGCCCCCCTTCTATTTCTCATCACCATGCAGCCCCTCAGTGACATAATCTGAAACCACAATGTTTGCTTCCACATGTAGGTTGACAACATTCAGCTCTACCCCACCGCCATCTCTCTTGACCCCTCCACTGCCTGTGATTGGTCGTGCAGCTAGCCCAAGGTCCAATATTGGATGAGCAGAGTTTCCTCCAATTAACATAGAAACATAGAAAATAGGTGCAGGAGTAGGCCATTCGGCCCTTCGAGCCTGCACCACCATTCAATAAGATCATGGCTGATCATTCACCTCAGTACTCCTTTCCTGCTTTCTCTCCATACCCCTTGATCCCTTTAGCTGTAAGGACCATATCTAACTCCCTCTTGAATATATCCAATGAACTGGCATCAACAACTCTCTGCAGCAGGGAATTCCACAGGTTAACAACTCTCTGAGTGAAGAAGTTTCTCCTCATCTCAGTCCTAAATGGCTTACCCCTTATCCTTAGACTGTGTCCCCTGGTTCTGGACTTCCCCAACATCAGGAACATTCTTCCTGCATCTAACCTGTCCAGTCCCGTCAGAATTTTATATGTTTCTATGAGATCCCTGCTCATCCTTCTAAACTCCAGTGAATAAAGGCCCAGTTGATCCAGTCTCTCCTCATATGGTCAGTCCAGCCATCCTGGGAATCAGTCTGGTGAACCTTCGCTGCACTCCATCAATAGCAAGAACGTCCTTCTTCAGATTAGGAGACCAAAATTGAACACAATATTCCAGGTGAGGCCTCGCCAAGGCCCTGTACAACTGCAGTAAGACCTCCCTGCTCCTATACTCAAAACCCCTAGCTATGAAGGCCAACATACCATTTGCCTTCTTCACTGCCTGCTGTACCTGCATGCCAACTTTCATTGACTGATGTACCATGAAACCCAGATCTCGTTGCACCTCCCCTTTTCCTAATCTACTGCCATTTAGATAATATTCTGCCTTCGTGTTTTTGCCCCCAAAGTGGATAACCTCATATTTATCCACATTGTACAGCATTTGCCATGTATTTGCCCACTCACCTGTCCAAGTCACCCTGCAGCCTCTTAGCGTCCTCCTCACAGCTCACACCGTCACCCAGTTTAGTGTCAGCTGCAAATTTGGAGATATTACACTCAATTCCTTCATCCAAATCATTAATGTATATTGTAAATAGCTGGGGTACCAGCACTGAGCCCTGCGGCACCCCACTAGTCACTGCCTGCCATTCTGAAAAGGATCCGTTTATCCCGACTCTCTGCTTCTTGTTTGCCAACCAGTTCTCTATCCACGTCAGTACATTACCTCCAATACCATGTGCTTTAATTTTGCACACCAATCTCTTGTGTGGGACCTTGTCAAAAGCCTTTTGAAAGTTCAAATGCACCACTTCCACTGGTTCTCCCTTGTCCACTCTACAATATTCCCAAATATTGGGAAGACCAAAGCCATTGTCATCGGTCCTCTCCACAAACTCTGTTCCCTTGCCACCGATTCCCTCTCCTCTCTGGCCTTTGTCTGAGACAAAACCAGACTTGTTTGCAACCTTGGCATCGTATTTGACCCGGAGTTGTGCTTCTGACCACAAATCCTCTCCATCATCAAGACTCCCTTTGTAACATTGCCTGTCTTCATCCCCGCCTTAGCTCATTTGCTACTGAAACCCTCATCCATGCTTCTGTTACCTCTAGACTCGACTATTTCAATGCTCTCCAGGTCGGCTTCCCAACTTACACCCTCCATAAACTTGAGCTCATCCAAAACTCGGCTGCCCATGTCCTAGCTCACACCAAGCCCCATTCACCCATCATCCTTGTGCTCACATACCTACATTGGCTCCCGGTGAAACAACGCTTCGATTTTAAAATTCTCATCCTTGTTTTCCAATCCCTCCATTGCCTCACCCCTCCATATTTCTGCTTCCTCCTCCAGCCCTACAACCCTCCGATATCTCTGCTCTCCTCCAATCCTGGCCTCTTTTGCATCCCTGATTTTCTTCGCTCCAACATTGGCGGCCGTGCCTTCAGCTGCCTTGGCCCTAAGCTCTGGAATTCCCTCCCTAAACCTCTCTGTCTTTCTACCTCTCTCTTCTTTAAGACACTGCTTAAAACCTACCTTTTTGACCAAGCTTTTGGTCATCTGACCTAATTCCTCTTTATGTGGCTTGGTGTTAAATTTTATTTGATAATTGCTCCTGTGAAGCATCTTGTAGCTGTTGTTATGTTATGCATCTGCATTGTTAGGCCCTTCATGAGTTTCTCCTCTGTAAGGGGTGGTCTCTATGAGGGGGTCAGGTTCCCTTCTGACCAACTTGAGCGTTCGAATCGCTCCCATTCCCTTGGGTTCTAGACTCTGGATTTATTTGGGGGATGTGACAAAGTGCAAAGGACACTGGTTTGATGCAAAAGAACTTTGTTTTTATTACAGTCAAGAAATTACAAACTTATACTTACTCTAATAAGAAAGTACAATGTCAAAACTTATTCAAATTTATTAAAGAACAATACCTTATACACTCAGAGGAGGTTACAATAGCTTATAATGACTCTAATAGAGAACAACACATTACATTCAAAGGAGGTTACAGTAGGATTACACGTTCCACCTCCCAATCCCTAATCCTAGCTAGGTTGGACTCCAGGGCAGGCAGGGACTATGCTTACCAATCCTTTTTGACAGTTAGCGGTAGATCGCGGTTTTGGGGTTCGCTGGATGCAGTAGGGTCTGCTTGCCATACCCCGAACGTCGGCAAAGACTTCTTGCTGCGCAATCTTCAGTTGGGTTGAGTCTGCTGATGCGGTAAGGCGCTTTTTGGATCTGTGGGGTAAGTACCCATTTTCTTTGGCTAGAAATAGGTTTCTACAGTCTGTTAGGTAACGTTTTACCCGTTGGTAGATCAGGATTAGATTGTAGAGTGGAAACGTTTTGATTCTTTGTTTTTTTCCCGTTGGAATCTTGTTTTGAGTTTGGTTGATCGTGGTGGTTTTCCGTTGGTACCACGTTGGTTGTGGTCGGTTGCTGCCGCGATGATGATGTTCCTCCTTCCTTCAGGATTTCAGGACTTCGAGGCTGGAGAAGTTAGTTTACAACTGTCGCGTTGGTTTCTCTCCTTGTCTTGATGACATACTCGCAGTGTAGCACCTGGTGTAGTATGGCGTAGTATGTCATACCCTCTGTTGGAACAGGGGGCCAGTTATATGATTTGAGTGGTTCTAATCTTGGCGCCAAATCAGTTCAGAATTCTTTGTTTAAATTTGGCGGGCTTGACTCTTCTTTGTAATATTTTGGCGGGTTCGTTAAAAGTTGATATGTTTTGGGTGGGTTGATGCTCGAAAACTGTTTCCTGATGGAAATATTAGCTTGGTAATCGCAATGTCCTTTTGTGCTTAGTTTTTTGCATACAGGCAGGATTAGGCCTCTTTGTGATGTATATGCTGAAATGGTTTTCCAGATTCAGGTTGATGTTTAGCTATCTCTGGGTTATTTGTTGTAATGTTAATGTCTCTTGTGGAGAAGGATTCTCGAATACCCATTTCTCCAGACAAGTTAACTTAGTCCCAACACCCAATAATCAAGTTGTCTCCTGTTAGTTCTTTCGGCCCACCCACAGCCTTGAATTTGTCTTTTAAAATCCAAAATTCGATCAAAGTTCTTAGTTTCTTCCATAAGCACTTTAAGATTTCAAACTTTCTGGTAGATCGTCCCAAATTAAATTTCCTTTCGAATGAGCCCAAACACTGGGGGAGTTCTTGTGAATTTTGCATCCTTTCACCTCTTCATTACTATCATGCAGCATGTTCAGAACTCCTGAAGTTTTCTCCCATTCTCACCTCTTTATACAGTGCCACAGCAAGGCAAGCAAGTATTAAACAAAACTACTGGAAAGGAAAGACCCCAAAATGCAAAAACCAAACAATCCATCGACCAAAATGCAGACAACAGAACATAAAAAAAAGGAATAGTCGAGAAATATTTGAAGCAGATTAAGATACAGGGTCGATGAAGTCATCAGGACCCGATCTGTGATTTTAGTTGAAGACCCGAACTGGGGGAGCAGTGACGCCTTCACTGTCAGGCAAACCTGTCGGAGCCAACTCCTGGGCCAGAAGAAGCCCAGAAGGAAAGTTTTAAAGTTTTATATTAGGTATTCTTGTGGGCCAGAAGGGGCAGTTGTGCCTTCGGCCCTCACAAGGAAGCCTGGGCCTCTGTTGCACCAGGCTACACCCCGATCGCGGCCAGAGCTGTTACCCCCCCCACCCCAATCGTGGCCAGAGCTGTCCCCCCTCCACCCTCGCTGCTCCGATCGTGGCCAGACTCCTGACCACCCCCCACCCCCCCGACTGATTGCCGGAATTTGTTCCCACGGCTCCCCGGCTGCGACCTCCTGCCTCCAGTTGCCCACTCCCGCCTGCCACACAGGTAGTTACTCTGGCTGGATGTTGGGCGAGACTGTGGTAAGATTTATTCAAATGAGACCCTGCTGTTAAGATCAGATGTGCCTCCGCCCTCCACATGCCCAACCATGCTGGGTTCGTCACCCACTACCAGCGCACCCTTCCCTCCTCCCTGTAAAAATTGAGGCCAGTAGGTCAGATGGCTTCCTTCCATGCTGTAAATTTTGACAGATGTAGGAAAAGAGAGACCTTGATCTGCAGAATACACAGATCACTAAAGGTAGCAACAGAAATAAATAAGGACCAAGAATTTCCTTGAAGCAGCTCTCACTCCGCTGCCATAATTTCTTTGAGAAAATGCACAACCCGGGCCTTAAGCAGGGCCTTGCCTAGAGACATTACAAAAAGATAATAAAGACATTGGCAAAAGAACCAGCGGCATCAAGAGGAAACTTTTTTTTACATAGCATGTTGTTGTAACCTGGAGTGCATGGCCTGGAAGCAGATTCAAAAGGGAATTGGATAACTACTTGAAGGGGACAATTTACAGGGCTATGGGGAAAGAGCAGCAAGCCGGACTAATTGGATGGCTCCACCATAGAGCTGGCACAGGCACAATGGGCCGAATGACCTCCTTCTGTGCTGTATCATTCAATGGCCGGGAAATTGTGAGGTGCCCGTTTGGGGGCGGTAACATCCGCGGGGCGGGACTTCCTGTGACAGGCGTGGAAGTCCCGCCCCACTCGCAAAATTGGGGTTACCAGCCCCGAAGGAAGTGGAGTGCAAAAAAAGGCATGTAGGATCACGTGTACAATATCGCCAGACATACCTGCCCAAAACCAGCAGAAGTGGGGCCCAGCTCAGTATCCACATCACGGTGAGGATCTTAAGCCCTCAAGGTGAGGAGACCATAAAGAATGTGGGAGGGTATTGAAGCTGCCTCCTTTGTAGGTGGGTGCTCAGGCACTGAGCTTGTCCTTTGGCAGGTGGTGGGGGCAGGATGGTACCCCTGCCACAGTGGTTAACTACTGCTGCTGTTACCTCAAAAAGGTTGGGGTGGGGGGGTCACCATAGGTTCCCTCCTGCAGCACCTGCCTCTGCAGGCCCCTCCCCTTGACCCTGCAAACCTCAGTGGGGTCAGCGGCAGAGTTCCACAGTGGGTGCGATCCCAGTGCAACTGCCAGGATCATGCCCCAGAGATCTGCCTGGCCAATATCTTTACAGACAGTGGTTAGAATGTGTCACAAGCTGTTGTTGAAGCAGAGTCCATAACATGTTTTGTAAAAGGGCATTAGATAGTTGCTTGAAAAAGAAAAATATTGAAGCATATGGGCAGCAAGCAGGAAAGTAAGAATAGACTCGATAGCTCGTGTTGAGAAACATCCCATTGCTCACTAGATGGATCGAATGGCCTGTTTCCATATTGCAACTTTCCGAATCTGTCTTAGTTCCCTTTGTATAACTGGATGTATTAATTCTCTGCCAATGGCAAGTATCTTTCACCCTTGAAAATGTTTTTTGGACGATATACCAGCACATGCTGGGCAAGTGCTTTTTTTCTTCCTGAGGTATGTAAATCCACTTAATGTGCTTTGCTACCAGCATCCTAGACAATATAATTCCAGAGTCTCAGATTGCATTACAGTGTGTTTGTTTGCAGGCAGTAAAAACCTCAGTGTTTATAAGATTTATAGCAACTTCCTGAAATTGTACAAAAGTCAAACAAAACTGATGAGTCATATTCCATAGGTAATATTCGTTAAAAAGTATTTCCTTTAACATGTCCTTGCTTGTCTGCCTGAGGGCATCGTGTGTCACTGGTTAATTTGCACAGGCTTCCTCCTCTGAACAAGATGTGAATGTTCTAAGGGTGGGAATTGTTGATGCAAGGAAGTGTCAAAGGCAATGACAGTCTCCAGTTCGCATTGATTAATAGCTAGAATCTACTACTTCCCAGCAGTGTTCCTTCCACTAGCTGCAGCCTTCCACAGTGAAGGTCATGTCAGTTCTGTACCAGAAGAAATCTTGACTTTGTTCCTATTCCTAAATTACAAAATCACACAGTAGCTAAACATGTGGATATATCAGCCCCAGTATTAACTCGGAGGCACATTGGGAATGGGGGGTCTGATATTGCATTGGGAGGGAGGGGGGTCTGATACTGCATTGGGAGGGAAGGCGGGTCTGATATTGCATTGGGAGGGGGGTTTCTAATATTGCATTGGGAGTGGAGGGGGGGTCTGATATTGCATTGGGAGCGGGGGGGTGGGGGGGTGTCTGATATTGCATTGGGAGCGGGGCGGGAGGGATGGGTCTGATATTGCATTGGGAAGGGGGGGGGTCTGATATTACATTGGAGCGGGGTGATTAATATTGAATTGGGAGAGAGGGGTCCGATATTGGGAATGGAGGGTCTGATATTGCATTGGGAGGGAGGGAGTCTGATATTGCATTAGGAATATAAGAACAAAAGAACATAAGAAATAGGAGCAGGAGTAGGCCATTAGGCCCCTCGAGCATGCTCCGCCATTTAATAAGGTCATGGCTGATCTGATCATGGATTCAGCTCCACTTCTCTGCCCGCTCCCCATAACCCTTTATTCCCTTATCTCTCAGAAATCTGTCTATCTCTGCCTTAAATATATTCAATGACCCAGCCTCCACAGCTCTCTGGGGCAGAGAATTCCATACATTTGCAACCCTCTGAGAGAAGAAATTCCTTCTCAGCTCAGTTTTAAATACGTGGCCCCTTATTCTGAGACTATGTCCCCCAGTTTTAGTTTCCCCAATGAGTGGAAATATTCTCGCTGCATCCACCTTGTCGAGCCCCCTCATTATCTTATATGTTTCGATAAGATCACCTCTCATTCTCCTGAACTCCAATGAGTATAGGCCCAACCTACCTTCATAAGTCAATGCCCTCATCTCCGGAATCAACCTAATAAACCTTTTCTGAACAGCCTCCGATGCAAGTATATCTTTCCTTAAATATGGAGACCAAACCTGTATGCAGTACTCTAGGTGTGGCCTCACCAATACCCTGTACAGTTGTAGCAGGACTTATCTGCTTTTATACTTTATCCCCCTTGCAATAAAGGTCAACATTCCATTTGTCTTCCTGATTACTTACTGTACCTGCGCTAACGTTTTGTGTTTCATGCACAAGGACCCCCAGGTCGTTCTGTACTGCAGCACTTTTGCAATTTTTCTCCATTTAAATTCTAATTTGCATTTCCATTTTTCCTGCCAAAGTGGATTTTCCCACATTATACTCCATCTTCCAAATTTTTGCCCACTCTCTTAGCCTGTCAATATCCCTTTGCAGATTTTTTGTATCCTTCTCCCAATTTGCTTTCCCACCCATCTTTGTATCATCAGCAAACTTGGCTACATTACACTCGGTTCCTTCATCCAAGTCATTAATATAGATTGTAAATAGTTGAGGACCCAGCACTGATCCCTGCAGCACATCACTAGTTACTGTTTGCCAACTGGAAAATGACCCATTTATTCCGACTCTCTGTTTTCTGTTAGTTAGCCAATCCTCTATCCATGCTAATATGTTACCCCCAACCCCATGAACTTTTATCTTGTGCAGTAACCTTTTATGTGGCACCTTATTGAATGCCTTCTCGAAATCCAAATAAACCACATCCACTGGTTCCTCCTTATCCACCCTGCTTGTTACATCCTCAAAGAACTCCAGCAAATTTGTTAAACATGATTTCCCTTTCATAAAACCAAGCTGACTCTGCTTGATTGAATTATGCTTTTCCAAATGTACTGCTACTGCTTCCTTAATAATGGACTCCAGCATTTTCCCAATGACAGATGTTAGGCTAATTGGTCTATAGTTTCCTGCTTTTTGTTTGCCTCCTTTTTTAAATAGGGGCGTTACATTCACGGTTTTCAAATCTGCTGAGACCTCCCCAGAATCCAGGGAATTTTGGTAGATTACAACCAATGCATCCACTATCTATGCAGCCACTTCTTTTAAGACCCGAGGATGTAAGCCATCAAGTCCAGGGGATTTGTCCGTCTTTTGTCCCATTACTTTACTGAGTACTACTTCTTTAGTGATAGCGATTGTATTAAGTTCCTCCCTCCCTATAACCCCTTGATTATCCACTATTGGGATTTTTTAGTATCTTCTACCATGAAGACCGATACAAAATATTTGTTCAATGTCTGCCATTTCCCTGTTCCCCATTATTAATTCTCCAGTCTCATTCTCTAAGGGACCAACATTTACTTTAGCCACTCTTTTTCTCTTTATGTAACTGTAGAAACTCTTACTATCTGTTTTTATATTATGTTCTAGTTTACTTTCATAATCTATCTTCCCTCTCTTTATTATTTTTTTAGCCGTTCTTTGCTGGCTTTTAAAAGTTTCCCAATCCTCTGGCCTCCCATTAGTTTTGGCCACATTGTATGCCCTTGTTTTCAATTTGATACCATCCCTTATTTCCTTAGTTAGCCACGGTGGTTATCCCTTCTCTTACAGTCTTTCCTTCTCATTGGGATATATTTTTGTTGCGAGTTATGAAATATCTCCTTAAATGTCTGCCACTGTTCATCAACCGTCCCATACTTGAATCTGTTTTGCCAGTCCACTTTAGCCAACGCTCTCTTCATACCTTTGTAGTCTCCTTTATTTAAGCTTAGGACACTGGTTTGAGAACCAACTTTCTCACCCTCAAACTGAATTTGAAATTCAACCATGTTATGGTCACTCATTCCTAGAGGATCCTTTACTAGGAGATCGTTCATTAATCCTGTCTCATTACACAGTACCAGATCCAAGATAGCCTGCTCCCTGGTTTGTACTGTTCAAGGAAACTATCCCGGATACAATCTATGAACACTTCTTCAAGGTTACCTTGGCCAATTTGATTTGTTCAATCAATATGAAGGTTAAAATTGCCCATGATTATTGCCAGTCCTTTTTACAAGCCTCCATTATTTCTTGATTTATAATCCATTCAACAGTGTAACTACTGTTAGGGGGCCTATAGACTTCCCCCAACAAGTGACTTTTTCCTCTTATTATTTCTTATCTCATCCCCAAACTGATTCAACATCTTGATCTTCTGAGCCAATATTGTTTCTCACTAACACAAGGATCTCATCCTTTATTAACAGTGCTACCCCGCCTCCTTTTCCTTTCTGTCTGTCCTTCCGAATTGTCAGATACCCCTGAATATTTAGTTCCCAGCCTTGGTCACCTTGCAACCATGTCTCTGTAATGGCTATCAGATCATACTCATTTGTATCTATTTGTGCCGTCAACTCATCTACTTTGTTACGAATGCCACGTGCATTCAGATAGAGAGCTTTTGGTTTTTTTTTACCATTTTTGCTTGCTTTGACCCCACTTTCTGATTCACCTTTATGTTTAGATATTATGTTCCATTCTGGCATGCTCTGGTTTTCATTTCCCCAGTGCTGCCCTGCTCTATTGCATTCTCCTTATTCTTTGACTTTTTAAGGAGGGAGGGGGGTCTGATATTGCATTGAGAACGGGATATCTGATATTGCATTGGGAGGGAGGTGTCTGATATTGAATTGGGAGCAAGGGGTCTGACATTGCTTTGGGAGCGGGGCATCTGATACTGCATTTGGAGGGAGGGGGCTGATTTTGCATTGGGAATAGGGTCTGATATTGCATTATGAGCAAGGGGTCTGATATTGCAATGGGGAGGAGGGGTCTGATATTGCATTGGGAGGGAGGGGTCTGATATTGCATTGGGAGGGAGGGGTCTGATATTACATTGGGAGGGAGGGGTCTGATATTGCATTGGGAGGAAGGGGTCTGATATTGCTTTGGGAGCAGTGGGGGGTCTGATATTGCCTTGGGAGGGAGGGGTCTGATACTGGTTGGGAGTGGGGGGGGTCTGATATTGCATTGGGAGGGGTGGTCTGATATTGCTTTGGGAAGGGGGGTCTGATATTGCATTGGGAACAGTGGGGTGTCTGATATTGCATTGGGAGCGGGGAGGTCTGATATTGCATTGGGAGGAAGGGGTCTGATATTGCTTTGGGAGGGAGGGGTCTAATATAGTATTGGGAGCGGCGGGGGGGGGGAGCGGGGAGTCTGATATTGCATTGGGAGGAAGGGGTCTGATATTGCTTTGGGAGCAGTGGGGGGTCTGATATTGCCTTGGGAGGGAGGGGTCTGATACTAGTTGGGAGTGGGGGGGGGTCTGATATTGCATTGGGAGGGGTGGTCTGATATTGCTTTGGGAACAGTGGGGTGTCTGATATTGCATTGGGAGCGGGGAGGTCTGATATTGCCTTGGGAGGAAGGGGTTTTATATTGCCTTGGGAGGGAGGGGTCTGATATTGCCTTGGGAGGGAGGGGTCTAATATAGTATTGGGAGCGGCGGGGGGGGTGGGGGAGCGGGGAGTCTGATATTGCATTAGGGGCAGGGGCCTGATATCACGTGGGAAACTCGGAAGCAAGATCAGCATGTCGTCAGTTGCTTTTTAACTCAGCCAGCTCATTAGCATATTATTTCCGGTGAAGTTTGCAGAAGCATGGCAGATGGAATTCAATGTGGAGAAGTGTGAAGTGATGCACTATGGGAGGACTAATATGGAAAGACAGTATAAATGGCACGATTTTGAAAAGCATAAAACTTTGGTGTCCATATATACAAGTACTTAAAGTGGCACGGCGAGTTGATAATGTGGTTAAAAAAGAATATGGATTACTTGAGTTTATAAATAGTGGCATAGTATATAAAAGCAAAGAGATCATGCTAGAACTTTATGGGCCTAAAATTGAGGTTGGAGGCTTCCTTTGGACGAACGCCTCCGACCCAAAATAAATTTACGAAAGTACCTGGTGGTCCTGGAGTTCATAGAGAGTACAGTCGGAGACCTGGAATTACTGTGCAGCGCACGGGAAGATGTGTTTTAGGTACGTAAGTCCAAGCTGGAGTCACGTGGGCTTGGACAACCAATCACAATGCAGTATTCTCATTGATAAAAATGGGAACTCCGTTTGTGCGAGTTCCCATTACTATCAATGAGAAAAAACCCTAAAACACCCAAACACAGCATAATAAATAAAACACCTCACAAAGTTAAAATTAATTGAAATTGAATGTAATGAAATAGTTTAGAAAAAATATGTTTTTTAGATTTTTTTTAATGTGTTTTAATAGTGTTAAAAATAAACTTAACTTACTGGATAGGGTTTTTACTATAAAAATGTGTCCTTTAATTTAATTTTTATATGTCTTAAAACTCTGATGCTGATAAAAGTAGGCTATGCGCCTGCTTTCAGCAGGTGTAAATGTTTGAAGGACATTCTTTGGGCATGAGTTGGACAAATTGCCCAATCCCTCCCGCGCGAATGTCCTTATCCCAGGGATGTGGAGGGTCGGTCAAGAGAAATCTTTGACAGATCGTAAAAGACAGTTTTCGGCGCATGCACATCACGTCCCAAGAACCGGCTTTTGCGAGGCCTCGCCGGGACTGTGTGCACTTCGTACCGACCTGGCGAGGCTGGAATTTTATGCCCAATAAATCACTGGTTAGGCCTCAGCTGGAGTATTGTGGCCAATTCTGGGCACCACACTTTAGCAAAGATGTAAAACCCTTAGATCGGGTATAGAGGATGTTTATCAGGAATGAGGGACTTCAGATCTAAGGAGAGCTTGGAACAGAGAAGGTTAAGAGGTGACCTAATAGAGGTTTTCTAGATGATGAGAGATTTTGATGGATTGATAGAGAAAAATTATTCCCTCTGTTAAGTGGGTCAATAACCAAAGATTCAAAATCATTGACAAAAGATCTAGAGGGGAGATGTGGAGAATTTTTTCAGTCAGTTGTCAGGATTGGGAACGCTCTACCTGAAAAGGTGGTGGAAGCTGATTCCATAAATAATTTTAAGCGTGGATTGGACAGGTACTTGACGATGAGGAACTGACAGGTTTAGGGACAAAAATCGGCAAGGTGGGACTAAACACGACTCCTCTTTCAAAGAGCCAGCACAGGCTCGACGGGTCGAATGGCCTCCTTCTGTTTCTACATTTATAGTCTCTCATTGGTCTGTTATTTCCCTCGTTGCAGAAGAGAGCACAGAACATGAGGGAGAGGCAGAGAGCCAGAGCTGGTTCTCCACAGATTGCAAAAATGCAGAGCAGGAGGTGCTGGTGGCATTTCAGCGCCCTGCCTTCAGAGATGTGAAGACAGAGAGCTCCCGCTACAGGGTGGCACAATTCAATATCCACAACCCACGTCTCATACTGAACTCTGTCATGTTGACTTGACTTGAAATACGATCACGCTGCTAAGTTGCAACACCCCTCGCCAGTACTAATTCATCTATTTTATCTCCGACAGGACCTTCTTGCGTGCAGCAGCAGTCAGTGGAGGTTGTGACTGATGATTTCTCAGAGGAACTGATTTTCTTCCGAGGTTGTACAGTCACAGGGCTCGAGCACACCATGCATCAGCTCAGATACACACACGTCGATGGGACCAGCTAATTGGGCTTTCACCTGGTGATTCACACTTCACAATTGAGCAAGAGCTTTAGTGGTGCCGAGGACAGCAGTGAGGAGTCCACGTTAGAGGGCACTGCCCTCTCCAAGCTCTGCTCAACAAGACACAGATGCTGTAACCCGGGGGCCATCGATGAAAAGAAGAATCATTGAGCAACAGCAGAAAATGTGTGATGTACTGACAGGTCTTCCAAGCACATTCACCACGATTGCCCAGAGAATGGAGGAGACTGCCTCAAGCATGAGTGGATTGATGTTGCAGGGCTTTGTGATGATGTGTTCTTCCATGGATATAGTGGCCAACTCCATGGAACATTAAATGCTCCAAGCAAATGATTCCATTCAGGCCTTGACCACAGCCATCCACACTCTGGATGACACCATGTCTGCCACCTTAAATAGGATGACAGATACCTCAGCCTTGGCCTTGCCAAGTCGCACTGATCTGCAACAGAGTGGTAGCAGTGAAATCCAGCTACGCCATGCGAGTGATGATGGCGAAAGGGGACATGGAAGTGGGAACTCCACTCAGAATGCTTTTACTTCTCACTGGTTTCCCTCCCTCCCCATCACTCAGACAGTATGCTGCCTCATCTCCCGACGGCCGAGTCTGGCCCTGCACAAGCGCAGGTACAGCAATAATTGGCAGATCATCATGGGCTACAAAACCCAGAGGTCATCAGCCAAGAACATCTCAGCAGTCAGAGCAGGGATATGAGCAGCCTGCCTCTACCTCTGCTGAAGCCATTACATAGTGGGATACCACAAGGTTCAGTGCTGGGACCCCAGCTATTTACAATAGATACATTAATGATTTAGACAAGAAATTGAATGTAATATCTCCAAGTTTGCAGATGACACTAAGCTGGATGGCAGTGTGAGTTGTGAGGAGGATGTTAAGAGGCTGCAGGGTGACTTGGACAGGTTAGGTGAGTGGGCAAATGCATGGCAGATGCCATATAATGTAGATAAATGTGAGGTTATCCACTTTGGTGGCAAAAACAGGAAGGCAGAATATTATCTGAATGGTGACAGATTATGAAAAGGGGAGGTGCAATGAAACCTGGATGTCATGATCCATCAGTCATTGAAAGTTGGCATGCAGGTACGACAGGCGATGAAAAAGGCAAATGGAATGTTGGTCTTCATAGTGAGAGGATTTGAGTATAGGAACAGGGAGGTCTTACTACAGTTGTACAGGGCCTTGGTGAGGCCACACCAGGAATATTGTGTACAGTTTTGGTCTCCTAATCTGAGGAAGGACATTCTTGCTATTGAGGGAGTGCAGCGAAGGTTCACCAGACTGATTCCTGGGATGGCAGGACTGACATCTGAAGAAAGACTAGATCGACTCGGCTTACATTCACTGGAATTTAGAAGAATGAGAGGGGATCTCATAGAAACATATAAAATTCTGACGGGATTGGACAGGTTAGATGCAGGAAGAATGTTCCCAATGTTGGGGAAGTCCAGAATCAGGAGTCACAATCTAAGGATAAGGGGTAAGCCATTTAGGACCGAGATGAGGAGAAACTTCTTCACTCAGAGAATTGTGAACGTGTGGAATTCTCTACCTCAGAAAGTTGTTGAGGCCAGTTCATTAGATATATTCAAAAGGGAGTTAGATGTGGCCCTTACGGCTGAAGGGATCAAGTGGTATGGAGCGAAAGCAGGAATGGGGTACTATAGTTGCATGATCAGCCATGATCATATTGAATAGTGGTGCAGGCTCCAAGGGCCGAATGGCCTACTCCTGAACCTATTTTCTGTGTTTCTAATGGAAGGAAAAGGAAGAGGAAATATTTGTAGTTGCACAAGGGTATGCACATGTAATAGAAACATAGAAACATAGAAACATAGAAATCTACAACGCAGAAGGAGGCCATTTCGGCCCATCGTATCCGTACCGGCCGACAAAGAGCCGCATGGCCCTCGGTCAGCAGCCCTGAAGGTTCCATATAAACCTATGAACAATGAACAATGGCGGAAAAGTAAAGAGCATCTGGCCCAACCAGTCCACCTCACACAACTGCGACACCCCCTTGCACCGAAACTTTCTACACTCCACCCCAACCGGAGCTATGCGCTGTTGGAGTAATGTTGGGACATTTCTGTTGTTTACTTCAGTTACACAAATCTTATTCTTTTGCACCATGTTCCCCGCTTGCCCATTCTTGGTTGCTGGGTGGCAAGTCGCCTTTTAACTTGTTCGAGGATGAATGGGAAGACATGAATTCACAGGAACCAATGGGGGATATGCAAGGAGTGTTTGGTTGTTTGCAGGACTTCTTTGTGTAAGTGGTCGGGAAGAGTGTCCGCTGCGTGTACTTCTGACATTGTTCCACTGGTGCAGCCTAAGTGAACCTTTCATTAAAAAGAGCATCCCTGGCAATCCGGGCAGCAATGTGAGTAACTGATGGTGCATTGCCCTAATCACCTTCCTCCTCCTCATCTTCCTCCTCCTCGTCGCCTTCCTCCTCCTCATCTTCCTCTTCAGAATCATGTGAAGAGGATCTGAGCTCTGCACCGTGTTCCTCCGGCAGGTCCAAACCTCGCTGTTGTGTGTGCTGAAGGGCGCCTCCAGATCTGTCTAGGCACCTGAAGCGCATTTTCAGCATGCCGATGGCCTGTTCGATTTCACATCTGGTGGTGATACGTCATTCACTGTAGCGCTGTTGGGCTTCAGTGGCCAGGTTCTGATGGTTGTCTTCAGCTATGTTTGAAGTGGGCCACCCCTTAAGTCTGTCTGCGGGTCTGAAGATGTCAGGGAGCTTGAACTGCTGCAGGACGAAAACTGGTAATTCTCCAGGAATCTTGCGCACACCTACATCGATGTCTTTTTGTGGTTGCTCATTGATGGAGTGAAAGCCTTTGTGGTTGACGAATACTCTTGCTTTTTCTGTGGGTGCCCGGACTGCCATTTGTGTGTAGGCGATGACGCCCTGTACCTGTGGGAAGACAGCCAGAGCCTCAAACACGAGCGTTCGCTTGCTCGTTCTGACTGGCGTCATCGCAGAAGTTCACGTGATTGTCAGCAGTCACCTGTCTTATGCATTAATGGGCGGACAACAGAGAGATCCTGGAAATATCTGCGGCAGAGCTCTGGATGGATCTGAAGACAAAATAGTTTTGGTCAGTGGTGATTTTGACAGCCACTAGTAATGTGTGGCCATCAGGTCCAACAGGCAGCAGGTCTTCTTCTAGCAGGCTTCAGATGTAACCACCTGACATGACAGCCTGAGCCTCCTGAAACACTGCTGTTCACTCAGGCCAAGGAAACTCAGCCTCTGCCTGTATACCCTGTGTCACGGGTAGTGCCTCCTGCAAGCTGCACCTCTCTGCTGTCGTCCTATTTGCTGCTCCCCACCTACACCCAAACCCACGTGCTCCTCCAGATTAAAATCCCCCTCCCATATGCTTTTCATTTTGTTTTATATGACTCTGTGTTTGGAAATATTCCAAGAGTTACATGAAAAGTTACCTTCGTATATGCAAACATAACAGGACCATATAATTTATTTTTCTTACCGAGTGTCATGATTCAGCTTTTAAACTACCACTTCTCTTCAAACTACCATACAGCACATCCCATGAACACGGCAGGAAGTATGCTTCTTACAAGTTCTGCCCTGGCAGAGGTCACATGGTGAATTGAGTACTGACTTTACAAGGTTGTAAGACATCTATGATCTCCTCAGTTACAGTTTAGCTCAGTTGGTAAAAGCTTTGCCTCTGAGGCAAAAGGTTGTGATTACAACCTCTACTCCAGGACTTGAGCGCATAACTTAGACGCACCCTGCAGTGCAGTATTGAAGGAAGGTCGCACAGTCTGAAGAGACATTAAACCCAGACTCCAACTGGTGATTCGGGTGGATGTGAAAGATCTCATGGCACTTTGTTGACAACAGTCGGAGATTCTGGTCCTAGAAATTCCACCGGGGATCAATCCCTGTGCCTGAATGGTGAGGCCTGGGACCCCCCCGACAATGGGCCTCGTGCCTCAGTTCCATCAAGCTGACGAGCTGTGGAGAGTAGCAGGCAGACCGCCAGCAAAGTGCGATTGAAGTTGGGGCTGCTGCTGGCATTGCCGCATCCCTCAGGGAAGTGAGGAAGGGGGCGACCGGGTTGTAAGGGAGCAGTGGTGATCGTGGGGGGGGGGGGGCGGGGAAGAGAACAGTGATAATCAGGGGAAGGGGAATCGGCAGTACTCGTGACGGGGGGAGGAGCTGCCCATGTCCTTATAAGGTGGGGTCGGGAGGAGCACTCCTGCTCTTTCCAGCTCCACATTCAGGTAAGTATATTTTAAAAACTTGCCTTGTTGGCACGCCCTTTTGTTCGGCTGCATGTCGGCCTGGTTTTCCTGGTGCCGGCTGGCTCAGGGCAAAGCAGTGTTGCAGTGGGAGCCTCAAACAGGCATCAGGCATTTTATTTGCATATGCAAAGCACCTAACACCTGTTTCAGGCATGGCCGCTGCATGCCGATTTTTTGGCCTTCACCAACAATTTTTGGACAGCGCACTTTCGGCTCATAATGAGTGTCCATTTCCTGCCATCATATTGAAGGCTCAGGAGACCGTGATCCAATTTTTCTCACTTAACTAAAACAACCTGAACATCCGTCTTGTTTGCTGTTTGTGAGACATTGCTGCACAGAAGTTGACAGCCACGTTCACCTACATGTGACTGCATTTCAAAAGTCATTTTGTGACGTGTTTTGGGACTTTCCAAGAATGCGATAAGGCATTATATAATGCAAGGTCTTCCTATAGAATATTACCACACATCACAGTGCTTACCTACTGAAATAATTACAGCATTTATCGATAGCTGAAAGAACACAGAGAAGCATCAATATTAGAACTAGGCAAACATTACACGGTGCAAGACAATAATATTCTCATTTATAGACAGTCCAGTAAAGGGTGAAATTGCAAGGACAGATTCCCTTCAGCTGAAATAATCTTTTGGCATTTTAAATGTATCTCTGAAACTTCTTAGTTGTGGAACCTATTCCATAATAACAGGCTGTTCAGAATCAAATTTCCTTTGAATATCTTATGTGTGTGCTATGCTGTGAGATTACAGATTCATACACAATGACAATGTGGCACATTGGGCTGTAGAGCCAGAGGACTAGAACACAAATCTCAGGAAATAAGTCTGACTTCATACAGAGTCTGGCCGCACCAGCAGTTCTTTCACAATTCCAGTTACACATTATGAGGCAGAGATCCAGGAACTAGAGAGAGTGCAGCAAAGAACAACTAAATTGATGGCAGGCATTAAACACCTGATCTAAGAGGAGAAACCACAGAAACTGGGACTGTTAATATTAGAAAAGAGTCTTGAATATATCAATCTGGAATATATTCAATGACCCAGCCTCCACCGCTCCCTGGGAGTAGAGAATTCCAAAGATTCATGACCCTCTGAGAGACGAAATTCCTCCTCATCTCCGTCTTAAATGGGCGAAGCTTTATTCTGAAACTATGCCACCTAGTTCTAGATTCCCCCACGAGGGGAAGCATCCTCTCAGCATCTACCCTGTCAAGTCCCCTCAGAATCTTATATGTTTCTATAAGATCACCTCTCATTCTTCTAAATGCCAATTAATACAGGACCAAGCTGCTCAACCTTTCCACATGAGACAAACCCTTCATCCGAGGAATAAACCTCGTGAACCTTCTCTTAATTGCCTCCAATGCAAGTATATCCCTCCTTAAATAAGGAGACCAAAACTGTACAGTTGTAGTCAGACTACCCTACTTTTATACTCCCTCCCCCTTGCAATAAAGGCCAACATTCCATTTGCCTTCCTAATTACTTGCTGTACCTGCATACTAACTTTGTGTTTCATGGACGTGGACACCCAGATCCTTTTGTACCGCAGCATTCTGTAGTCTCTCTCCATTTAAATAATGGGCCTGAAATCCTGGCTCTGGGCTTCCTGCGGGCGCTCGCCTGAAAATAAGAACAAAGATCCACACCTATCTTTTGCTCCTGTGCCCTCCAGCGATTCTGGTCAGAGGCCTCCTCTTCCTGCGCTTCACCGCACGTTCACGTCTTGGAGATGCGGAGGGAGAAGCTGGAGTCACATGGCACTGGACAGCCAATGAAGGTACAGTATTCTCATTCATAATAATGGAAACTCCGTAAGTACGAGTTCTAATTATTATGAATGAGAACCTCCTCCAAACACCCAAACACAAATAAAAAAATTAAAAAAGCACCTCACATATTTAACATTAATTTAAATTAAAGTTAATGAAATGTGTTGGAAGAAAGAAAATATTTTTCGGATTTTTTTTTTTAAGTGTTATAATTAGGATTTAAAATAAACTTACCTTAGTGGATAGGGTTTTTAACATAAAAATGTGGTTTTTAATTTTATTTTTATATGTTTTTTATATGTTTTAAAACTCCTACGCTGGCAAAGGTAGGCAATGCACCTGCTTTTACCAGGCTCAAGAGTTTTAAGAACATTCGCTGGGCAGGAATTCGGAAAATAATGCAATCTTGCCCATGCGAATGTCCTGGCTGTGGGGATGCGTTGGATCATGCAAGTTAAAACTTGACAGAAAACCGGCTTTTGCGGGCTCTCGCCGGGTCCATACGAATTCTGTACAGACCTGGCGAGAACGGAATTTCAGGCCCATTCAATATTTTGCTTTTCTATTCCTCCTACCAAAGTGGATAACCTCACATTTTCCCACATTATACTCCCTCTGCCAAATTTTTGCCCACTCACCTGTCTATATCCCTTTGCAGACTCTTGGGCCAGAATCTTCCCAGCCCTGCGAGTGCGGGTTTGGAGGCGGGCCCGCTGCTAAAATAGCCGTGATTGACAGCAGGTCAGGATCCCGCTCTGGACCCGCCTTCATATGAGTTTCGGACCTGTCAGATCTGCGTTCAGATAGCCGAGCCGACAGCAAGTGGCAGGACAGGTAAATAACATCATTAAAAGGTACTTAAACACCAGTTAAGAGGCTTAAAAGCAGGCACTTACAATTTTACCAAACTTTTGATGGGTTTGCCATGCCTCGGAGAACACGCCAGGTAAGTGGAGTCGAGTTCTCAGTGACTCTCTATTGCTTTGGCTAGTTGACAGCTGCTGAAGTGGTATAAAAGCTACCATTTCACAACTGTTCACTTTCCAATGTCAAAAACTGAAGCCTTCAGGATTTGGAAGAGACTATTGAGCTGTATGCACTTTGGAAGTGTTTGCAGTGAACTCTCTATTCACTGCCACCTCCTTGGATCAACCGCTCTCACCATTGACAGGGCACTTCTGTCATCTCAACCTCACCTGCCATTTATTCCAGCAGCATCGATGCCCTTGAATAAATCTCACCTTGGTCCTTAGAATCTCACCACGATCAGCCCCAACACCAACATCACTAAACACACCAGCAACACCAACAACAACACTCACCTTCTCCGCAGTCACCTGATGCTGCACAGTACACAGGACATCAGCACCCAACCCCAATGCTGCCCGGGAGGCCAGTAATGGCCTCACCATGGCTACTTTTACTTCACTTCACGCTGTGCACCCTGACTGCCACATGATGTGCTAGGTTGGCACCACCACACACCAGCTCCATAAAACATTCCTGCAAGGTACAACCCATTCCTTTCACACTCATGACCATTGTACAGGGTACCTTATGTCTCATCATTCACTACAACTCACTAAGCCACTTCCAAAAATGCTGAAAATAAGTGCTGAAAATAAAGATTTCAATGTTTGACAACACATCAACATTAACTATACATGGACATGGGCTAAAGGATCCAAGTGCCAATCCTTGTGGGTCATTAGTTGGTATGATTGGACAAGGATGAGGTGTGTGTGAGGGGTGGCTAGTGAAATAGGAAACTGATAATGTAGATAGAGAGAGAGAGAGGGATGGGTGGGGGTGCAAGGTAAGTTGGTGTAAGGATGTGTAGTGGCAGAGTAGGGAAGGCAGTGTAATGGGGATATGATGAGTGGCACAGCAGGATGAGGTTGCGTAGAAACATAGAAAATAGGTGCAGGGGTAGGCCATTCGATCCTTCGAGCCTGCACCGCCATTCAATGAGTTCATGGCTGAACATGCAACTTTAGTACCCCCTTCCTGTTTTCTCGCCATACTTGATCCCCCGAGTAGTAAGGACTACATCTAACTCCTTTTTGAATATATTTAGTGAATTGGCCTCAACAACTTTCTGTGGTGGAGAATTCCACAGGTTCACCACTCTCTGGGTGAAGAAGTTTCTCCTCATCTCGGTCCTAAATGGCTTACCCCTTATCCTTAGACTGTGACCCCTGGTTCTGTAATTCCCCAACATTGGGAACATTCTTCCTGCATCTAACCTGTCTAAACCCGTCAGAATTTTAAACGTTTCTGTGAGATCCCCTCTCATTCTTCTGAACTCCAGTGAATACAAGCCCAGTTGATCCAGTCTTTCTTGATAGGTCAGTCCCGCCATCCCGGCAATCAGTCTGGTGAACCTTCGCTGCACTCCCTCAATAGCAAGAATGTCTTTCCTCAAGTTAGGAGACCAAAACTGTACACAATACTCCAGGTGTGGCCTCACCAAGGCCCTGTACAACTGTAGCAACACCTCCCTGCCCCTGTACTCAAATCCCCTCGCTATGAAGGCTAACATGCCATTTGCTTTCTTAACCGCCTGCTGTACCTGCATGCCAACTTTCAATGACTGATGTACCATGACACCCAGGTCTCGTTGCACCTCCCCTTTTCCTAATCTGTCACCATTCAGATAATAGTCTGTCTCTCTGTTTTTACCACCAAAGTGGATAACCTCACATTTATCCACATTATACTTCATCTGCCATTCATTTGCCCACTCACCTAACCTATCCAAGTCACTCTGCAGCCTCATAGCATCCTCCTTGCAGCTCACACTGCCACCCAACTTAGTGTCATCCGCAAATTTGGAGATACTACATTTAATCCCCTCGTCTAAATCATTAATGTACAATATAAACAGCTGGGTGATACAGGAAGGGATGCGGAGGAGATACAGGAGGGTGATACAGGAGGAGATACAGGAGGAGATACAGAAGATACAGGAGGGTGATACAGGAGGAGATACAGGAGATACAGATGAGATACAGAGGAGATACAGGAGGAAATACATGAGCGAATATAGATGAGAGCTGCAGGGAGGGTGCTGAGGGAGATGTGCGGTTATTATTACAAATATCAAATACTATAGGTTGTGCCTCCCTTATCCAGAACTCCCTTATCCAGAACCACCCCTCATCCAGAACCATTCCCAGCCACCGGGTGGTGCATGCGCAGAACTCCGACATGAACAAATTGAAGTCCTTCTTCGCTGCTGACACCCATAATCGCTGGCCTGACCCCGTGATCCACCCCCCCCCCCCCGCCCCCCCCCCACGATCTCTCTGACGCACTCCCAGCCCCAAGCCAGCCAGCCCTGATATCCCCTTGTTCAGTACCTGTACCATCCAATTTAACGTGACCACCCCTCGTCCGGAAAAATCCAGGCCAGGTCCCGAGGGTTCCGGATAAGGGAGGGTCAACCTGTACCATCATTTGGCTGCCTCTGTTCGAGGTTGTGAGGAAATTCTGAGCCCTTCAATCTGGACAGTGACCTAATGGATTCCACCAGCCAATCTCTGCCACCGCCCTGTCTGAAAGATCTCTGAATATCCATGAATAAACAGTAATGTTTCATGATCTACTGAGATTATTGAAAGATTTGCGCCACTGCAGCCAGGTCACCCCGACGTCATCCCTGCTTGTGCCGTTCTGTGCTATGTGTAATCAGGCTGTGTTAGTCTCCTGGAGAGGTCTCTTCCGTCCATTGGAATGGAAGAGAACCTCCCTGCATGGGAGGGCCTGGATGCAACCGTGCACCTTTGTGCTGTGTTTGTCAGTGTTTTCAACACCTCAATGCTGCAAAGCACTGATGGAAGATCTGTAAAAAAAAAGTTGGGAACGGTCTTTATAAGGAAACCGGATGATGACACATCACCAGATGACTTCATCAGACCTGCTTCCAGTTAATTGGCCAGGAAACCCGCAGGGCCGGCTTAACAAGCCCCAGCCACGGAACATTGAAGAGAGAGGGTGGGCTGCACTTCGGTGCGGGTTTTCCAAGCTGCATCAATGAAACCCTCATAGAACGCATCTCCGTTGGTGAAATCCTGGCCTTTGTGCCCTCCTCACTACTTGCATTTCCACCTATCTTTGTATCGTCAGCAAATCTGGCTACAATACGCTCAGTCCCTTCATGCAAGTCATTAATATAGATTGTAAATAGTTGAGGCCCCAGCATTGATCCCTGTGGCATCCCACTAGTTACAGTTTGCCAACCTGAGAATGCCCCACTCTCTGTTTTCTGTTAGTTAGTCAATCCTCTATCCATGCTAATAAATTACCCCAACACCGTAAGCTTTTATCTTGTGCAGTCACCTTTTATGTCATCATAAGCAGTCCCTCAAACTAGGATGACTTACTTCCACGAGAGTTCACAGATGTTTCAATGGAGGATCCGATGTTCCAGTTCTGAACTCCAGTTGAGGGGGTGGAAAATACCTGTGTGAGAATTTTTTTAACATGTGGTGACCGTTGCACATCAGCCACCACACGGGCTTAACAGAGCTAGGCCTTTATCCAGTGGCAAGCATTAACCAGGACGACTGGAGACCTGCTCTGCTGCACAGACCTAATGCGCACACATCGCAGTGTGGGCAGGTCGGTGCAGTCACCTTTTACATGGCATCTTATTGAATGCCTTTTGGAAATCAAATTACTCTACATCTACTGGTTCCCCTTTATCCACCCGGTTCGTTACATCCTCAAAGAACTCTAATAAATTTGTCAACCACGATTTCCCTTTCATAAAACCATATTGACTCTGCTTGATTATATTATGATTTTCTAAATGTCCTGCTACCACTTCCTTAATAATGGATTCCAGCATTTTCCCAATGACAGATGTCAGGCTAACTGGTCTATAGTTTCCTGCTTTCTGTCTCCTCCTTTTTTGAACAGGGGTGTTTCATTTGCGGTTGTCCAATCTACTGGAACCTTTCCAGAATCTAGGGAATTTTGGAAGATTACAATCAATGCATCCACTATCTCTGCAGCCACTTCTTTTAAGACCCTCGGATGTAGGCCATCAAGTCCAGGGACCTTGTCCACCTTTAGTCCCATTAGTTTGCCTAGTACTTTTTCTCTAGTGATAATGATTGTTTTAATTTCCTCCCTCCCTTTTGCCCTCTGATTTTCTACTGTTATTGGGATGCTTTTCGTGTCTTCTACTGTGAAGACAGATACAAAGTATTTGTTCAAAGTCTCTGCCATTTCCATGTTTCCCATTATTAATTCCCAGTCTCATCCTCTAAGAGATCAACATTTAACTTAGCTACTCTCTTCCTTTTTATATACTCGTAGAAGCTCTAACCGTCTGTTTTTATATTTCTTGCTAGTTTACTCTCATAATCTATTTTCTCCCTCTTTTTGTAGTCATCCTTTGTTGGTTTCTAAAATTTTCCCAATCTTCTAGCCTACCACGAAGCTTCACAACATTGTATGCCTTTTCTTTCAATTGATACCATCCTTAACTTCCTTAGTTAGCCACAGATGGTTCATCCTTCTTGTAGAGTTTATCTTTCTCAATGGAATATATATTTATTGAGAATTATGAAATATCTCCTTAAATGTCTGCCACTGCTTATCTACTGTCTGACCTTTTAATCTATTTTCCCAGTCCACTTTAGCCAACTCTGTTTTCACACCTTTGTAATTGCCTTTATTTAGTTTTAAGACACTAGTTTCAGACCCAAGTTTCTCACCCTCAAACTAAATGTGAAATTCTATCATGTTATGATCAGTCTTCCCTGGAGCATCCTTTACTATGAGATCATTAATTAATCCTATCTCATTACACATTACCAGATCTAAAATATCCTGTTCCCTGGTTAGTTCCACAACGTGTTGTTCTAAGAAGTGGGGGCTGATCATATCAGTAGATTCAAGAGAGAGTTAGAGAAGTATCTGAGGAAAAATGTGACAGAGACGAATGAGAAGTAGGGATATTACACACCAGTGGCCTTCATCTTAGAATAAGGGGCCGCCCATTTAAAACTGAGATGCAGAGAAATTTCTTCTCTCAGTGGATTGTGGATCTGTGGAATTCACTGCCTCAGAGAGCTGTGGAAACTGGGACATTGAATAAATTTAAGACAGAGATAGACAGTTTCTTAAACGATAAGGGAATAAGGGGTTATGGGGATCGGGCAGTGAAGTGGACCTGAGTCCATGATCAGATCAGCCATGATCGTATTAAATGGCGGAGAGGTTCGAGGGGCCATACGGCCTACTAATGCTCCTATTTCATATGTTCTTATGTTCTTATATTTATTTAAACTTTCTGCCTCCTATGAATGAGTTTGTTTTGTTGTGCCACAGCTGGGATTGCAGCAGCTCTTACAGCAGTCTGGGTGCCCCTGTAGGCTTGCTTCTCCGGTGAATTGGAGCCTGTTGGCCATCTTGGATGTTACATAAAAATGACAAGACACATTTTAACTTTAGTTACATCGGTGACAGGACATTGTTTTAACATTCATCTGTATGTATCAGTGGTGATTTTGAGACTTGGAATTATACCTCCTTCATTGTTTCTGGGTCAAAATCCTGGAACTCCCTCCTTAACAGCACTGTGGGAGCACTTTCACCACACGGGCTGCAGCGGTTGAAGAAGGTGGCTCACTTCCACCTTCTCAAGGGCAATTAGGGATGGGCAATAAATGCTGGCCTTGCCAGCGGCACCCACATCCCATGAATGAATAAAAAAAGCCAGTAAAAATGCCAAACTAGAGAACTAGCAAAAGCTGACACACAGCTACACAAACATTTAAAGCTCAGCAACTGCCTGATACCTGAAGCCAAGGAATTAGAGACATACGATGCCTGCGTCTGCGCACACACAGAGGCTGAACTCCAGGACATAGTCAACGTATTTACCGAGGCGTATGAAAGCATGGGCCTTACGCTAAACATCCATAAGACAAAGGTCCTCCACCAGCCTGTCCTCGCAGCACAGCACTGCCTCCCAATCATCAAGATCCATGGCAAGGCACTGGGCACCATGGACCATTTCTCATACCTCGGGAGCCTCCTATCAACAAGAGCAGACATTGACGACGAGATCCAACACCGCCTCCAGTGCACCAGTACAGCCTTCGGCCGCCTGAGGAAAAAAGTGTTTGAAGACCAGGCCCTCAAAAATGTCACCAAGCTCATGGTTTACAGGGCCATAGTAATACCCACCCTCCTGTATGGCTCAGAGACGTGGACCATGTACAGTAGACTCCTCAAGTCGCTGGAGAAATACCACCAATGATGTCTCCGCAAGATCCTTCAAATCCCCTGGGAGGATAGACGCATCAACATTAGCGTCCTCGTCCAGGCCAACATCCCCAGCATTGAAGAACTGACCACACTTGATCAGTTCTGCTGGGCAGGCCACATAGTTCACATACCAGACATGAGACTCCCAAAGCAAGCGTTCTACTCGGAACTCGTCCACGGCAAACGAGCCAAAGGTGGGCAGAGGAAACGTTACAAGGACACCCTCAAAGCCTCCCTGATAAAGTGCAACATTCCCACTGACACCTGGGGGGGCCCTGGCCAAAGACCGCCCTAAGTGGAGGAAGTGCATCCGGGAGGGCGCTGAACTCCTCAAGTATCGTCGCCGAGAGCATGCAGAAATCAAGCGCAGGCAGCAGAAGGAGCATGCGGCAAACCAGACTTCCCTTCAACCACTGTCTGTCCCACCTGTTGCAGAGACTGTGGTTTTCATATTGGACTGTACAGCCACCTAAGAAATCATACTAAGAGTGGAAGCAAGTCTTCCTCGATTCCGAGGGACTGCCTATGATTAATGCCTGACATACCCTACAACTTTGAAATATTTTATTGCAGTTCACAAAAGCACAGTCTGCAGTAGTTTAGAAATTACTGAAGAGGGATCTGAGTGTTGAAGGCATTAGATTTATTTTCCATCAAAACGTTGATTTTTGACACATTAAATAACATAATAGCCAGGTGTGCCACAGAAAGTCCCTTTGTGGAGCATGAAAAGATTTTCAAAGTTGCATCTTAGCTTGTTAGATTTAACTTCTTTCAGGACAAACATTGAACAAGTACATTTGCACTGCATTGCCTAGAAATCATTAAAGGTGGCAGAGCAGGTTGAGAAAGTGGTTAAAAAAGCTTACGGGATCCTGGGTTTCATGAATAGAGCATAGAGTACAAAAGCCTGGGAGTTATGATGAACCTTTACAAAAAACACTGATTCGGCCTCAACTGGAGCATTGTGTCCAATTCTGGGCACCGCACTTTAGGATGGATGTGAAAGCCTTAGAGAGGGTGCAGAAAAGATTTACAAGAATGATTCCAGGGATGAGGGATTTCAACTACATGGATAGACTGGAGAAGCTGGGGTTGTTCTCCTTAGAGCGGAGAAGATTCAGAGGGGATTTGATAGAGGTGTTCACAATGATGAACAGAGTAGATAGAGAGAAATTGTTCCCATTGCAGAAGGGTCAAGAAACAAAGAACACAGATTTAAGGTGATTGGCAGAAGAACCAAAGGCGACTTAAGAAAAAACTTTTTTACACGGCAAGTGTTTAGGATCTGGAATGCACGGCCTGAAAGGGTGGTGGAGGCAGATTCAATCACTGCTTTCAAAAGGGAGTTGGATGAGTACCTGAAATAAATAAATTTGCAGTGATACAGGGAAAGGGCAGGGGAGTGGGACTAGCTGAAGTGTTCTTTCAGAGAGCCGGAACGGGCTCGACGGGTCGAATGGCCTCCTTCCATGCTGTAACCATTCAATGATTCTATGATGAAAGCAATAGAGCATTTTAAACTTTTCAGCCTCCAATTCATGCACAACCAATGCTGGGAAAGTCTTATTTCTTGGTTCCAGCCGTGGTTCTCTTGATTGGTTTCAACCTGTCATCTAACCAATGAGACTCTGGTTGTCTGCAATGATCTAGTTCCACCCTCCAATCAATCGGACTGTTTCTGTCAGCCTCTCGTCCAACCTTCAAATGATCTAATTGGTTGATAGTGCCAACTTCCAATCCCAGTGAAATAAATTCTGTGTGAAAATCAGTCAAGCCTTATGCTAATTCTGCTGCAGCATTCTCCACCCAAAAAAACAAAATAGGCTGTTTCTTTTCAATTGGTGAAATAACTGTTAACATTCGTGTTGGAAACACATTATGCCAGCTTCGGTATAACATTTGGGAGTCAAATATACATAAGATATCACAACACGTATTAAAACCATGCTGCACTTACCTCTTGGGCTGGTAAACACCAGGGAGTCGGATGCAGTTATACTGAGCTATGAATCTGAGACTGGTAGCTGCAGAGTTTGATTTGCAATCAGCCTCGCCTGATTTGTAATGCCTGGAATTGCACACTGGCAGCCAGGAGAGAGCCTTGAGCATGCATGATTATATGTATGTGCAGAGCTTGACTTCCAGGCTGTAAATTTAAACATATACAATGCGCAGAAAAACTCTCAACTCTCTCAAAACATTTATAAAATAATCAGAGGTCCAATGGACCCCCTGAGCACTTTTTAAAGCTGGCTTGAGACAGTACGGGACTTGTATTCCATGCGCTGTTAAGCTCAATTGGTGTAAAGCTGCCTTTTCGAGGGGCTCTCATGGTGCTGTTTTCTTGAGTCAGGTTGCGACTCATCCAGACATCTACTGTAATAATCGGTGTTATGTATGTACTTTTTGGATCACTAGCCACTTGATGGCGTTACTGTTGGAGGCCATTGGGCTGCACGCTCGTGTGTGTAGCCCAAGTGTAAAAGACCAACCATTTTGTATATTAGGCACTTTGGGCCTTAATAAAGCAGACCCAAGGTCATACCTCTTGGAGTTAAACAGTACTCAGTCTAACAGTTTTTGCGTACACAACAATCGGAAACCATTTTAAAAGGATGTTTTGAAGTAACAGAGAGGGTGGATGAGGGTAGTGCAGTTGATGTTGTGTATATGGACTGTCAAAAGGCACTTGATAAAATACCACGTAATACACTTGTTAGCAAACCTCAGCCCGTGGCATTAAAGGGCAGTGGCTGTGTGGATACGGACTTGGCTAAGTGACAGAAAGCAGAGAGCAGTGGTGATCGGTTGTTTTTCAAATTGGATTGAAGTGTGCAGTAGTATTTCTCAGGGGTCGGTGCTGGGAACACTGCTTTTTTGATATATATTCATGACCTGGACTTGGGTAGACAGGGCATAATTTAAAAGCTTGCAGGTGACATGAATCTTGGAAATGTAATAAACAGCGAGGAGGATAGTAATAGACTTCAGGAGGATATAGACAGATTGGTGAAATGGGCAGGCACATGGCAGATGAAATTTAAGGCAGGGAAGTGTGAAGTGATAGATTTTGGCAGGAAGAATAAGGAGTGGCAATATAAATGAAATGGTACCATTTTAAAGGGGTGCAGAAACAGAGAGACCTGGGTTGTACGTACACAGATTGAGAAGGTTGTTCAAAAGGCATACAGGATCCTTGGCTTTATAAATAGAGGCATAGAGCGCAAAAGCAAGGAAGTTATGCAAAACTTTTATAAAACACAGTTTAGACCCTAGGTGGAGCATTATGGCCAATTCTGGGCATCACACTTTAAGATGTCAAGGCCTTAGAGACGGTGTGGAGGAGATTTACTGTAATGGTACCAGGGATGAAAGACTTCCCTTACTTGGAGTGACTAGAGAAACGGATTGTGGATAAATAGGTGATATTGTTTTACTGGAAAGAAAAGTAGATAATTTTGATGCCAGTGATTCCCATCCCAAGCTATGCTGCTGACCTTTGCTTATGAATTCTATGTAGTTGAAATCCTGGAAAAACTTTGTTCTGAAAACCAATGTGAATTTAATAGGTTCCTTTGAATCATTTTGTCAGTTTTGCAGCATAGTTAAAAATTGCTTGTGTGTGCCGCTGATTAGATTTTTTCACTGACACTTGCAACCATTCCCTTTCCATACAGATTGGCAACAACAGATTGTATTGTATTTGGCACATGGAAATTAGGCTATTTAATATAGTACAATGCAATCTGACAGACACGATCGCCGAGGAACTGTTGGTGCATTATTCATGGATAAGCTGTGGGTTTCTAAAAGTTTCTGGGAGAAGCTGCAGGTTTACCCACAGCACTGTTATTTACCATCTCTCCCACATAGCCTGCCCGCTATTAAGATCCCAGGCAGCACTGGCCTGCCGTCGGATAATGTCCCATCGGCTCATCAGAACATAAGAACATAAGAAATAGGAGCAGGAGTTGGCCATATGGCCCCTCGAGCCTTCCCCGCCATTCGACCACATCTCTACTTTCCTGCCCGATCCTCTCATCCCATGATTCCCTTAATATCCAAAAAATCTATCAGTCTGAGCCTTGCATATACTCAACGACTGAGCATCCACAGCCTCCTGGACTAGAGAATTCCAAAGATTTACAACCTTGTAAGTGAAGTAATTCCTCCTCCTCTCAGTCTTAATGGCCGACCCCTTATCCTGAGAGTATGACCCCCGTTCGAGACTCAAGAAGAAGGAGAAGCAAGGACATTATGCTAAACCTTCCAAATCTCTGGTTAGGCCCCAGCTGGATTCTTGTGTCCAATTCTGCACACCACACTTTAGGAAGGATGTCAAGATCTTGGAGAACATGCAGAGGAGATTTATTAAAATGGCACCAGGGATGCGGGACTTTGGAGTTAGGGTTGTTCTCCTTAGAGCAGGGACTGTTGAGGGAGACTTAATAGATGTGTTACAAAGTATTACAAAGTATTTACAGCACAGAAACAGGCCATTCGATCCAAGGATTTTGATAGTAAATAAAAAGAAACTGTTTCCAGTGGCAGGAAGGTCAGTAACCAGAGGGCACAGATTGAAGGTAATTGGCAAAAGAACCAGAGGCACGATGAGGGGAAATTGTTTTACACAGCGAGTAGTTATGATCTGGAATGTAGTGCTTGAAAGAATGGTGGAAGCAGATTCAATAATAACTTTCAAAAAGGTATTGGATAAATGCGTGAGGGAAAAGAAATTGCAGCATTATGGGCAAAGAGCAGCTAAGTGGGACTAATTGGGTAGCTCAATCGAAGAGTCAGCACAGGCAGGATCGACCGAATGACATCCTTCTGTGCTGTGTCATTCTATGATTCTATAACTCCTTTTAGTGATATTGGTTGAGCGATAAGTGTTTCCCAAAATAATGAGAGAAATCCACTGCTCTTCTTCGAATAGCACCACGATATCTTTTACATCCACTCGAGAGGACAACTTCCAGTGCTTGCGGGTGTTAGTGGGCACAATCCCAGCATAACCCCCAGCATGGATTTATGAAGGGGAAGTCATGTTTGACAAATTTAGTGGAATTCTTTGAGAATGTAACGAACAGGGTAGATAAAGGGAAACCAGTGGATGTGGTGTATTTGGACTTCCAGAAGGCATTTGTCAAGTTGCCATATAAAGGATTACTGCGCAAGATAAAAGTTCATGGGGTTGGGGATAATATATTCACATGGATAGAGGATTGGCTAACTAACAGAAAACAGAGAGTCGGGATAAATGGTTCATTCTTGGGCTGACAATCAGTAACTAGTAGGGTGCTGCAGGGATCAGTGCTGGGGCCCCAACTATTTACAATCTATATTAACGACTTGGATGAAGGGACTGAGTGTAACATAACCAAGTTTGCTGACCTTACAAAGATGGGAGGAAAAGCAATGTGTGAGGAGGACACAAAAAAACCTGCAAAAGGACATAGACAGGCTAAGTGAGTGGGCAAAAATTTGGCAGATGAAGTATAATGTTGGAAAGTGTGAGGTTATGCACTTTGGCAGAAAAAAATCGAGGAGCAAGTTAGTATTTAAATGGAGAAAAATTGCAAAGTGCTGCAGTACAGCGGGACCTGGGGGTACTTGTGCATGAAACACAAAAGGTTAGTATGCAGATACAGCAAGTGATTAAGAAGGCCAATGGAATCTTGGCCTTTATTGCAAAGGAGATGGAGTATAAAAGCAGGGAAGTCTTGCTACAGTTATACAGGGTATTGGTGAGGCCACACCGAGAATATTGCATATAGTTTTGTTTTCCATATTTAAGAAAGGATATACTTGCTTTGGGGGCAGTTCAGAGAAGGTTCACCAGGTTGATTCCAGAGATGAGGGGGTTGACATATGAAGAAAGGTTGAGGAGGTTGGGATTCAGAAGAATGAGAGGTGATCTTATCGAAACATATAAGATTATGAGGGGGCTTGACAAGGTGGATGCAGAGAGGATGTTTCCACTGATGGGAGGGACTACAATTAGAGGGCATAATCTTAGAATAAGGGACTGCCCATTTAAAACTGCGATGAGGAGGAATTTCTTCTCTCAGAGGGTTGTAAATCTATGGAATTCGCTGCCTCAGAGAGCTGTGGAAACTGGGTCATTGAATAAATTTAAGACAGAGATCGACAGTTTCTTAAACGATAAGAGGATAAGGGGTTATGGAGAGCGGGTAGGGAAGTGGACCTGTGCCCATGATCGGATCAGCCATGATCATCTTAAATGGCGGAGCAGGCTCGAGGGGCCGTATAGCCTACTCCTGCTCCTATTTCTTATGTTCTTATGTTCTTATGTAGGATCAAAAATTACAAGTCTGCAGGGCTAATGTGTTTAAAAAAATGTTTTTTATTCATACATGGGATGTGGGCATCACTGGCAAGGCTGGCATTTATTGCCCATCCCTAAATCATTAGAGAAGGTGGTGGTGAGCCACCTTCTTAAACTTAGTGGTGAACGTATCCCTGCAGTGCTGACTTTTTCGTAGTGGTTTAGTGGCAATTGAGTGGCTTGCTAGGCCATTTCAGAGGGGAGTTAAGATGTGGTTCTGGAGTCACGTATAGGCCAGATGAAGTAAGGACAGCAGATTTCCTTCACTAAAGGACATTAGTGATCCAGATGAGTTTTTACAACAATCTGATAGATTCACTCGCTTTTTATTCCAGATTAACTGCATTTAAATCCCCCAGCTACCGTGGTGGGATTTGAACTCACATCTGGATCATTAGTCCCGGTCTCCGGATTATTGGTCCAGGTCTCCGGATTAGTCCCGGTCTCCGGATCATTAGTCCAGGTCTCTGGATTACTGGTCCAGTGACATAACTATTATAACGTACCATTGCTTTCCCGTGGTACAATCCAGTATGACATCGCACCACCATAACGTTCTGATATTCTCATTAAACTGCCCTATTAGTTTTTAGTATTGAAATAAAATGGTTCATTGTGATTGCATATAATGTCAGTTTGATGCATTAAGGATCTATTTTACTTACAATGCATGAAAAGAAAAGCAAATCAAAGAGTGATTGATTCACTGTTAACATTTCAGGTCAATGATCCTTCATCAGACCTGGAAAATGTTTGAGATGAAGAACAAATTTCAGCTCTATAGCACATTTAACATAATAAAACAACTCAAGGTGCGTCACAGTAGAATTATCAAACACAATTTCACACCAAGCCACATAAGGCAATATTAGAACAGATGACCAAAAGCTTGGTCAAAGAAGTAGGTTTTAAGGAGCATCTTAAAGAAGGAGAGAGCTAGAGAGGCGGTGAGGTTTAGGAAGAGAATTCCAGAGCTTGGGATCTAGGCAGCTGAAGGCACGGCCACCGATGGTTGTGCCATTAAAACTGGGGATGCGCAAGAGGCCAGAATTAGAGGAGCGCAGATATCTCGGGGGGTTGTGGGGCTGGGGGAGATTACAGAGATATGGGGAGGGGCGAGGCCATGGAAGGATTTGAAAACAAGGATGAGAATTTTAAAATCGAGATGTTGTGGGACTGGGAGCCAATGTAGGTCAGCAAGCACAGGGGTAATAGGTGAATGGGAGTTAGTGCGAGTTAAGACACGGGCAGCAGAGTTTTGAATGAGCTTACGTTTAAGGAAGGTGGAAGATGGGAGGCGAGCCAGAAGAGCTTTGAAATAGTCAAGTCTAGAGTTAAGAAAGGCATGGATGAGGGGTTCAGCAGCAGGAGCTGAGGCAGGGGTGGAGACTGGTGACAAGCAGTGTGACAAATCAGAGACAGTGCAGAACTCCAGCCCTCCATCCTATCACAGATCCCTCCTGCACACTTAAAATCGTGGCCTTAATATCCTCAGGGCAACTCAGGATGAGCAATGTGTTATATATATAATAACTCGATAGACTGAATACTGTAAGCTAACACAGGTACCAACCTGGCTCTGCTTTATTAGGGCCTAAAGTGATTACATTACATGATGGGGTGTACACACGTGCGTGCAGCCCAATGACCTCCGACAGTGGTGCCACCTGGTGGCTAGTAACGCCAAGCATACATACATGCCAATATCCCCTTTTAAGATATTAGTAACAGTCTTTTTACAAATTGAGAAGGTCCGGGGTTTTCCGCTCCCGAGTTGAACATCTCAGTTCAACTCCAGCCTTGGGCGAGCGTTCTGAGTCTGTTATGACTGGGGGCTGGGTAGCCGATCTGATGGGAGTGGCAATGACCATGTCAGGGATTGAAAGTCCAGATGCATTGATGTCAGCGGAGTCCTATGATGACTGAGGGTAGGTTGGCTGGTCACTGATTGTGTCTGCCTCAGACTGTTCTGTTTCATCCGTGTGCCGCAGCTTTATCTAATCAACATGTTTCCTGCATGTTTGCCCATTCTTGAGCTTGACGATAAACACTCTGTTACCCTCCTTGGCTGTAACAGTACCGGCGATCCACTTGGGACCTTGACCATAATTTAGTACATACACAGGATCGTTAATAGAAATGTTGCATGACACAGCAGCACGTTCATGATACCACTGATAACTTTGACGTCTCTATTCAACATGATCATTCAAGTCAGGGTGGACAAGAGAGAGCCTGGTCTTGAGACCTCTCTTCATCAATAGTTCAGTAGCGGGGACCCCGGTAAGCGTGTGGGGTCTTGTCCTGTAACTAAGCAATATGCATGACAAGCGAGTCTGCAGTGAACCTTGAGAAACACGTTTCATACTCTGCTTGATGGTTTGTCAGCACGCTCTGCTTGACCATTAGATGAGGGTTTGAATGGTGCTGACCTCACATGTTTGATACCATTGAGTTTCATGAACTCTTGAAACTCCAGACTAGTGAAGCAAGGTCCGATGTCGCTTACAACGATGTCGGGCAGACCATGAGTGGCAAACATGACACGAAGGCTCTCAATGGTAGCTGTGGATGTACTGGATGACATGATTATACACTCTATCCACTTGGAATATGCATCCGTCACAACTAAAAACATCTTTCCCAGGAAGGGACCTGCAAGATCGATATGGATCCTGGACCATGGTTTAGACGACCATGACCACAGACTCATCGGCGATTCTACTGGTGCTTTACTTAGCTCCATGCAAGTGTTGCACTGATGCACACATGAATCCAGATCAGATTCAATTCCAGGCCACCATACATGAGACCTGGCAATGGCTTTCATCATGACAGTACCGGGATGAGTGCTATGTAGATCATGTACAAATTTCTCTCTTAGGCATAACAACACAATTACCCCACAGTAAACAATCTGACTGAATGGATATTCGTCTTTGCGACGGTTGTAAGGTTTGATCTCACCACTCATTTGCTTGGGTATGGAAGACCAATCACCACTTAGCATAACCGATAATATCAGGTCGTGGCTGGTCCAGGTCTTAACTTGTTGAACCATGATAGGGGTTCCTTCACTTTCAAAACCATCCATGACTAACAGTAGGTCTGCAGGTTGTGGCGTCTCCACCTCCGGTGTGGGTAACGGCAGGCGGCTCAGTGCATTGGCACAATTCTCAGTGCCAGGTCTGTGGCGAATTATATAATCATAGGCAGATAATGTCAGCGTCCACTTCTGGATGCGGGACGATGCATTGGTATTGATACCTTTGTTTTCCGAAAACAATGAAATGAGTGGCTTGTGATCTGTTTCCAGTTCAAACCAAAGACCAAACAGGTACTGATGCATCTTTTTAACCCCATGCACACAGGCTAGTGCTTCTTTTTCTACCATGTTGTAGGGTCTTTCCACCTTTGACAAACTTTTAGAAGCATATGCAACAGGTTGGAGTTTACCCGACTCATTAGCTTGTTGGAGCACGCAACCAACTCCATATGACGAAGCATTACAGGCCAATACTAGACGCTTACATGGATCATAATGTACCAGCAGCTTGTTAGAGCAAAGCAGATTAGTAGCTTTCTCAAAAGCTCTGTCTTGAGATACACCCCAAACCCAGTTGTCGCCTTTTCTTAGCAGCATGTGCAATGGCTCTAATATAGTGCTCAATCTAGGTAGGAAATTACCAAAGTAGTTGAGTAGACCAAGGAACGAATGCAGCTCCCTCACATTCTGAGGCTTGGGTGCATTTTTGATGGCCTTGGTTTTTGAGTCCGTAGGCCTGATGCCATCAGCAGCAATTTTCCTCCCCAGGAATTTGACTTCCGGTGCCATGAAGATGCACTTCGAACATTTCGGTCTGAGTCCCATTTTGTCCAGATGATGTAAAACCTCTTCCAGGTTGTTCAGATGTTCGGCGGTGTCATGACCTGTGATCAGGATGTCATCTTGGAACACGACGGTTCTAGGAACAGACTCTGAAATATGGCTTCAGCCGAGCGAATTCCGAAAGGACACCTGTTGTAGATAAACAGTTCTTTATAAGTGTTGATGCACGTAAGTTTCTTCGACGTCTCAACCAGCTCCTGTGTCATGTAGGCCAACGTCAGATCCAGTTTAGTGAACGATTTCCCCCCGGCTAGCGTTGCAAACAGGTCATCAGCCTTCGGTAACAGGTATTGATCCTGTCTCGAAACTCGGTTGATTATAAACTTGCAGTTTCCACAAATCCTGACAGTGCCATCATTCTTCAATTCAGGAACAATGGGGCTGGCCCATTCCTTAAATTCGACTGGTGATATGACCACTTCACACTGGAGTCTGTCCAGTTCGATTTCGACCTTCTCCCTCATCATGTACAGAACCAATTTATGATGGACGGGTCTTGCATCCGAGTCAACGTGGATCTGCACCTTGGCTCCCGTAAATTTGCCGATGCCTGGTTCAAACAGCGAGGGGAACTTGTTCAGCACTTGAGCACATGGAGTATCATCCTCCGATGACAACACTTTGATATCGTTCCAATTCCATTTGATTTTTTCTAGTCAATTCCTGCCGAACAGCTTTGGACCATTGCCTGGAACAATCCATAACGGTAAATCATGAACCGCACCATCATACGGCACCTTGGCTACTACACTGCCAATCATCGTTATGAGTTCTTTAGTGTACGTATGCAAATTGGCATTGACTGGACTCAGCTTAGGCCTCACAGCCTTAGTATCCCACAGCTTGTCGAATGTCCTCTGGCTCATTATTGATTGACACGCACCCATGTCCAATTCCATCGGTACCGGCACACCGTTAAGTTTCACATTAATCATTATCAGTTGGCTCTTTGTTAGGAATGAATATACTCCATACATTTCCTCCTCTAGTAGCTCGGGTTGCATATCCGGATCCATGCTAGACTGGTCATCATACTGCACATGGAGTGTCACAGCACGCTTGCTCAGCTGCGGACACATGCTGGAGATGCCCCAGTTTCGAACAGCCTTTACAAACGTACTGTTTAAACCGACACTGATGAGGCCCATGATTGCCCCCACAATGCCAACACGGTGAAATCGGATTCATTCCCATTGGTGGACTTTGGGCAGCCACAGGTTTCGCATACGCAGTCGAGTAGGCCCTGCCAAAAGCAGCTCTGCCAAACGACGATACAATCTTGTTTACAGTACTTACCGAGTTCTGATTTTTTGATGATATCTGCTTTAAGTTTTTGTCAGTCATCATGCATGCCTGGGCAATCGTGATGGCCTTGCTCAAATCCAGCGTCTCACCGCCAGTAGCTTACACAGGATCACCTTGTGGTTGATGCCGATTACAAAGAAGTCCCGCAGCATGTCTCCCAACGCGTTTTAGAACTTACACAGTCCAGCTAGATGTATTAGGTCGGCAACGAATTCCGACACATCCTGGCCCTCAGAAGGAACGTGCTTGTCGAATTGATATCGTGAGATGATGATGCCTTCTTCTGGTTTGAGATGGTCACGTACCAGAGCACACAATTCCTCATAGTCCTTGTCCATTGGACTTGCAGGCGAGAGAAGATTCTTTATGAGTCCATAGATTTTCGGACCGCAAACTGTGGAGGAAGACCGCCCTGCGCCTAACTGCGTCAGCGGGTTCCTCCATTTTGTTGACCACGAAGTACTGGTCCAGGCGAGCTACAAAATCTGCCCAGTCCTCTCCCTCCGTGAATCTCTCCAGAATTCCAATTGTGCTCATTTTTGCATGCGAAGGTTCTTAAGTTACCTCGTCGCCAAATGTTATGTATGTAATAACTCGATAGACTGAATACTGTATACTAACACAAGTATGAACCTGGCTCTGCTTTACTCAGGCCCAAAGTGATTTTATTACATGATGGCTTGCCTTTTATACCTGGGCAGCACACATGTGCGTACAGCCTCGACATTCACGCCACCTGGTGGCTAGTAACCCCAAGCATGCATACATGACACAATGAATATTTATCATCATCATCATCATAGACAGTCCCTCGGAATCGAGGAAGACTTGCTTCCACTCTTAAAATGAGTCCTTAGGTGGCTGAACAGTCCAATATGAGAACCACAGTCCCTGCCACAGGTGGGGCAGATAATCATTGAGCGAAAGGGTGGGTGGGACTAGTTTTCCACATGCTCTTTTCGCTGCCTGTGCTTGATTTCTGCATGCTCTCGGCGATGAGACTCGAGACACTCAGCACCCTCCACTTAGGGCGGTCTTTGGCCAGGGATTCCCAGGTGTCAGTGGGGATATTGCACTTTATCAGGGAGGCTTTAAGGGTGTCCTTGTAACGTTTCCGCTGCCCACTTTTGGCTCGTTTTCCGTGAAGGAGCTCCAAGTAGAGCGCTTGCTTTGGGAGTTTCGTATCTGACATGCGGACAAAGTGGCCTGCCCAGCAGAGCTGATCAGTGCTTCAGTGCTGGGTATGTTGGCCTGGTCAAGGACGCTGATGTTGGTGCCTTCCTAGTGTCACCCACATCCCAAGGACAAATTAAAAAAAATAAGGATTACAGAGTAATTCATCTAATAATCACTGAGCTTGTAGCACTGTCATTTTTAATAAGATGTGCAAATTGAATACTTGACTAGACTTGAAAATATGAATTTACGATGCCTGGTGTTCTCCAGGTTTTAGGTCCTAAATTTAAAGTTCAACGTATTATCACATAGGGTGACAGCCATCAGTGACCATCTGCAGCACTTAGGGTTTCAATTATTCTGAAGTCCAAAATAACTGTGGAAGTGTACATGAGCATTGACGTGTTGATTTGTCACTGGAAAATGACACAGTTACACAACCCTGTTGCTACTGAACATGTTAATTATAAAATTAGCCAAACAATTTATTCTGTTTTGAATTTTGAAAAGCAAACAGCATGTGCTAGCTTTCTTGTAATATTTTATTTATTTTCTCTGTCACTGTGCCCGGCATAAGAATCTATCATTTACATGGGGTTTTGATTGCAATGATTTATAAGAACACTGGGATCATTAACAACTTAACTCCTCACTAAGGGCTCAAAATTGCCCAGAAGTTGCTCCGGTTTTTTTTGGAGCAACTTGATTTTTCTGGAGTATCTTAAAACCCCCCATTTTGCACATTCAATTTGTGCCAGTGTAACTGAGTTGGTTAGGATTTTTTTAGTTTAGTTTTGTTTTTTTCAAAAGGGGGCATTACCAGCCACCTACGCCCATTTTGGCCATTTAGGCCACTTTGGCCAGCTAATAGTTACTCCAAACTAACTTAGACCAGCGTATGTGGCCACTTGTAGCCGCACAGAAAACCCTTGCGGAGAGTTAAGAAATCAACGCAGGTAGGTACTAATGACTTGACTAAAGAATGTGAATAGGATCAAACAGCTGAACAGGACTGATAAACTTCGCAAAGTTAATTTACTATACAACAGAAGCATTCATGGAAGCTTAAACTACAAAAATAAAAGAGACAAAACATATTTACATAATCTTTTCAAAATATCCAAATAAAAAATAGTACCTGCTGCTCATAATTCTTATGTTCTTATGGAGGAAAGTATTTTCATCAACAGGGTTAAGGAAGAGCTTGCTCATTAAAATCACTGGCTACACAGTTATCACCCCCCGCCCCAATCAAAACTCCCTTCCCAGGATCAAAACTCTCCCCCCCCCACACCCCATCAAAACTCCCTTCCTCCTCCCCCCTCCCTTCCCCTCCACCGATCAAAACTCTCCCCCCCGATCAAAACTCTCCCCTCTCCTCCCTCACCCACCGTACCCCTGCCCCCCCGATCAAAACTCGATCAACCTGTTTGTAGCCTTAGCCCGGGAAGGCAGCGGACCAGCCTGTGCGGCAGGCCACTGGGCCCGGGATGGGGCGGGACGCATCCAGTTCCACACTGCAGCACACATCATCAGTAGGAGCTACTGCATATGCGCGAACGCTCTAATGTGCATGTGGACAGGTGCTGGCACTCTTTCACATGCAGGGTCCTAGCTCCACCCACCAATGGAATCACCACACCGCACCGGGAGAGTCAACAGAGCGGCCAGAATCCGGGGACATCTTTTTGGCGCCGTTTTGAGCTTAGGAAGTCGGCGCATCTCACGTGAGTGCGCCGAAAAAATGGGTGGGCCAAATTTTGGCCCTAAGTTACTGACTCGGGTTTACCGTCCAGCTTAGAGTCCACGAGCGACTAATGCCTGAGTTCACTTCAGTGTTTACACTGATGTTGGGAAGGATGTTGGGAAGGAAGTAAGTCCTAAATTAATTGAAAGTGAGATGTTAGACATTGGGCCAGCAATTCCGGCCTCCCCAGGTCCGTACGGAGTTCCTACGGACCTGGGAAGGATTGGAAATGCCAGTTTCCAGCGTGCAATGCGCATGCGGTGCAAACCGGCATTTCTGATCTGTCACGTTTCTGGCTTGACAGATGGCCACATCTCGGGAGCGAGGTCATTTGTAAGTGAAAATTTCCGATATTTACGCTTACAATTGTCCTCAAAAATCTTGCGCCTGAAAAAGCAGGCGCATAGCCTACCTTTACAGGCGCAAGTGTTTTAAAAAACACAAAAATATATAAAAATAAAGTTATTAGATCATATTTTATCATTAAAAACACTCCCCACAACGGTAAGTTTATTTAAAAAACCTTTTTTAAAAATTGGGAAATTATTTTTTTTCAGACATTAATAATTTAAATTTAAATTAATGTAGTGTAATTATTTTCCATTTTTTTATTAGTGTTTTGGGTGTTTAGGGCTGTGTTTTGGGTGTTTCGGGCTCTATCACAATCATATTAATAGGAGCTTCGGACCCGGCGGAGCTCCTATTACTATGATACTTTACCTGATTGGCTGCCCAGAGCCATGTGACTCCAGCTGTCGGCCTGTGCACGCGCTGCAACTGGCAGTCAGAAGAGGCCTAAGCATCAGAAAGTCAATGGGGGCAGTAGCTTAGGTAGGTGCGTATTTTTTCTCTAAAATGCCGACGGGAAGGCCAAAACGGAATTTCAGGGCCAATATAATAAAAAAGGAAAGCATTAGAAAAGTTACTTAGGCTACAGGAAGCTAAAGGAAGGCAACGTGTCAGGACCTGGTGAGATACGTCCAAGCATTCTAAGGGAACTGGGAGGAGACATAGAAGAGGCCCTAGACATTATGGGCTCAATTTTCCCCAGTGATTTGCACTGTTTCTTTTGGCCTATATGAAAAAAATCCAAGTTTCCCCAAAGATTGTGCGCCAGCGTAACTCAGTTAGTTACGATTCCTTTAGGGGTTTTTTTTTGTGTCACAGGGGGCATAACCTGATGTCTGCGCCAGTTTTTCACAATTATGCAAGTTTGGCCAACTTACATTTCTCCTAGGACAGCGTATGTGACCACTCCAGAAAAACCTTCTGGGCACTTAAGAAAATCCAGCGCACATCAAAAAATCGGCGCAGAAAGAAACCATTGTTTTTAGGCAAAGTTTTGGAGGGAATCAAGAACACACAAATATGCATCATCAAGCTTACATTTTTCCAACTGAAAATGCAGAGAATAAAAGTTTCATGCAATTCTTTAAGTTTGGATTTTTTTTTAAAGTGCCATGCCACCATCGAACATCTCCAAACCGGGCTCGAGGGTCGGAGCGCCGACCGGCAGAATTGGTCCCTTGCCCGGACACAGCGACTCGGGGCTCAGCTTGAAAAGAAGTCCGGGGCCGGTGCGGGGGTGTGGAAGCCGAACTGAAGGCATGAGAAGCCTTACACTATACCACTATGCAGCAAGCAGCATCAAATGAAGCCCGGGGTGGGGAGGGTTCCCGATCTAAGCAAGCCCATTGCGCATGCCGGTTTGAGCATCTTGCAAAGGTACAATTTAATCATGGGGGCAATATTAACAATGCCATACCTCGTGCAAGCCTTTTGCATGATGGTGCTGTGGAAGAGACAATTGATTCGACGTCATCGCATGAGGAACCTCAGAGCACGTAGGATGATGGTCAGGAGGCCTTACCCACGTCGGGTATATCGAGACAGGTATTTGTACCTGCAACTGAGTGATGCAGACTGTGTCAGAAGGCTGCTTTTCCACAATAAGTTGTAACTGAGATCTGTGAGTTAGTAAAAGCAGGCCTGCAACATAGAAGTGTCAGGAGGACTGATTTTCAGTTGAAGTAAAGGTTACAGCTGCACTTTCATTCTATGCATCTGGATCGTTCCAAGCCACAACTGGGTATATGTGCACCATTTCTCAACATGCAACACATATCTGCATTCGGCAGGTGACTGCTGCATTATACGCCCGGATGAATGACTACATAAAGTTCCCCATGACCGCCCAGGCAATGCATGAAAGGGCTGTGGGCTTCTTCAGGATTGCTGGCTTCCCAAAGGTTGATTGTACCCACATTGCCTTGCGAGCACCTTTGGAGGATTCCGAGATGTACAGGGACAGAAAAGGCTTCCACTCCGTGAATGTGCAACTCGTGTGTGACGACGTGCACCGCATCGTGTCAGTTGATGCGAGATACTCTGGGAGCACCCATGATGCATTCATCCTACGCGAGAGCGCTATATCTGCCATGTTTCAGCAGCAGCCAGAAGGGCAGAGAGACAAAGGGTACGGCCTTGCCACCTGGCTCATGACGCCCCTACGCGTAACCCGGACGGAAGCTGACCGGAATACAACATGTCGCATATTGCGACGCGCAGCATCATAGAGAGGACCACTGGCATCTTGAAACAGCGCTTCCGATGCCTGGACCAGTCCAGAGGCTACTTGCAATACTCCCCTGAGATTGTGGTTCAGTTCACTGATATGTGCTGCATGCTGAATAACTTAGCCATCATGAGGCAGCAGCAGCTGATAGTAGAAGACCCACCTGAGGTGAGAGTGGCTGATGATGATGAGGAAGATGCAGATGATGATGAGGAGGAGGAGGACGCGGACGAGGACGAGGATGCCATGCAACTACCTAAACCCGGAGCACTATGGCATAGGAGGGCGGGCCATCATGCCTCTTTAACAATTGCTCGAGCCTTGTGCCAGCAGCTCATCCGTGAGCGCTTTGCTGCCTGAAGGCTCAGCGGAAACTATTCCAAATGGACGATGTTTACTGTTTGGACCCGTTCCGTAATGTTGTGTTGTGTTGTGTTAATGAAACAAATGATGGAAATGATTCTTGTTTACTTCAAAAAGTTGTGTTAATAATGGAACGAATAATGGAAATGATTCAGTTATAATTTAATATATATTTTATTCAAAAATTTAACAAACATTTGTTTGTACTTAACTTAAATTTAATAAAATATTCTTGTATCAAACTTTAAAGTTTTCAGTTAAGGTCACTTACAAACTTTAAGATCACTTACAAACTTTTAAACTTACAAAAAACTTTTAAATTGAGAACAGTTACAACAGTAACAACAATAATAATAAGAACAATAGCAGCAAAGAAAGGCTGCACCCATCTCTCCTCCACTTTATTCTAAGACCACCCGCTGCGCTTGGTCTTGGTGACTCCACCCCTGCCCGCAGGAGATGGCGCAGCGTTTCTCGGGTTGGTACCAAGCTTAATCTTTTGAACATCTCGGGTAATGCACACTTCTTGATGGGGGGGGGGGAAGGGCAACCGGTAATGTGGAAGGCCCAGCTTGGGTCTCTTCAGAGGTTGGTCTGGGGATTGGAGTGGGAGTGGCCGTTGATTCTGTCAATGGGCGCGGGGTCTGGGCATGTTCCCTTACTGCAGCAGTCACCTGCGACATTCCCTCTGTAATGTTCACCGACAGTGTATCAGCTACCTGTGACATACCCTTCCTTATGTTGAGCAACAGTGTGTCAACTATCTGCAACATTTCCTCAGTCAGGTGCCCTGACAGTGTCTCAACTACCTGCGACATTCCCTCCCTCGTGCACCAACGTTGTATCCGCTGCCCGAGACATTCCCTCTCTCATGTTCCCAGACAGTGTTCCCATTTCTCGTGAGAGTGTTGTTACTTCTCCTGACAGTCCCGATACCTCATCACCCACCCCACTGATGGTGTCCAGGAGTGATCACGTAAGGTCAATGCTCTCCCCACTCATTGCCATCATCTGAACCACATCTGTTAGATCCTGCACCCGAGGAGAGCACTGTCAAGCTCTCCTTCCCCTCCTCACCCTGGGTGTGGCTCGCTGCATCCCACTGGGACTCGCAGCCACGGACGGTGGGGCCCTGGGTGTGCCTCGCTGCACCCCACTGGGACCTGCAGCCTCGGATGGTGGGGCCCTGGGTGTGCCTTGCTGCATCCCACTGGGACCCACAGCCTCAGATGGTGGGGCCTTGGGTGTGCCTCGCTGCACCCCACTGGGACCCGCAGCCTTGGACTGTGGGAAACCATGGAATGTCCCAGCAATACTCGGACCACTAACAAAAGAGCCTGGCACCTCCTCCAAAGTGAGTATAACAGTGGGGGCTTCATCCATCACCTCCCCCTCACCCCCATGCTCTTGGTCTGGAAGGTGGAATTGGAAGATGTTCTCCTCTTCAGGCTCGTCCGCATCTGAATCTTCTTGTGCACCATCAGGGTTGGCTTCAAGTTCTGCAAAATATAACAGAACAGACAAATGGTTAGCATCAGAGGAGGGGGCAGTGTGGGTGACATGAGTAGGCTCACACAGCACAGGCAGCAGGCTGATTTGAAGCACCACAATGAATGATAGCACATTGCATCAACTGAAGCGTAGCTGACGGAGACAACCCCATGAACCGAAGCATGGCTAGCCTGCGCAGTACTTAACATTTAGCAAAGCCAGACTGTGGAATTTGCAGGACTTACCCTCTGCCTCGCATGTGGGCCCAGCTTGTGCAGTGGTGGTTGCTTTTCTCCAGGCAGGACCTGTTATGTTTTTAATACTCTTATGAATGACTCCACGAGGTTTAGCATTGTACTTGAGCTATTGTGACCTTAGTCCCATTTATTGTAACTCCAGAGTGAGGCACAAGCATGGTGGGCAGCCTTTTATACTGGGCCCTGCACAACTATACAGGTGACCCTCAGGTCTCCCACCGCAGTGCCCTCTGGTGGCACACTTTATGTGACTATACAGTTAGTATACATGGTCTACATACATGACATCACTTCCCCCAAGTCTTTAATGCATATTGACTCGTACATTGATGGTGACCTGGGCTTTGCTCTTCCTGGTTGACCATTGGAGGATCGCTTCCAGCTTGGGTGGGTTGTTAGTGAGATTTGTTGCCAGTGGAGGTCCCCGTGTTTCTGGTTGTGAGTCCATGACTACTCCATTTCCCCCCCCCACACAGAGATCCTGCTAATGGCCCATTACATGCAAGTTGCATTCAAGTTCATCACATGGGTTTTACATTTACATCTTGGTACATTTGTTGGGTGGATTACAGTTGCGTTTCTTTTTGAGTGGTACATTTACAGGTATATCAGTACAGGTACACAAGGACAGTCTAGTTCCAGCACGGCCGGCTGAGATCCGGGGTCGTCTGGTGGGTGGTGCAGCGCCCCATGCTAGTTGGTCTGTGGGCGAGGTGAGCTCATTTTGCTCGAGTTGCCGGAGCTCAGGGCTCTTGCCGTTACTCCTAGTGTCGGGCAGGCCCAAAGACAGCTGATGTGTCTGTGATCTCCCTGTCCTTTTCGTTTGCACAGTGTCGCTGCTGCTCCCTGGGAAGCGGTCTGAGCAAGTGAGCGTTTCGTCTAAGCGACGGTGGGGCTGCCTCGTCTTGTCTAATAGTTCGCAGGGAACTGCTGACTCACTTTCCTTGAGGGCACCGTTGTGAACACTCTCTAATTTGGAATCCTGGCTGGTCCAGGTCCCATTCGGAGGAGCCGTTGCGGATGATCCTTCACTCTTGGACATTGCCGTGGTGGCGAGTGGGTTTGTGGGCTGTGCCTTTTCCATCCGGGTGGTGGGCGACGGTAGCCGACTGCGAGTATAGGCGCAGTTTACTGTTTCTGGCCCGTGGCAGTTCATGCCATCGGGTGCCTGCAATGTTAAACCGATCTGAGGCAGGGGATCATTTACTCTGCTGCTTGTCTACTTCTGTCAGCTGTGGGGACATTTTATGATACATCGTTCTGGTCCCGAGGATGCAGCCTGCATCATTGGGTAGCCCTCTGGACTTGAATACAACCGTTAGGTGTTCGCCCGCTATATTTACAATTTGCATCTGACATCGCTGAACAACATTTTGCTTGTTACAGCTGGACTTTTACATTGGTTACCAATTTTGAGCAGTCCATTCAAAAATGGCATGTTGCTGGTCTCGTTTAATATGGCCTTACCACTTACTACTACTGTCATTGCTCCATTAGCGCTGCACCTCGTGGTTTGGATGCCATCTTTTCCCTATCCATGATGTCAACTGCTGCGATCTTCTTTCCTAGGGTTTCTTGCACTGAAGCTGGGAAGGCGCCCTTGGATCCAATCTTCCTCCCCAGGAGTCCTGCCACTGAAACCGAGAAGGTGCGTTCGGGTCGTCTTGGCCGGATCATCGCCATGCGGTCGTGATAAGCGGTCTGTGCCTCGGGGGCTGCGTGGATCTGCTCTCCGGTGCCTGGTCCAACTGAAGGTGTGGGCTTGCTCTGAGCACGGGGGACGTCAATTGCTGGAGTGATTAAGTCTTCCCAGTTCCAATGAATCTTCCCCATCCATCTTCTTCCAAGTAGCGTTGGTCCATCACCTGAAACAATCCACAATGGTAAATTGTGCACCGCGCCATCATGGGATACATTTACATTCGTACTACCAACAACTGACATCAGTTCCTTGGTGTAGGTGCGCAGGTTTGCCTGAACCAGGACCAGCTTGGGTCGTTCAGCTTGATCGTTCCATAGCCTCACAAAGGCTTCCTGGCTCATTACTGACTGACCTCGCCCCCGTGTCCACTTCCATGAAGACTGGAATGCCATTTATCTTGACTTCCATTATCACTGGAGGACAATTTGTGATGCAGGTATATACTCCATACACTTCGTCCTGGGACTGAGCTGCCTCTCTAGCCATCTCCTCATAATCCGCGCTGGATTCACAGCCATCTGCTGACTCCACTTCGACGTGGTGAATCACAGCTCTTTTGCACATTCGCTGGAGGTGGCCCTTTGTGCTGCAGTCTTTGCACACATAGTCTCTGAACCGACATTGATGAGCCCTGTGATTACCTCCATGGTGTTACTTGACTTACATTTGCACCCCCCCGGCGGACTCTGAGTTAAAGGACTCAGGGGCCTGTACGCTCTGCCCTGGGCAGATTCACGTTCAACAGTTCTGCCTGTGAAAGGCGCCGCCATTCTATTTACAGTACTTGCCGGGTTTGAGTCCTGAGAGTGAGTCATCATCTGCTTGGAGCTGCAGCTTGAGGTCATGAATACCTGGCTGATGCTGATGGCCTTCTGCAGAGTGACGGTGGTTTGGCAGACAGTAGCCTGTGAAGAAGGGCCTCATGACCGATGCCAATTAGGAAGAAGTCCCACAACGCATCAGCGAGGGATGCGCCGAATTCACACGGTCCTGCCAGCCTCCTGAGGTCGGCAGCGTACTTCGCGATTTCCTGGCCCTCGGGGCGGTGGTGTGTATAAAATCGATGCCTGGCCATGAGGATGCTCTCCTTTGGTTTGAGTTGGTCCCGAATTAGCACTTTCAGCTCCTTGTATGACTTGGTCATTGTTTTCTCTGGTGCAAGCAAGTCCCTGACGAGGCCATAGACCGCGGACCCACAACTGGTCAACAGGATAGCTCTGCGCTTATCTGCCAGCGTGGCCAGATCATCGCCTACCAGGTCATTATGAGCGGTCTGTGCCTTGGGGGCTGCGCGGATCTGCTCTCCGGTGCCTGGTCCAACCGAAGTTGAGGCTTGCTCTACCTCTGAGCACGGGGACGTCGATCGCCGGTGGGACGAAGTCTTCCCAGTTCCAATGAGGACCCATCAAAGCAGCGACCCTCTCTTCCAAGGGTGTCAGTGGCTGCAGGTTTGCGGACCTCCTCCTGTTCGAGTTCTCTCTCTTTTGTTGTGTGCCACCTTCCTTTGCAAAGATGAAAATATAACTTTTTAGAGAGGGTGTCTTTCTGCTGGGTGGGACATATACAGCTGGTTATATTTACAATTGCAAACCCATTGTATAAATGAAAATATTACTTACACTAACTACTTGACCAAAGGCTTGCCATTTCTTTTTGCACTGGTCTCCAGACCTCGGGGTGGTCACCATTGCACAGTAATCTTCTTCACCAAATGTTGGTTCCAACATTTCTTCATTTCTTTTGGTGGAATTTTATGTGACCTCTGCTGGTGTCCAGCTCGTGCCAGCTTGGTCTCAATCACAGTAACTAGTGCCTCCACTTCATCCTATAAGAAATTCTTGGTCGTTGAGCCACGTTGCATCTTGTATTGCAGCACCGATCTTTCCAATGAGTATTATAAGTTCTCGCACACAACTGGCTCTTTAAAAATGGCCGAATGCAGACTGGGATCTGTACTGCGCTTGCCCGCCCAGAGCAATCACGTCAAAAACGTCCTTTTTTTCCGCGCATGCGCAGAAGAGAGAGGGCATCGTTTTTTTGGCTCGGACATTAGGCTCCATCCACCGCCCCACCCCACCCCCACCCCCACTCCCGAAGTACAGGACAGGCTGCGTGGCACCAATTTCAAAAAATGGGGAAACTTGTTACTTAGTTTTCTGGAGTAGTTGGGGTCAAAATATCGGCGTAACTCTGGCAATACGCCAAAACTCGGCATTGGTGAAAATTGAGCCCTATATCTGAGGGTTCCGTTGAGAGTTGATGTGTGCCAGAGGACTGGAGAATGGACAATTTTTATAACCAAGTTGGATAATTATATGGCAGTTAGTTTTACTTCTGTGGTCGGGAAGAAATTGGAATCTTTAGTTAAAGATAAGAACTCTGCACAGAGTGTCTTAACCGCAGTGAACTTAAACAGAGGGGTTTATTTGGAATTTGGAAAGAGTGGGAATTCGGAGAAGAGGTGGAAGGACCTAATTGGAGGAGGTATCAGCGGCGGGGGAACCTTCGACGATTTCCAAAAAATACAAGGACAGCAGATAGGTGATTGGTTGGTGAGTATTAAGGATTTTTCTTCTCACTTTTCTCACTAACCTAGCACTGTAGTTTAAACTAGGCATGGGAAACTATATAGTGCTGCATTAAACTTATAGCTTAACTAGTTAAACTAATTAATATAACTATAAATCATCATTTTATAAAGTCTTTAACTAATTAAATAAAATATGGCTAGACTAAGATATGGCAGAGCGGGTTGTGTGTCTGGACTGCAGTATGTGGGAGTTTGTGGACAGCAAGACTGTCCCGAGAAACATGTCTGCGGGAGATGTCTCCAACTCGAATCTCTCCGGCTCAGAATCATTAAGCTGGAGTTCGAGTTGGAGACACTCTGACACAGAAGGGAGGGGGAGGAATTTCTGGACAGTTTTATCCAGAAGACAGTCACACCCCAGAGGAAAGCACAGGTTCGGGAAAGGAAGGGTGTGACTGTTAGGGAGCCGGGTAGTGGGGATTTAGGAGAGGTTGAGAAGCAGGTCCTGCAGACACTGGTCCAGTCCAACAGGTACGATGCAGATCAAGGCACCATGGCTTAGAAGGCTGTCCAAGGAGGGGGGGGAAGAGCAGAATAGAAATGTGGTCGTGATAACGGATTCTATAATTAGAGGGATCGATAGCATCCTCTGCAGCCAGGAATGAGAATCCCGAAGGATGTGTTGCCTATCTGGTGCCAGGGTAAGGGATATCTCACAGCGGCTGGAGAGGAACTTGGAAAGTGGAGGGGTTTAAATCCAGTTGTTATGATCCATGCTGAAACAAACGGCATAGGTAGGAACAGAGCGGACGTCCGGCTGAAAGAGTATCAAGGGTTAGGCTGTAAATTAAAAAGCAAGACCTCGAGGATAATAATCTGGATTATTACCTGAGCCACGTGCAAATTTGCATAGAAGCAGAGACATCAGGAAAATTAACACGTTGGTGTGGAAAAGAGGGGTTCCTTTTCATGAGACACTGGCACCAGTTCTGGGACAGAAAGAAGCTGTACCGATGGGACGGGCTCCACCTGAACCGGGATGGGACACGTGTCCTGGCGGAAAGGGTAAATAGGGAGGTGGCAAAGGCTTTAAACTAGTAAGATGGGGGAGAGGGATCTAAAAGAAACATAGCCTAAATATAAACAAAACAGGAAAAGGGAGCATAGGAAAGAATAAAGTAAGGGAGGACATTGATGGCAAAGGAATAATGGAGTTATAGAACAGGAGTCTAAAAAGCTGGTTAAACATAAAGTGAGAGGAAATCCTATTAAAAAAAGAGTTAAACTGTACAGCAATGTACACAGTGTCCATAATAAAACAGGGAAGCTGGAATCAATCATGCATTGCAAGGAACCAGACACAGTAGAGATTACTGAGACATGGCTACAGAAAAGTCAGGACTGGGAATTAAACATTGCAGGGTATAACATATTTAAAAAAGATAGAGAAGGAAAAAGGGAAGGTGGAGTATCTGTACTTATTAGGGATAACTTAATGGCAGTAGAAAAAAATGACGCAGCTATCAGCAAGACAAAAATAGAATCCATATGGATAGAGATAAAAGATAACAAAGGATCAATCACACTTATAGGTGTTGTTTACAGACCACCTAATAGTGGAAACATAGAAACATAGAAAATAGGTGCAGGAGTAGGCCATTCGGCCCTTCGAGCCTGCACCACCATTCAATGAGTTCATGGCTGCACATGCAACTTCAGTACCCCATTCCTGCTTTCTCACCATACCCCTTGATTCCCCCTAGTAGTAAGGACTACATCTAACTCCTTTTTGAATATATTTAGTGAATTGTCCTCGACAACTTTCTGTGGTAGAGAATTCCACAGGTTCACCACTCTCTGGGTGAAGAAGTTTCTCCTCATCTCGGTCCTAAATGGCTTACTCCTTATCCTTAGACTGTGACCCCTGGTTCTGGACTTCCCCAACATTGGGAACATTCTTCCTGCATCTAACCTGTCTAAACCCATCAGAATTTTTAACGTTTCTATGAGATCCCCTCTCATTCTTCTGAACTCCATTGAATACAAGCCCAGTTGATCCAGTCTTTCTTGATACGTCAGTCCCGCCATCCCGGGAATCAGTCTGGTGAACCTTCGCTGCACTCCCTCAATAGCAAGAATGTCTTTCCTCAAGTTAGGAGACAAAAACTGTACACAATACTCCAGGTGTGGCCTCACCAAGGCCCTGTACAACTGTAGTAACACCTCCCTGCCCCTGTACTCAAATCCCCTCACTATGAAGGCCAACATGCCATTTGCATTCTTAACCGCCTGCTCTCCCTGCATGCCAACCTTCAATGACTGATGTACCATGACACCCAGGTCTCGTTGCACCTCCCCTTTTCCTAATCTGTGACCATTCAGATAATAGTCTGTCTCTCTGTTTTTATCACCAAAGTGGATAACCTCACATTTATCCACATTATACTTCATCTGCCATGCATTTGCCCACTCGCCTAACCTATCCAAGTCATTCTGCAGTCTCATAGCATCCTCCTCGCAGCTCACACTGCCATCCAACTTAGTATCATCCGCAAATTTGGAGATACTACATTTAATCCCCTCGCCTAAATCATTAATGTACAATGTAAACAGTTGGGGCCCCAGCACAGAATCTTGCGGTACCCCACTAGTCACTGCCTGCCATTCTGAAAAATACAAATTTACTCCTACTCTTTGCTTCCTGTCTGCCAACCAGTTCTCTATCCACGTCAGCACACTACCCCCAATCCCATGTGCTTTAACTTTGCACATTAGTCTCTTGTGTGGGACCTTGTTGAAAGCCTTCTGAAAGTCCAAATACTGGTTCTCCCTTGTCCACTCTACTGGAAACATCCTCAAAAAATTCCAGAAGATTTGTCAAGCATGATTTCCCTTTCACAAATCCATGCTGACTTGGACCTATCATGTTACCTCTTTCCACATGCGCTGCTATGGCATCCTTAATAATTGAGTCCATCATTTTACCCACTACCGATGTCAGGCTGACCGGTCCATAATTCCCTGTTTTCTCTCTCCCTACTTTTTTAAAAAGTGGGGTTAAATTGGCTACCCTCCACTCCATAGGAACTGATCCAGAGTCTATGGAATATTGGAAAATCACTGTCAATGCATCCACTATTTCCAAGGTCACCTCCTTAAGTACTCTGGGATGCAGACCATCAGGCCCTGGGGATTTATCAGCCTTCAATCCCATCAATTTCCCCAACACAATTTCCCGACTAATAAGGATTTCCCTCAGTTCCTCCTTCTTACTAGACCCTCTGACCCCTTTTATATCTGGAAGGTTGTTTGTGTCCTCCTTAGTGAATACCGAACCAAAGTACTTGTTCAATTGGTCTGCCATTTCTTTGTTCCCCGTTATGACTTCCCCTGATTCTGACTGCAGGAGGTGAAGGAAGACAAATTAGGGAAATGAGTTAAAAATATAGAATAATAATCGTGGAGGATTTCAACTACCCTGATTTTAATTGAACAGAAGAGGTATGTAAAGGGGATAATGGAACCAATATGTAAAAAGCCCAACAAAGGTGGATTCGCTATTGGATTGAGTAATGGGGAATGAACCAGAGCAGATAAGAGAAGTAAAAATAGGGGAACATCTAGGCAATAGTGGCCATAATTTAATATGCTTTAAGATGATAATTGAGAAGGACATAAGTATGATGAAAACTAGGGTAATAGGTTGGAGAAAAGCTGATTTTGAGGGGCTGAGAATAGAATTTGGTAAAATAAAATGGGCAACAGTATTGGCAAACAACGATGTAGAACAGCAATGAGAAACATTTAAAATGGTGTTCAACAGAGTGCAGGAACAATATATTCTGCCAAGAGCAAAGAACAAACTAAACCCTAATGAGACTCCATGGATGAATAAAGCCATAAGGGAACAATTGAGGGTAAGGAAATAGGTAACATTAAGTACATTGGCAGCAGGGGAATGTAAGATAAGGGAGAATATGAAAAGATTAGGAGAGAAGTGAAAAAACAATTGGGAAAGCAAAGAGAAACTATGAAATTAAATTATCAAGGAACATAAAACAAAATAGTAAAATATTTTACAGGCACATCAATAAAAAAGGATAGTTGGGATGGGAATAAGGCCATAGGTAATGATAGAGAGATGGCAGAAATATTAAATAATTATTTTGCTTCAGTATTTACCAGGCAGATAGAACAGGTGGACATGACATTGGATGTTGAGACTCATCATCATAGGCAGTCCCTCGGGGTCGAGGATGACTTGCTTCCACGCTATAAATGAGTACTCAGGTGACTGATTAACTCATTTTATACGGTGGAAAATGCCTGTGTGTGAACTCTTTTACTGTGGGTGGCTGTGGCACATCAGCCAACACACGGGCTTGATGGAGCAAGGTCTTGTTCCAGTGACAAGGGGATCCAAGACAACTGGAGATCAGACTCCGCTGCATGTGCCAATACATACATACAAACTCAAACATACTCCTAGTCCTCCTTCCTCCCTCCTTCCCACAGGACCTCTCTCTACGTGGAATTTATAGTGCGCAATGTGAGCCTCATGATCTCACAGCCTAATAACATGCTACATATGTTGAGATTAGTAATGAGATAAATACATTTAAAGTACAAAGAGGGGATATATTAAATAAACTAATCAAACTCAATATGGAGGATAAAACCCCTGGTCAGTATGGATTGCATCCACGCATTTTAAAAGAATCTAGGGAAGAGCTAGCAGAGGCATTACTACACATATTTATTAATTTGTTAGAAAAAGGTGTAGTGCCAGAGGACTGGCGTAGATAACTTAATACCTATATATAAGAAGAGGGATAGAGAGCATGTCCAGGGAATTCTGGACCAGTCAACTTAACATCGGTGCTAGGAAAAATAAAGGAATCCCTACTAAAGGAGAAAATAGAAGAACATCTAGAAACCAAAAATGTAATAACAAATAGTCAGCATGGACTTCAAAAGGGAAAGTCATGCTTGACCAACCCCACTGAATTCTTTTAAGAAGTAACAGAGAGAGTAGACAATGGTAATGCAGTAGATGTAATTTATCTAGATTTTCAAAAGGCCTTCGATCAGGTACCCCATAATAGACTGATGAACAAGATCAGAGAATAGAGAGTCAGGGGACAAGTAGCAGAATAGACAGCTAGCTGGCATCAAGACAGAAAAAAGAGAGTGGCGGTAAAAGGTAGCTATTCACAGTGACAGAAGATGGATACTGGTGTTCCACAAGGATCAGTGCTGGGACCAATGTTGTTCACAACTTATATTAATGATTTAGACTTTGGAATCAAAAACACAATTTCCAAATTTGCAGATGACACCAAATTGGGCGGACAGTCAATACTGAGGAGGGCTGCAACAAATTACAAGAGGACATTAATAAACTTGCAGAATGGGCATATCATTTTGAAAATTAATTTCAGCACAGATAAATGTAAGGTATTACAGTTTGGTAGGAAGAATAGGGAGGTTATTTATTACTAGGACGATGAGAGTCTAGGTGGGGTAGAGGAACAAAGGGATCTCCGAGTACAAATATACAAATCTCTAAAAGTTGTGACATAGGTTAGCAAGACCATAAAAAAGTAAACCATGCACTAAGGTTTATTTCTAGAGGAGCAAGAATCTCATTCCTGTCAGACAATGCAAAGGCTGAGGCTCCTCCATCGCTACCTCCTGGGTCCCCATACCTGCCTCGCTCATAGTCACTCCCCCTGTCCCTGACCACAGACCAAATTTGAATTAATTAATCTAAGGGGTGTGACCGCCTCCTGGAATTTAGCATCCAGGTAAGTCTGCCCCTCCCTGATGTGTCACAATGTCTGCAGCTCGGACTCCAGCTCATCAACACGGAGCCAAAGTTCCTCGAGCAGCCAACACTTATTGCTGATGTAGTCGCCGTGGACCTCAATGGTGTCCACCGGCTCCCACATGCTGCAGCAGTAACACATCTCTCTATTTTTCTCTCCACAGATGCTGCCTGACCCGCTGAGATTTCCAGCATTCTCTGCTTTTATTTCAGATTCCAGCATCCCCAGTATTTTGCTTTTATATTTATAGCAGTAACACATCGCCTCCCCTGCCAGCTCTAATGTTTTGAACATTTAGTTTTTAATCCCTGCTCTTAAATTAAACTAATGCCCAAGAAAAAGAGAGAAAAACTGACCAACCAATCACTTCCCTGCTTTCCTGTGACATCACACGTTGATTCTTTTTACTTTTTATCCCGGACTGCTGCGGGGCTCGCTGCTTGTTGTGCTGCCGGGCTGCTCCTCTCCCATCCTCCCAATCTCCCAATCTTGCGCTGTTTGTTGTGCCGTATATCCTAAGTAATCCTACGTAATAAATGAACTAGCTGAAGAGACAATAATTACAGGCCGCCAAGACAGATGTAATAAAGAATGATAGCGTTTGACAAACCTTTGAAGAGATGAGAGATATACTGATTGAGGAAATGTAATAGATGAGGTGTACATGGACTTTCAGAAAGCCGTTGACAAGCTCCCACACAGAAGACATTCAATGATTCATTTGATGTACTGATTTTAGAGGTTTAACTGATTGCAACAGGTTGAGGAGCTGAATTAACATTAGTTGATACCATTACTAACCTGGTGTAGCTTGGCTTCGGTTATGTGCATATTAATTCAGTTCTGCAGTAATGTTGCAATTACAATTCCTTCAAATCATTCCCCTGATGATATAAGCACTCCCTGTTTAAACAAAACCTTCAAAAATGACAGTAAAAGGTGAAATGGAAGATGTAGATCTTAATGCTTTTTAACTTGTTTACTTCCACAAGGCCCTTGATAGTGAGCCATTCGCTGTAACAACATGGGCTTGATTTTTCTTTGAAAGATAGGTTAGTGGAAGGGCAGAACCTGAACCTGCCCAAGTGATCCCTCCACTAACCTGCTCAAGCTTCTTGATGTGGCCTTCATTAGTTATGCAGGATGCCTGGAGGAGGGAAATTCAGTGGGGCATTTAAAACACACCAGGGGAGAATTGGATAAGACCTGAAAATGGGCACAGAGATCATAGTGCGCAATTAACCCCCACCCGTTCATTGCAATACAGGCAGGATGTTAAATTGGTGCTGCCTGCTGTTTTAAATGATTGTTGGGAGCAGCCGCATTCCCCATGCTGCTCATTGGCTGCACGCATCAGCGGTAGGGGCCCAATATCCCAGATGGCTAGCCCTATTTAAAGGCAGCCTGCACTTAAAGGGGAGGTGCATTGTGGCTGCAGGAAGTGGTGGCAGTCATTTGCGAGCTGAATCTGTGCTGCCAAAGATTAAAAAATGGCTGAACATGGTCGAGAGTGGGCACCAAGGAGGCCTTGGTGGAAGAGGTGGAATGGAGGAGAGATGCCCTGTATCTGCAGGGGATCAGGAGGCCCTCTGGACACATATTCAGGAGGCAGTGGGAAGAAATAACGACAGATGTCAATGCCAGGAGTGCTGCTCGCCGAACATGGGTGCAGTTCAGGAAGAAGTTTAATGATCACACATGAGTTGTCAAGGTGAGTTTCAGGGCCTAAAATTGGTGAAAGCTAAGTTCCGCCCAAGTACTGTCAAAACAACTGCTGAGATCCTGACGGTACTTTGGGCGGAAGTTTCATGGAAAAATCTGGGAAAGACCGCCCTGCGGCAAAAATGGGACTTATGCGACGATTCTGGATGACAGCGGGTGGTAGCTCCCATTCTCGGCGGTAAATGCAATCCTCATCAAAGTACCACCGAGGATTGAGTCGGGCCCAGGGAGGGGGGAACTGATGAAATAAAAAAATCTCTGCCAAAAAAATATAGAAAAGAAATGGACTAACTTTTTTTTGCAGGTCTTCATACTTACCATTGAGGTTAGCCCTGCCTCCACACGGCGGCCCTTCCCTCTGCTGCAGCGGAGGACCACCAAACTGACAGCTCAGCGGGCGGGAGGACTCTTCTGCGCATTGCATGTCGGTGCACGCCGGCGGACATCAGCGGGTGGTACCCAGCGGTCTTCTCTCCCCGCCGGCGGGAGGCCTCCACCAAACTTGCTTGGAGGGGAGAGCGCCCAGAAACCAGGGAGACCGCTGCAGCAGACAGTAAGTCTACCAATTTCAGGCCCTTTATCTTCAAATGGCATATCCCACCAACTGCACCACTAGCCTCATCCACCGCTCAATTCACTACACCCCCATCACTCAACTACCAGCAATCTCTACCAAACAGGACTCAGCCCTAACATTCAGGTGCTTTACCTCACCATCACACACTTAGCACTGTTGCAGGCATCACACCCACAACTCACAGCTTGCATACACTGCCAGCTATTCAACTATGACAGCTACATCACCGGCACACTTTCCTCTTTCTTGCAGGAGGAGATGGTACATAACAGGAGGCAGCAGGAAAAGAACTGGAGGAGGACACGGGCGCCTGCATGTTTAACCCCCATAGCGCTGTCCATCATGGGAAGGGGCATCATAGAGGCCGTGGCCACTGGTAGTGCTGAAATAATCAATGGTGAGGGTATCAGCATACTTAATCCTCCTTCTTTCATCTCACTTCTCCCTTATCCCTCAATCTCTTCTGAGTGATAGACTGCAAATGATATAAGCAAGCACTTCTTTCTCCTCTCGCTCACAACACAACCCTTGTCCCTTTTCCATTTCAGATACCCAAGAACTGAACCAGCCCAGGCGGTGGAGGAAGAGGGAGAAAACCGTGAAGGTGAAGAGACACTCGATCTCACACTTGCAGCCACAAGCTCAGCTACTGACACTCTGCATATTTTAGGTGCTAAGACAGAAGAGGGATCTGCAGCTGTTATGTCACTGGGCACAAATGCGCAGGAGCCAGGGCAGGTGGAAAGGGTAGCGCAGGTGCCAGCTCGCCGGAAGGTGAGGTCACACACTAGTTCTGCTGCAGATGAGTCAGATGAGGACTTTGATGGGCCAGGCCACAGTAGAAGGCTGATGGGTGTACACAACCAAATGCTTGGTGCACTGGAAAGCCTGCGCTCAATGTCAAGAAACATAAAGGAATCCAGAACCTACTTAGCACAGGGCTTTGTGCAGATCTTGGAGTTCATCCTTTCCAGCATCGAACGGGTGGTCACCTCCATTAGCACATTGCGGTACCCAGCATGATACAACATCCAATGGCCGATGTCACAGCTTCCATTGCAGCTCAAGCAGCTTCCACCTAAGGTCTCAGTGCTGCAGTGGAAGCTCAGACTGCTGCCATCATGGCTCTGGATACCACTGTTCAAAGGGGCTTCCAGCGTGTCGCAGCAGTCCATCAATCTGTTCTCCAATAAGTTACTCGGATTGTGGAGGTGTCGACCCGGGGGAGTGACAGTGGCTCCCTGGAGCATGAACCTGCTGTTCTTTTTCAGGATGACAGCATTCGTGCTCCAACCCCTGCCACTCCGCCAGTGCACTTGCTGTGGCCTGCCAGCCAGCCCAGCCTGCTGCCGCCCATGCTAATATGGTGCAATCAGAAGCTGGTCTTTCTAGGCCCAGCGCTGCTTGAGATCATCCTCCAAGGCCACCTGGAGTCTCCTCAATTGAAGGTCAGCAGCCTTCCATCTCCCATGCTGCATCCACTGGGGAAGCATCCCGTAGGAGCACTAGGAGAGGAAAAGGCCTACCGAGGACAGGCACGAAGGGAATGTACAAGATTAGTTTATTTTTGTATGCATTATGTCATGACTGAATTTGTAAATTTGGATTGGAATGTACATTTTCTGGTGGTTTTTGTTTTTGTGTTGTCGGATAGAAGACGATGTGATGGTCAGTGATAGAGGAAAGGTAAGGAGTGTGGGGTTGTTGATGAATGGGGAATTGTGGTTGAGGTTACTGGTATTGCTGATGAATTATTGGATCAGGTAGAGCTTGGGCAGAAAGGGTATGTTGTAGCCTCCCTCCCTCTTCCTGTTCCTCCACTTCCTCCTCCTCCACTTCTTCCATTTCCTCCTCCTCCTCTTAAAAGATGACGGCAAGGCCTGTTCCCTCATAATGAGCGGCACACAAGGCAATGCGCGTGCAGTCAATGACACCCAGTATCATGGGGAAGCCTACCATATGAGCAAACTCTTGTGTGCACTCTGCCTGCTTGTCTCTGGCAGGAGAGAATGAGATGACGCTGTCAGTCTGTGTATAGAGAGCCTCAGTGATCTCCCTATGCAACAGTGTACTGCAAACTATGAGATGTTGCTTATATCTACAACAGAAGCCTGGCAGTAGCCAGATGTATAATAGTTTAGAGCCAAGGTCACCTTGACAGCCACAGGCAATGTGATCCTTGCCCTGCTTTGAGGTTGCAGCTGTGGCTGCAGCAGTTGGCAGATTTCAGTGAAATGAGATGTCTCATGCATTGGTATTCACTGAAGTTCAGGTAAAAGAATTGCTTATTAAAGACCCTCTGCAGATATGGCCTCCTGCTGAGAGCCCTGCTCCCCCTCCTCCTCCTCCCTCTTCCAGCAACTTGTCCTGCTCCACGCGGCCTCTGTTCATTCTCCCAGTCGTGCTAAATTGCAAGAGGAAGGCCTACCAGGCCACCCATATCTAGAAAAAACTTGTTTCAGCGCAAACTTGTAAATGAACAACAAAGTACTTCAGCACCAGCTGACCACTCCCTGTAGAGTATTGAAAATTTAGATAAGTTTAAGAAAGCTCCAAGAATTGCACCAGCAGCCAGAAGAAATAATCCAGCAAACATCCTATAAGTAGTTCATGATCCCTTTAAATAGCTCTGGTGGGGGGTTATTCATACTGTTGAACATTTGTCCAGCTGTGTGAGGTTAAGACTGGAGCGTGGCATTTGAAAATGGTAGCACTTGTGTCAAATCAACTTTGCACACAGATTTACACCATAATTTACCTGCTCTGCATGTTGCCCGCAGTCGGTATATGTGCGTGCACAAACTAATGTACCATGATGGCGTCTGGCACACTTCCCATTGGAGGTGTGTGCGTGCATCTAGGACTCGATTTTTCAACTTTAGGACACCGAGTAATGCCTAAAAAAGGGCGCTACAACTGTGTAAAGGGGCACACACATTTTAGCAGAACAGTGAAAGAATGAGTCAGAAAGGAACGGCCATTATGGGGTTTACTGATGAGGTTTACTGCCCTCACACATTGACCAAGATAAGCACAGTATTGTTCCCTTGCTCATCCTGCAGGAAAGATACAGGTATGACTCACCTCCTTACTGCTAATGCCCTCTCTGTGTCATTACCTGGATGACAGAAAAACTAACTTCTTCATAGGTTTAACCACCAGACCACTGTGTAAGCTCACATGGGACCAAACCACTGTGTGAGCTCACATGGGACCAAACCACAGTGTGAGCTCACATGGGACCAAACCATTGTGTGAGCTCACATGGGACCAAACCACAGTGTAAGCTCACATGGGACCAAACCACTGTGTGAGCTCACATGGGACCAAACCACTGTGTGAGCTCACATGGGACCAAACCATTGTGTGAGCTCACATGGGACCAAACCACAGTGTAAGCTCACATGGGACCAAACCATTGTGTGAGCTATCATGGGACCAAACCACTGTGTGAGCTCACATGGGACCAAACCACTGTGTGAGCTCATATGGGACCAAACCATTGTGTGAGCTCACATGGGACCAAACCACAGTGTAAGCTCACATGGGACCAAACCACTGTGTGAGCTCACATGGGACCAAACCACTGTGTGAGCTCACATGGGACCAAACCACTGTGTGAGCTCACATGGGACCACACATTGTGTGAGCTATCATGGGACCAAACCACAGTGTGAGCTCACATGGGACCAAAGCACTGCGTGAGCTCACATGGGACCAAACCACTGTGTGAGCTCACATGGGACCAAACCACTGTGTGAGCTCACATGGGACCAAACCACTGTGTGAGCTCACATGGGACCAAACCATTGTGTGAGCTATCATGGGACCAAACCACAGTGTGAGCTCACATGGGACCAAAGCACTGCGTGAGCTCACATGGGACCAAACCACTGTGTGAGCTCACATGGAATTGTATTAATCTTGAAGGAGTGGTATTGAAATGAAGCCATTATAATCATGATTGGGTGCAGACACCCGCATAAAGAGAAGTGTAATTACTACTCAGATTCCTTCAAAACTGTGCTGTCTCCTTGCAAAGAAAAAAATTGCATGCAAGCCACGATGAAGAGGAGGAGGAATACCCAGTTTACAACTCATAGGAGCGACTGTGGAAGATGGGAAAGTAGAAGGTGACGTGTCAAGGACAGGTTGGTAAGGGCAGGGAAAGGAAGAGCACAATTTGTTTCAGCTTCAGGTGGAATATCAAAGAACTCAGCCATTATTTCCTCAATGAGACGTGTGCTTGTTCACAAAGCAAGTGAAGGTTTTGTGTTTCGAACAACCGACAGGGTGGCTTGGAGTAGGAGGAAAACCTGAGCGAGGAGCAGTGGGTGATCCTCATCAACTCAGGGCACCTTACACACTCTCTCACAAGCCTGGAGACACCCACTTACCCAGGACGCTTTTCACTGGATGATGCAGTGAGTGCTAGTGAGCATGAAGACACGGCAATAGAGGCCACTCTACCTCCACAGTGGGTGGAGACGCTCCTGGCCTTGGCTGAGGAGCATAGGGACTCAGACCTCAGGGGCACAGTCTTCAAAAAAGCAATGATTGGGGAGCGTCATGTACAGGCAATGGTGATGGTTTCCATATATGTAGTGGAGATAATGGACAAGTGGAAGGCGTTCAATCCATACTCTGCAACACATTACAGGATGTTTGCCTTGCCATGCAGAGCACCCTGGAGATTTTGGCAATCTAAAAGATATCTGTGGCAGCAAGGGCCCAGGAGGAGTTAATAAGGTGAAATCCTATTGCCTCAATAGATACTTTGAGGGTCAGCCTTAATGGAACATTTTCACAGAACCTACTTGACGTAATAGAGACTATTCAGTCTGTTCTCACACCATACAGTGCCCAGCACCAATGGGCTACAAGGAATGGTAACATAGAAACATAGAAAATAGGTGCAGGAATAGGCCATTCGGCCCTTCGAGCTTGTACCATCATTCAACATGATCATGGCTGATGTTATGCAATGATGTGTGTATCGTCCCAGTACCTTAAATGTAATGTAAGCACTATGTCATACCACAGAGGGCGCTGTGGTGGGAAACCTGGAAGTACCTAGAACAGGCACTATATAAGGCTGACCACCACACCTAGGAGGCACTCTGGAGCTGAACAATAAAGGACGAAGGTCACAGCAGTTAGACTTACACCAGACCGTGTGGAGTCAGTGATTTGAGTGCTACATACACCACATTGGCGACGAGGAAGCGGACGAACTCCACGCAACCATGGCTACTCTGGGCTCGCTAAAGGATTTTACCGTAGGCAATGATTGGGAGGCTTTCACGGAAAGGCTCGAGTACTACTTCACAGCAAACGACCTGACGGAGGACACGGACGTAATGAGAGATAAGCGTAAGGCGATATTGCTCTCCAGTTGTGGCGATGAGGTTTACGTCTCGTCAGGGATTTGCTGGCACCTGGGAGCGCCAGGGACAAGTCATACGAGGAGCTGACTGAACTCATTCGTGACCAGTTGAAACCGAAGGAGAGCATCCTCACAGCCAGATACAAATTTTACCATCACTGCAGACCTGAGGGCCAGGATATCACCAAATATGCTGCGGACCTCAGGAGACTCGTGGCGCCGTGTGATTTTGGCGCACACCTTGACGAGGCTTTCCGGGACGTTTTCATTATGGGGATTGGCCACGAGGGTCTCCTTCACAAGCTGTTAGCCACGGAACCCACAGTCACTCTGACAAAGGCCATCACCATCAGCCGAGCACAAATTACCTCGACTTGCAGCACCAAGCAAATAATCCACACAGTCTCGAACCCGGCAGACACTGTCCACAGGATAGCGCCCACTACGGACAAAACTGCAGAACGTGGCTCTGCCCGGGGCAGAGAGCATGGACCTCGGGGTCCTGGAACTCAGAGTCCGCTGAGGGGGGCCAATCAAGCAGCACCATGCTAGCGTTGTGGAGGAAGCCATGGGGCTCACCGGTGCAGGTTTGCGGAGTATACGTGCAATACCTTCCACGTTAACGGCCACCTTCAGCGTATGTGTAAATGAAATCGGACTCACCATATGGCTGAGGAGATGATGGATGATCTACTGTTCAGCGAGGAGCAGGTAGAAGAAGATGAGGTGTTTGGACTGCACACGTGTACCGATGATTCGCCTCCAGTGATAAGTGAAGTAAAAATCAACGGAGTCCCAGTGAGTATGGAATTGGACACGGGCTTGGGTCCGTCGTTGATGAGTCGGAGAACTCTTGATAAACTATGGATTAACCCAGCTGCACAACCCAAGCTGGTCTCGATCACGGCTAAGCTGCGTACTTACACCAGGGAACTGGTACCTGTTCTTGACAGAGCGGAGGTGCAGGTATCCCACGGGGACGAGACGCAAACTTTACCTTTGTGGGTCGTTGCAGGTGATGGGCCGACACTCCTCAGCCGGAGGTGGATGGGAACGGTCCGTGGGAGCTGGGAAGACTTCACCACTCCACAGGCTGCTGCTCCCCGGGGTGCTGCAGTGCCCGGGTCCCCAGAGAGCAGCGCCGACCGAGCTGGAGCTGCAGCCTCAATCCACCCACAGGCAAGCCCCAGGCCCGGACCTCACACAGAGATCCTGCAGCCTCAGCCGCCACAGGCAAGCTCCGGCCCGGACCTCACACAGAGATCCTGCAGCCTCAGCCCCCACAGGCAAGCAGCCCTGCACAGAGGGGCCTAGTGGGGGGGAGGTGGATCCAGGATGGCCGGCGGATCGGAAGAGCCCCGCCGAGGAAGTTGCCGTTGGGTGGACCCCGCCGAGGAGCTGTTAGCGTCGGGTGGCGGCAGCAGCTGGAGGTCGGCGGCCATGGCGGCCGCAGGGGAGGCGGCTACGGAAGCCGCAGGGGAGGCGGCAAGTGCGGCCGCTGGAGAGGCCACGATGGCCGCAGGAGCGGCGGCAAGTCAGGTGGCAGCGGAGGGGAGCGGAGGCTGCGACGGCGGAGGGCATCCGAAGCGGCGGAGAAGAAGATGGCGGCGGCATCGTGTTCAGAGCAGTAGAGTATCAAAGATGGCGGCGCCCAAGGAGAAGCCTCGTGGAATCCTCCTGCATCAAAGATGGCACCTTAAAAAGGAAATGCACCCGGGAGTCTTAAAAGGGCCTTACCAAGAGGTGGTCCCCACAAAGGACTTCTGTAAGGCAGAGCGAGTCTAAAATGAGCTATGTTAATGTGAGAAGGCGATTTTATAATAAGAATTAATTTTTTAATGCTGAATGGCCACTGTATTTGTGTAAAATAATGGATGAAGTACAATTAATGATAAGGGCTAACAAGGAAATCAAGGATCCGTTACCAGTCAATAAATAGTTACTGTACCAGATAATATGTACCACACTAACGCGCTGTCCATGCCTACCTGCCTTCCGTTGGACAAGTGTGATGTTATGTAATGATGTGTGTATCATTGTCCTGCGTCCTGGTTGGAGGATGGGGGGGGGAAGGTGATGTTATGCAATGATGTGTGTATCGTCCCAGTACCTTAAATGTAATGTAAGCACTATGCCACACCACAGAGGGCGCTGTGGTGGGAAACCTGGAAGTACCTAGAACAGGCACTATATAAGGCTGACCACCACACCTGAGAAGCACTCTGGAGCTGAACAATAAAGGACGAAGGTCACAGCAGTTAGACTTATACCGGACCATGTGGAGTCAGTGATTTGTGTGCTAGATACACCACAGCTGATCATGCAACTTCAGTACCCTATTCCTGCTTTCTCTTCATACCTCTTGATCCCTTTAGCCATAAAGGCCACATGTAACTCCCTTTTGAATATATCTAACAAATTGGCCTCATCAAATTTCGGTGGTAGAGAATTCCACAGGTTAACAACTCTCTGAGTGAAGAAGTTTCTCCTCATCTCGGTCCTAAATGGCTTACCCCTTATCCTTAGACTGTGACCCCTGCTTCTGAACTTCCCCAACATCGGGAACATTCTTCCTGCATCTAACCTGTCCAGTCCCATCAGAATTTTATATGTTTCTATGAGATCTCCTCTCATTCTTATAACTTCTAATGAATACAAGCCTAGTCAATCCAGTCTTTCTTCATATGTCAGTCCTGCCATCCCGGGAATCAGTCTGGTGAACCTTCGCTGCACTCCCTCAATAGCAAGACTGTCCTTCCTCAGATTAGGAGACCAAAACTGTACACAATATTGTACACAGATGTCTCTGTTTCCAATGAGAGTGACAAGCCTACTTCCTTTAGGCTCTCTCCAATGCCAACACATCAGGAATCTTCGGATCCCAGCCGGGCATCCATTGACGTAGCAAGAGAAAAGATGGTGGAAGCGGAACCCTCAGGGAGAGCAGCTTCCCTGAGAGGAGTATCATCTCAGCCCTCAAAGGGTCCAGCAATCGCTTTGCAACCTCTTGTCCCCTCGGGAGCACCAGCTAGAAGTAAGAGGTTAGGAGCTCACGTTAATAAGAATTTAAATACGGGGGGTAGACACAGTGGTAAGAAATAATAATAGTTAGTCATTGAAATCATTGTTATAATTTGGTAAATATTATACTGAAAAGTATAAAAGTGTTGATTACCGAGATTTCAAAGTTTATTTCTCTGAATGTATCCAACTTAGTAGATGAATAGATGAGGTGTGAGAATTTGAGATTTTTATGAGTGAGACAAAGTGCAAATGCCAATGGGAATGCAGGTCACGGTGATACAGCTGGGGGTGCAGGGATGACCAGCTATGAGAAAATACTTTTTTGTTTTAACGTACAACCTTTCTTTATTCGAAGCAATTGACAATAAAAGTGTCAGCTGCAGTTCACTTTCCTCTCTGAGTCAGAAGGTTGTGGGTTCAAGTCCCACTTCAGAGACTTGAGCACATTAATCTAGGCTGACACTCCAGTGCAGTGCTGAGGGAGTGTTGCACTCTCAGAGGGGCCATCTTACAGATGAGACCTTTAACCGAGGCCCCGTCTGCCCTCTCAGGTGAACGTAAAACATCCCATGGCACTATTGTGAAGAAGAGCTGGGAATTTTTCCTTGGTGTTCTTATTTATCACTCAAGCAACATCACTAAAAAAAATCTAGTCATTGTCACATTGTTATTTTTGGGAGTTTACTGTGCGCAAATTGACGGCTGCGATTCCTACATTACAACAGTGACTACATTCAAAAGTACTGTATTGGCTGTGAAGTGCTTTGGGATGTCCTGAGGTCATGAAAGGCTCAATATAAATGCAAATCTTTCTTTTGTAATAAATTGCTGCCTCCTTTTTCTGGCTTGCATGTTGATGGATCTCTCGCTCCACCTCTCACCCCTCCTGTGCAACCTCCTTCTGTTCTGGGAAAGAATGGCCTTTGCTAACTTCATCATCACCACAATCATTATCATCATCAAGATTTAATAATGACCTGCATTACAAAACTGTGCGGCTTGCAACAAGCTACTGTAACCCTGGACACCTTTGCTGCGTTGTACTGCAAGGCTGCACCAGATTTGTATGAGCACCTAAAATGAGACTTCAAAATGCCAATGGTCTGCTCTGTCACTCTTATAGTTCCATGGACCAAATTATACTTGTTCTTTTCCTCTGTCTGCAGATGCCACACTTGAGTCATTAGCCATGACTCCAGGTTACAATCCCCACTGCTTATAGTGGGCACGTTCATGGCCGTGACAGACAAAAAATCTGCAGCAGCAGAATTGCACGTTAATTCCAAAGATGTAGAATCATTTAAAAGCTCAACTGAATAGTTAAAGCTTGACTGTCACAATTTGCATGTTACTTATTTGAATGGTTAAAAGCAGAGACCGTGCTATCTTCTTGCTATTGCATCACGAGTGTATTTTCTGTATATTTACCCAGATGATTAACCAAAGTCAACTTTGCTTTTGTATACACCCTATGGAGTGTGCCTAAATGGAGAGAATGGGCTGGATTTTTAGCTTTGATGTTTTTGGGGCGATAATGGTGGTGGGGCGGGAAAGTTAGCGCCTGGAAATAGTTTGCAGCTGAGTAAGTAAGTTTGGGCAGCTGGGCCCTGCATCGGGGACACAGTGCTAAGCGAGGCGTTGTACACAAATCGGCAGAAAAATTAAAAGAATAAACAATCACACTTACCTTAGGAGTCCATTACTTACCTCTTCGCCGACGGGATGGTTGGACCGCCCTGATTGCCCAGGCGGTCAGTGAGCGGCGCGCTTTGCGGCACACGGGTTGGGCTGAAGTTCAAACTCGCGCCGGTATCACAACCAGGGGGGTTGCACACCGGGTGCAGCTCTTCCGGATGGTGCTGCTCCGCTCAGCCGCTAAACCGGACCCGAGGATCGCTGCGGGGCATTCTAGGCTGACCACAAGGCCAGAACACCTCACCACCGCCATTGCCACTGCTCTGGGGTGAAAAACAGATGCAGAAGACCCGAAAATCCAGCCCAGTAAGCTTGACTTGTCGCTGTCAGTGTCCCATCAGAGGGACAGTGTGTGACCTGTTTTTCTCTCAAGCAAGTGCTGCGCTATGAGGGGAATTACGCACACCAATGTTTACGCTTGGAGCCTGGAAAGTTGAGACTTTCATAACTTAGTGACTTTATTCATATATTTACTCAAGTTTGGTTATCAAGCTGATTGAGCCTGGAATTTGTAATGGGAAATAGAGGTAACCAAGATTGTAAAGAAATCGCACTTTAATGCACAAAATTGTTGGTGCGTCTAATGTAGTGGCACCTTTGTAATTTGCGCCTGTATTAATGGTAATAGTTTGAATCATTTGCCTGATACAAGTGGCTGTCTGGGCTAAGCAAGGATGGTGCTAGTGATGGGAACTTTATATCCCTGATCACCAATCCGTCACCCTGAAACAATCTTCTGAGTCATCAGGTGGGTATGGAGTATTGCTGCATGATAAAAAACATCATAACAGCTTCCTAATTAGTAGGCATTAACATGCAATGTAAGGTGATTAGAATCACACGCTAAACATAGAAACAGAAAATAGGTGCAGGAGCAGGCCATTTGGCCCTCCGAGCCAGCGCCACCATTCAATATGATCATGACTGATCATGCAACTTTAGTACCCCATTCCTGCTTTCTCTCCATACCACTTGATCCCTTTAGCCGTAAGGGCCACATCTAACTCCCTTTTGAATATATCTAATGAACTGGCCTCAACAACTTTCTGTGGTCGAGAATTCCACAGGTTCACAATTCTCTGAGTGAAGAAGTTTCTCCTCATCTTGGTCCTAAATGGCTTTTCCCTTATCCTTAGACTGTGACTCCTGGTTCTGGACTTCCCCAACATCGGGCACATTCTTCCTGCATCTAACCTGTCCAATCCCGTCAGAATTTTATATGTTTCTGTAAGATCCCCTCTCATTCATCTAAATTCCAGTGAATATAAGCCTAGTCGATCCAGTCTTTCTTCATATGTCAGTCCTGCCATCCCAGGAATCAGTCTGATGAACCTTCGCTGCACTCCCTCAATAGCAAGAATGTCCTTCCTCAGATTAGGAGACCAAAGCTGTACACAATACTCAAGGTGTGGTCGCACCAAGGCCCTCTACAACTGCAGTAAGACCTCGCTGCTCCTATACTCAAATCCCCTCGCTATGAAGACCAGCATGCCAGTTGCTTTCTTTACTGCTTGCTGTACCTACATGCCTACCTTCAATGACTGATTTACCATGACACCCAGGTCTCGTTGCACCGCGCCTTTTACTAATCTGTCACCATTCAGAAAATAATCTGCTTTCCTGTTTTTGCCACCAAAGTGAATAACCTCACACTTATCCACATTATACTGCATCTGCCATGCATTTGCCCATTCACCTAACCTGTCCAAGTCCCCCTGCAGCCTCCTAGCATCCTCCTCGCAGCTCGCACTGCCACCCAGCTTAGTGTCATCTGCAAACTTGGAGATATTACATTCAATTCCTTCGTCTAAATCATTAATGTAAATAGCTGGGGCCCCAGCACTGAACCCTGCGGCACCCCACTAGTCACTGCCTGCCATTCTGAAAAGAACCCGTTTATTCCAACTCTTTGCTCCTGTCTGCCAACCAGTTCTCTATCAATGTCAATACATTACACCCAGTGCCATGTGCCTTAATTTTGCACACTAATCTCTTGTGTGGGATCTTGTCAAAAGCCATTTGAAAGTCCACATACACCACATCCACTGATTCTCCCTTATCCACTCTACTAGTTACATCCTCAAAAAACTCTAGAAGATTTGTCAAACATGATTTCCCTTTCATAAATCCATGCTGACTTGGACCGATCCTGTCACTGCTTTCCAAATGCGCTGCTATTACATCTTTAATAATTGATTCCAGCATTTTCCACACCACCAATGTTAGGCTAACTGGTCTATAATTCCCTATTTTCTCACTCCCTCCTTTTTTAAAAAGTGGGGTTACATTAGCTACCCTCCAATCCTTTGGAACCGACCCAGCATCTATAGAATGTTGGAAAATAACCACCAATGCATCCACTATTTCTAGGGCCACTTCCTTAAGTACTCTGGGATGCAGACTATCAGGCGCTGAGGATTTATCGGCCTTCAGTCCCTTCAAATTCTCTAACACCATTTCCTGACTAATAAGAATTTCCCTCAGTTCCCTCTTCTCGCTAGACCCTCGGTCCCCTAGTATTTTCGGGAGGTTATTCGTGTCTTATTTAGTGAAGACAGAACTAAAGTATTTGTTCAATTGGTCTGCCATTTCCTTGTTCCCCATTATGAATTCCCCTGATTCTGATTGCAAGGGACCTACATTAGTCTTCACTAATCTTTTTCTCTATACATATCTATAGAAGCTTTTGCAGTCAGTTTTTATGTTCCCTGCAAGCTTCCTCTCATACTCTATTTTCCCCCTCCTAATTAAACCCTTAGTCTTCCCCTGCTGAATTCTAAATTTCTCCCGGTCCTCAGGTTTGCTGCTTTTTCTGGCCAATTTATAGAAACATAGAAACATAGAAACATAGAAAATAGGTGCAGGAGCAGGCTATTCAGCCCTTCTACCCTGCACCACCATTCAATGAGTTCATGGCTGAACATGAAACTTCAGTACCCCCTTCCTGCTTTCTCGCCATAACCCTTGATCCCCCGAGTAGTAAGGACTTCATCTAACTCCCTTTTGAATATATTTAGTGAATTGGCCTCAACTACTTTCTGTGGTAGAGAATTCCACAGGTTCACCACTCTCTGGGTGAAGAAGTTTCTCCTCATCTCGGTCCTAAATGGCTAACCCCTTATCCTCAGACTGTGACCCCTGGTTCTGGACTTCCCCAACATTGAGAACATTCTTCCTGCATCTAACCTGTCTAAACCCGTCAGAATTTTAAACGTTTCTATGAGGTCCCCTCTCATTCTTCTGAACTCCAGTGAATACAAGCCCAGTTGATCCAGTCTTTCTTGATAGGTCAGTCCCGCCATCCCGGGAATCAGTCTGGTGAATCTTCGCTGCACTCCCTCAATAGCAAGAATGTCCTTCCTCAAGTTAGGAGACCAAAATTGTACACAATACTCCAGGTGTGGCCTCACCAAGGCCCTGTACAACTATAGCAACACCTCCCTGCCCCTGTATTCAAATCCCCTCGCTATGAAGGCCAACATGCCATTTGCTTTCTTAACCGCCTGCTGTACCTGCATGCTAACCTTCAATGACTGATGTACCATGACACCCAGGTCTCGTTGCACCTTCCCTTTTCCTAATCTGTCACCATTCAGATAATAGTCTGTCTCTCTGTTTTTACCACCAAAGTGGATAACCTCACATTTATCCACATTATACTTCATCTGCCATGCATTTGCCCACTCACCTAACCTATCCAAGTCACTCTGCAGCCTAATAGCATCCTCCTCGCAGCTCACACTGCCACCCAACTTAGTGTCATCCGCAAATTTGGAGATACTGCATTTAATCCCCTCGTCTAAATCATTAATGTACAATGTAAACAGCTGGGGCCCCAGCACAGAACCTTGCGGTACCCCTCTAGTCACTGACTGCCATTCTGAAAAGTACCCGTTTACTCCTACTCTTTGCTTCCTGTCTGCCAACCAGTTCTCAATCCACGTCAGCACACTACCCCCAATCCCATGTGCTTTAACTTTGCACATTAATCTCTTGTGTGGGACCTTGTCGAAAGCCTTCTGAAAGTCCAAATATACCACATCAACTGGTTCTCCTTTGTCCACTCTACTGGAAACATCCTCAAAAAATTCCAGAAAATTTGTCAAGCATGATTTCCCTTTCACAAATCCATGCTGACTTGGACCTATCATGTCACCATTTTCCAGATGCACTGCTATGACATCCTTAATAATTGATTCCATCATTTTACCCACTACTGAGGTCAGACTGACCGGTCTATAATTCCCTGTTTTCTCTCTCCCTCCTTTTTTAAAAAGTGGGGTTACATTGGCTACCCTCCACTCCATAGGAACTGATCCAGAGTCAATGGAATGTTGGAAAATGACTGTCAATGCATCCGCTATTTCCAAGGCCACCTCCTTAAGTACTCTGGGATGCAGTCCATCAGGCCCTGGGGATTTATCGGCCTTCAATCCCATCAATTTCCCCAACACAGTTTCCCGACTAATAAAGATTTCCCTCAGTTCCCCCTCCTTACTAAACCCTCTGACCCCTTTTATATCCGGAAGGTTGTTTGTATCCTCCTTAGTGAATACCGAACCAAAGTATTTGTTCAATTGGTCTGCCATTTCTTTGTTCCCCGTTATGACTTCTCCTGATTCTGACTGCAGGGGACCTACGTTTGTCTTTACTAACCTTTTTCTCTTTACATACCTATAGAAACTTTTGCAATCCACCTTAATGTTCCCTGCAAGCTTCTTCTCGTACTCCATTTTCCCTGCCCTAATCAAACCCTTTGTCCTCCTCTGCTGAGTTCTAAATTTCTCCCAGTCCCCAGGTTCGCTGCTATTTCTGGCCAATTTGTATGCCACTTCCTTGGCTTTAATACTATCCCTAATTTCCCTAGATAGCCACGGTTGAGCCACCTTCCCTTTTTTATTTTTACGCCAGACAGGAATGTACAATTGTTGTAATTCATCCATGCGGTCTCTAAATGTCTGCCATTGCCCATCCACAGTCAACCCCCTAAGTATCATTCGCCAATCTATCCTAGCCAATTCACGCCTCATACCTTCAAAGTTACCCTTCTTTAAGTTCTGCACCATGGTCTCTGAATTTACTGTTTCATTCTCCATCCTAATGCAGAAATCCACCATATTATGGTCACTCTTCCCCAAGGGGCCTCGCACAATGAGATTGCTAATTAATCCTCTCTCATTACACAACAACCAGTCTAAGATGGCCTCCCCCCTAGTTGGTTCCTCGACATATTGGTCTAGAAAACCATCCCTTATGCACTCCAGGAAATCCTCCTCCACCGTATTGCTTCCAGTTTGGCTAGCCCAATCTATGTGCATATTACAGTCACCCATTATAACTGCTACACCTTTATTGCATGCACCCCTAATTTCCTGTTTGATGCCCTCCCCAACATCACTACTACTGTTTGGAGGTCTGTACACAACTCCTACTAACGTTTTTTGCCCTTTGGTGTTCTGCAGCTCTACCCATATAGATTCCACATCATCCAAGCTAATGTCTTTCCTAACTATTGCATTAATCTCCTCTTTAACCAACAATGCTACCCCACCTCCTTTTCCTTTTATTCTATCCTTCCTGAATGTTGAATACCCCTGAATGTTGAGTTCCCAGCCCTGATCATCCTGGAGCCACGTCTCCGTAATCCCAATCACATCATATTTGTTAACATCTATTTGCACAATTAATTCATCCACCTTATTGCGGATACTCCTTGCATTAAGACACAAAGCCTTCAGGCTTGTTTTTTTAACACCCTTTGTCCTTTTAGAATTTTGCTGTACAGTGGCCCTTTTTGTTCTTTGCCTTGGGTTTCTCCGCCCTCCACTTTTCCTCATCTCCTTTCTGTCTTTTGCTTTTGCCTCCTTTTTGTTTCCCTCTGTCTCCCTGCATTGGTTCCCATCCCCCTGCCATATTAGTTTAAATCCTCCCCAACAGCACTAGCAAACACTCCCCCGAGGACATTGGTTCCGGTCCTGCCCAGGTGCAGACCGTCCGGTTTGTACTGGTCCCACCTCCCCCAGAACCGGTCCCAATGCCCCAGGAATTTGAATCCCTCCCTGCTGCACCACTGCTCAAGCCACGTATTCATCTGCGCTATCCTGCGATTCCTACTCTGACTATCACATGGCACTGGTAGCAATCCCGAGATTACTACTTTTGAGGTCCTACTTTTTAATTTAGCTCCTAGCTCCTTAAATTCGTTTCGTAGGACCTCATCCATTTTTTTACCTATGTCGTTGGTACCAATGTGCACCACGACAACTGGCTGTTCTCCCTCCCATTTCAGAATGTCCTGCACCTGCTCCGAGACATCCTTGACCCTTGCACCAGGGAGGCAACATACCATCCTGGAGTCTCGGTCGCGGCCGCAGAAACGCCTATCTATTCCCCTCACCATTGAATCCCCTATCACTATTGCTGTCCCACTCTTTTTCTTGCCCTCCTGTGCAGCAGAGCCTCTTCCTTGGATTTAACACTTTCCCTAATTTCCTTTGTTAGCCACAGTTGAGCCACCTTGCCTTTTTTATTCTTACGCCACACAGGGATGTACAATTGTTGTAGTTCATCCATGTGATATTTAAATATCTGCCATTGCCTATCCATTGTCAACCCTTTAAGTATCATTCGCCAGTCTATTCTAGTCAATTCACGCCTCATACCATCGAAGTTTAATTTCTTTAAGTTCAGGACACTAGTCTTTGAATTAACTGTGTCACTCTCCATCTTTATGAAGAATTCTATCATATTATGGTCACTCTTCCCCAAGGGGCCCTGCATGACCATATTGCTAATTAATCCTCTCTCATTACACAAGACCCAGTCTCGATGGCCTGCTCTCTAGTTGGTTCCTCGACATATTGGTCTAGAAAACCATCCCTTATACACTCCAGGAAATTCTCCTCCACAGTATTGCTACCAGTTTGGTTAGCCCAATCAATATGTAGATTAAAGTCACCCATGATAACTGCTGTACCCTTATTGCACGCATTCCTAATTTCCTGTTTGATGCCATTCCCAACCTCCCTACTACTGTTTGGTGGTCTGTACATAACTCCCACTAATGTTTTCTGCCCTTTGGTGTTTCGCAGCCACACCCATATAGATTCCACATCTTTCACGCTAATGTCCTTCCTTACTATTGCGTTAATCTACTCTTTAACCAGTAATGCTACCCCACCTCCTTTTCCTTCCTGTCTGTCCTTCTTGAATATTGAATACCCCTGGATGTTGAGTTCACAACCTTGGTTATCTTGGAGCCATGTCTCCGTAATCCCAATCACTTCATATCCATTAACAGCTATCCACCTTATTACGAATGCTCCTCACATTGAGACTCAGCACCTTCAGGCTTGTTTTTTTAATACTCTTTGTCCTTTTAGAATGATGTTGTAATGTGGCCCTTTTTCATTTCGGTCCCCAGAACTGGTGCCAATGTCCCAGGAATTTGAATCCCTCCCCCTTGCACCATTCCTCAAACCATGTATTCATCTGAGCTATCCTGCAATTCCTACTCTGACTAGCACGTGGCACTGGTAGCAATCCTGAGATTACTACCTTTGAGGTCCTACTTTTTAATTTAACTCTTAGCTCCCTAAATTCAGCTTGTAGGACCTCATCCCATCTTTTACCTATATCGTTGGTACCTATATGTACCAAGACAGCTGGCTGTTCACCGTCCCCCTCCAGAATGTGCTGCAGCCCCTCCGAGACATCTTTGACCCTTGCACCAGGGAGGCAACATACCATCCTGGAGTCTCGTTTGCGGCCACAGAAACGCCTATCTATTCCCCTTACAATAGAATCCCCTATCACTATAGCTCTCCCACTCTTTTTCCTGCCCTCCTGTGCAGCAAAGCCACCCCTGGTGCCATGGACTTGGCTGCTGCTGCCTTCCCCTGATGAGCCATCTCCCCCAACAGTACCCAAGGTGGTGTATCTGTTTTGGAGGGAGATGACCGCAGAGGACCCCTGCACTACCTTCCTTCCACTGCTCTACCTGATGGTCACCCATCCCCTATCTGGCTGTGTACCCTTTACCTGTGGTCTGACCAACTCACTAACCGTGCTATTCATGACATCCTCAGCATCGCGAATGCTCCAGAGTGAATCCATGCGCAACTCCAGTGCCGCAATGTGGTCTGTCAGAAGCTGCAGCTGGATACACTTCCTGCACATATAGTTGTCAGTTGTAGCTAGCTGGATATGATCGAATGAAACCATTTTCCTAATAGTGGCAATGATGGGATTACTTCATGAGGCTTGCAAGCCCACAGGTGTTCCATCATTTGCTCCTTATACCTATGGGAATCCCAGCAGTTTATGGAAGTAGACTACTGGCTCGCTTTGTTTTTCAGGTTCTATTGAAAAGCTTATCAATGTCAAGGCGTACCTGAAAAAAATACCTTCTTTATATAGTGGTGAGCTGCTGCCTGACTGTGATAAAGGACATCAGAGCCTGCCTGGACAGATCTAGTGACAAAATAATTCAAAGCAGTTTACTGCTACAGGTAACACTATGCTCCTTGCGGAGGTGAGCTGCAGGAATAACTCTCCAATAACCTCCGGGGAGAGGGGAAGCAAGCCTCCTGAGGCACTGTTGGGCCGAGAATCCTAAGTAGGTCTCTGATGGACCGAGACACTTTCTGACATCTCAGAGATACCGTAGTGTGTCTTGTGGTGCCCTTTCAGATTCGGGACAGAGTGAAGAAGCCAGCCAGCATGGCAGTCACCCATTTTGCTGTTAAATCTTTAACTTATTGTTAGTTAGGAATTAGACCTTTGTTAATGTGACCCCTCCAGAATCACAGTTAAATAAGTCATTTCTACTTATTGATGCTTTATATAATTGTTCAGCCATTATTGTATTGTTCCTGATGGTGTACTGCATGAAATCTAGTGATGTTCTATTTTTTGTACACTACAGTTTACCGTGCATGTATTAAAAGATTTGGATTCTGAAGCTCTAGCCTTTCTCTATATTTCTTGGTGTTGCGGTTGACGCTAGCTGGCAAAATGAGAGTTATCGCTTGCCTCAAGCTATATTCTTATAGCAGCCAGTACAAGGTCTGTAACCCTGTGGCATGGGCATCAATGCGCTGGAAACAAACATCTTCTGTAATGCCTCACTACAAGTTGCTCCACTCCTCCTCCATTTCCTCCTCCTCTTCGTAACACTTGAAAGAGCGGAATTCTCAATAGCAAATTCATTTCTCCAATCAAATGATTAACTTCCTCAAGTACTTACTCTAAATGGCGATTCAGTGAAGCACCAGAGCAGCAAACAACACAAATTGCTCTGGATGTAAAGTTTCTCTCAACTTCAGATCTATCAGCAAAGATGGCCACCTTGATGATCTATTGTGGATACCATTGTGCTGCTTATAGCACCACACTTTTTGGGGCAGGATTGTGGTGGTGAGCCACATCACCCAGTTTACTCTTTTTTTTTTGTTGCTACAAAACCATTCATTTTCACTCGATTTCAGGAAGGAAAATACAGTCCCACATGTTGATCGTCTCCCAGCAATGAACTTCCTGCTGACCTTGTCTAGTCTGCTCAGTATGATCAAATATAGGACACTTCTTGTCAAAGACGATCCATAAACAGTAATACATACTAATATATCATCATGAGAAAGGCCTTTTGTTAATTTGGCACTTTTGTGTACACCTGTGGTTGTGCCACCCCTGTCCACACTGGCTCTCAAACCTTCATAATGAGCTCCTAATTATCTCTAATTCCATGTACAATGTCTGCGTGCTAACGTGACTAGATATGAATTTGCTTCTGTGGGTCAAAATGGAACTCTTGCTGTGAAATACCCGCTACATGTGGGTTCATGGTCAAAGATGTCCTTTTACAGGTTAGGGCTGTTACCGGAAATGAAAAGTTCCATGAATTGCCTTGATGCAAACCCAATTGCAATGCAGAAAATCTCGAATTGCATTTCTTGTGAATGTTTTGTTTAAATCTAACAGGTATTTAGGTGAACCAGACTGAACATTGCATAATATTAAAACTTGATTCAATCCAGGAAGACAATAGGAGTGATGGTGTTGGGAAAAATGGCTTGCATTAGTATGGAAATGATGGTTTCCTTGTTGCTGGAATTGTGTGGGGCTATGCTGAATGGATGTTTGGGCTGGAGGCTAATGGTTCTTATGCTGCACTGGTTCCTGTCAGGCTTGTGTAGCTGTGAGTAATGGTGTTTGTAAAGAAACATTGACTGAGTCTAGACTAAACGTTAATTGAAACATTAGCATTGTCCAGCTGCTTGTGCTAAACTCTGGTTTGGCTTACGCTAGTTGTTCCAATAAATAGCAATAGAAAATAGGAAAGCTATGTTTTGTAATATTCATTAGTCCTCCATTTCTGTTTCTTTAGTTTAATCTATTGGACAATTATACACGCAAGATTCTCATGATAGATTTGTCATATTGTACAAAATCTTTCTAAAATAAACACAGGACGGGTTCAAAATTGGCCCATTTCCCGGACAGAAAAAATGGTCGTCAAAAGGGACCAATTTCGATGCTCATCATTCTGCGGCCGATCTGTACCTAGTTTTGGCTGCCTTTATATTGGTAAAGGCAGCTTTGCAGGTGTCCCAGGCGGCTGGCTAAAACAGGCATTAGGCCTCTTACAGATGTTAATAAGAAGCCGAGTGCCTGTTTTAGACTCACTCGCAGAAATTGGTTCCGAGTGAGCAGAGAAAGAGACGGGTCTGTTCCGCTTGCTCACTCTGGCGCAGTGACTGCCACCAAAATATACGTTTAAAAAATATATTGCTGTGGAGTGAGGAGGAGCAGGAGTGCTGCCCCGAATCCACATCACTCGCAGTCGACTCCCGGGGCCCCGTTGTACCTCAAGACCCCTCCTGGGATTTAGCTTTGGACCGCATGCCAAAATAATAATGAGGACCAATTCTGGGCCTCCCTCAGGCTTCCTACATGACAACAGTGACTACACTTCAAAAGTATTTCATTGGCTGTAAAGCACTTTGAAACGTCGGTGGCCGTGAAAGGCGCTATATAAATCCAAGTCTTTCTTTCTTTGCCTGGTTGGTCTGCACGCTGTTGGTGTGCCGAAAATGAGCCATAACCAATTTCCACCCCCATCTCTGCTCATACTTATAGATTCAATCCACATATTTTTAAGATTTAAAGTTTAAGAAAATATACAATGAAGGGCAAATTATCTTGGTATCTGCTTCACTGCTCAGTGGAGAGACAGATTTGAGTTTTGCCAGAGGCAAAGTGTGCGCTGAATTCATTACTTTCGTTCTACTCCTGGTGAAGATGCCATCATCCAGAGTTAAAACATGCAAGACTCTATCAGCTTGTGACTAAAAATATATTAATCATCTCATCAGAGAACCATGGTAACAAGCATCAAAGTGCTGGATTATACTGGAAATGCAAACTATTAATATCAAAACTATCAGTACAGAAAATAATCAAAAAGGCTAACGGAATACTGGCCTTTATATGTAGAGACTAGAATACAAGGGGGTGGAAGTTATGCTGCAGCTGTACAAAACCCTGGTTAGACCACACCTGGAGCACTGTGAGCATTTCTGGGCACCACACCTTAGGAAGGACATATTGGCCTTGGAGGGAGTGCAGTGTAGGTTTACCAGAATGATACTCGGACTTCAAGAGTTAAGTTACGACACTGCTTACACAAATTAGGGTTGTATTCCCTAGAATTTAGAAGATTAAGGGGTGATCTGATCGAAATTTCCAGGATAGTAAGGGGAAATGATAGGGTAGATAGTGAGAAACTATTTCTGCTAGTTGGGGATTCTAGGACTAGGAGGGCACAGTCTAAAAATGAGAGCCAGACCTTTCAGGAATGAAATCAGGAAACACTTCTACACACAAAGGGCTAGAAATTCGGTAAATAGCGGTATTTGAGGATTTCGATTTATTTTTTCGCCAGAATACCACTATGAGGGAAGGCCGCAAAATTCACCAAACGGTGACCTGCGGTAGCGGTAGCAGTAAAATCCGAACTTGCATGATGGGATTTGTGCACCGGAGCCGAACTCAGCGATCGGAAAAAAAACGGACCTCTGCGCATGCGCAAATTTTTTTTTTCGCTGAATTTTTTTCCCGATTTCTTTTTTCCCCGCGATTCTGGTCAGGTGTCAGGGTGCGCCCACACATGCGCAGTACACCCAGCTCTCAATCAGACATTTTTCAGACACAGAAGAAGATGCAGTATGTTGATCAGAGCAGGCAGAGGACTAGAAAATTTAACTTTGACGCCAATAAGTCTCTTATTATAGCCATAGAGAGTAGATGGGGGAGTTTAACAGGAGGGGTCGAGGTAAACCCCGCCCACCCGATGGTGGGAGTTTAACAGGAGGGGTCGAGGTAAATCCCCCTACCCGTTTAAGAAGATTTTGGACGCTGTTGCTGAGGAGGTGTCCTCAGCAGATGATATTCCTAGGGACTGCCAGCAATGTCGGAAGAAGTGGAATGACCATTGCAGAGTGGTAAGAGTAAATAATATTTTTATTCATGCACTCCTTCATTATTTAAATTATAAATCTGACACGTGTTGCTGTAGGTAGGCTTAGTGTTGCACCTTATTGGCCATGAATGATTGTTACACATTAGTAAGACTGCTTTTTGACATCTTAAAAGATGTTTCTGCACTTCGATGTCTTCCTCATGAACCATGTGGAATTACCAGGACTATTAAATGGTACACACAGTGTGGTATAAGTGCTTTGATGGCTATCTGTGTGTGCCACAAGAGCAGAAGGGCACTCTGGTAACCATCCCCATTGTAATTTTTGCAGGAAAAGCTGTCACACAATCGCTGCGAGCAGCGACGGACAGGCGGTGGTCCGCCCAATACGCATTCCTCGACAGTCTTGGAGGAACGCATGACAGGCTTAATTGGTGCCCACGGGAGATCAACTACCCATGTGGTTGCTGATCCCATGATTGGAACTGAGGGTAAGTCCTGCAAACCCCCGGCTGGGTTGGGGTCATGTCATGTAGTGTCTGTGGACTTGGGTTCGGATAATGTGATGCAGTGTCTCTCGACGACATATAATGCAGTAGTGATGGTCCTTCAAATAAACCTGTGCTATATGACCTTACTCATGTCACCCTGCCCCCTCCCCGCTGCTAACCACTCATCTGTTGTTTTTATTTTGCAGAGGGGGTGCTGAGGGTGGAGGGAGCTCTTGGGGTCAAGGGGGTGCTGGGGGTGGAGGGGGTGTTGGGGATGGAGAGGGTGGAGGGGGTGCTGGGGGTGAAGGGGGTGCTGGGGCGGAGGGGGTGTTGTGGATGGAGGGGGTGTTGGGGATGGAGAGGGGTGGAGGGGGTGCTGGGGGTGAAGGGGGTGCTGGGGGTGAAGGGGGTGGAGGGGGTGGAGGGGGTGTTGTGGATGGAGAGGGTGGAGGGGGTGCTGGGGTTGGAGGGGGTATTGGGGATGGAAGGGGTGGAGGGGGTGCTGGGGGTGCTGGGGGTGGAGGGGGTGCTGGGGTTGGAGGGGGTGAAGGGTCTGCTGGGGGTAGAGGGGGTGCTAAGGGTGGAGGGGCTGCTGGGAGTGGAGGGGGCAATGCAGTCAGCAAGTCTTTTAGCTGCGGCCACAAGTTCCTCGGAGGAAGCCACATTTACAGGCTTCGTCCCATTCGAGACAGCGGATCCAAGTCGTGAGCAGCAACACACCCCATGGTAGAACCCCGTAAACCGTCTCTGTGGAGATTGAGAACATTCAGGGAGTGGAATCCCTTTCAGTTTTGGTAACCCTCTGGCTCCTCTAAAGGTGCTCACAGGGCAATGTACATACAGTCAATGGCACCCTGAATCTTGGCAAAGCCAGCAATTTGTGCAAAACCCACAGCCCTCTCACTCTGTGCCTGTACGGTCATTGGGAACTTTATAAAGTCCATCCTGCATATGTACAGTGCAGTAGTCACCTGGTGAATGCAACGATGTGTAGCGAAATGTGAGTTGCAGCATATGTCCTCAGCTGATGCCTGAAAGGAGCCGGAGACATAGAAGGCAAGTGCCGCACTCACCTTCACCTCGACGGGCAGTGCAGTCCTGTTCCTGCTGGTAGGGCTGAACTGTTGGCAAGTTTCTGCAGTTAAAAGTCCCATGTGGACAATCCTACTTGGCCTCCACAAAAGGTCCCAATAATCATAGGTCAGTATCTAGCCAATTGATTTCATTAAGAAGTTGCTGAGTATACTGCACACGGTAAAGACTAAGGGCCAACATTGGCTATCATCACGGTTGGGGGCGGTAACCTCTCCGGGGCCAGACATTCTGTGTTAGGGGCAGAAATCTCGCCCCAGAAGCGAAATTGGAGTTACCACCCCTCACAAGAAGTGGAGCGCAATGTCGCACGCTCCACTGCCTCGCGGGGTGGGATCAAGGGCGCCACCCGGGCACATCGCGAAGCATTACATGGCCTCTCCCTGTAGTGCCAGTGCGTTTCAACGCCCCTCCCCTTCCGTGAAAGGAGAGAGATGCTGCGAGCACTGCAGGCCCTTTGAAGGCCTCTGCTGGGCCTCCAGGGATGAGGAGTGCCATGGCCGCAGCCCGACACCAAACCGGAGTGCCAGGCTGCACGATTGCCGCCTGAGCCCTGCGACATAATTGGACAGCGGCCCGTGAGTCGGGGGGGAAAAAATGCCGGCGCAGAGCCTCTCCCCTTTAAGTTTTCATCTGCGATGGGTATGCACCCCGGTTCGTGACCCGCGAGGCTAGCGCAGTCATCACTTGTGGCGGCCTCACAGAGCGCTGCCCAATTTCCACCGCAGGTCGTTGCTCACGGCACAGTGGCCCGGGGGCCTACCAGGGGGCGCGGCGTTACTGCATTCGCACATTTGCTAACTCCTAAGCAATTTCATGGGAACCGGTAGCATCCAGCGCCCCACCCCCCCCCACCCCGCCCCTCCACTCCTTCCCAGGCGAAAACCTTCACCTCGACGGGCAGTGCAGTCCTGTTCCTGCTGGTAGGCTGTAGGTCTGCCTTTATGAGCTGACATATCTCTGTGACCACCTCTTTTCGAAAGCGCAGCCTTCGAACGCATTGTGCCTCAGACAGCTGCAGGTATGAGCGCTGTTCCCTGTAAACTCGAGGAGGGAAGGGGGGGGTTAAGACCTCCTCCCCATATGTTTGCGAGCTCTTTGATTATGCTGTTGATGCTCTTGAATAACCCTTCTATGCTGCATCGAAAAATGTCCTCAAATTTTCCTCCAATGTGCTCCAATATACTCAATTAGCCTCAAATAACCTTAAATACAAACTATGAACTTACAAAAATCTGAATGTGCAAAATGCAGCCTTCTCTCAAATCCTTTTATGCACTGAACTTCTGCACCATTTTTCAAAATGGCGTCGTTGGGTCTGAGCAGGTAAGACTTGAGTTTTCAAGGGGGTTTTTTGGGTGGGCGATAAAAATGGCGGTATTGGTGAATATCCCACCTGCGGCGATCGCAGGGTGTTGCATGTCGATTTACGTCATAAAAATGGTGGAAAAAAAAGGGCGGACAGTATTTTTTACCGCCGGCACAGAACCACTGGTGAATTTTCCGTGCGGCGCTAAATTTTGTGCACCGCGTTTACCACCCAAAAAATTACTTTTTCCGCCCAAAAATGGTAAAACGGAGGTAAATGTGCGCAAACCTGCCGAATTTCTAGCCCAAAGAGTGATAGAAATTTGGAACTCTCTTCCGCAAACAGCAATTGATGCTTGATCAATTGTTTACTTTTAGTCGGAGATTGATAGCTTTTTGTGAACCAAAGGTATTAAGGGATATGGGGCAAAGGCAGATACATGGAGTTAGATCGCAAATCAGCCATGATCGCATTGAATGGCTGAACAGGCTCGAAGGGCTGAATGGCCTACTTCTGTTCCTATGTTCCTATTCTCGAAAGCATTTCTGATCCATCTCATTTATCTGTTTGGTCACATGTGCCATAATCTAAGCTGAATAATTATGTTTATATAACTGTGTGATAACAGTGAAAAAGTAGGTGCACAGACATTAGCTCCAGTTATAGTTATGGTAAATGTTATAGGTTTCATTTTAGCATTTACATTTAGGTTGGTAGACTTCTATGTTCTATATCGGTAATTTACTGCAGGGTTTTGCAGAGTATGGACCATTCAAATTATTTTGCAGTAACTGTCCTTGTGAAGACAAATTCTCATCTTCAGAGTGAAGACAACCGCCATTATGGAATGTGGCAGGATCACCGTACTTAGTGCGATAGATTAAGGACAGATCTAGCAGCCTAAAACTATTCTCCGTGAGACGCTGTGGGTCATCATCAGCAACACAATAATTTCCCAGGATACCCTTCACTCCTCCATCTCCATCTATCTGGGAGATACACCATGATTCAATGGAATGTGCAGAAGGACATTCCAGGAGCAAGACCTTTGCAGGAACCTCATGAAGCTGCATACAGGACTACTTGTACGCTAAACACCAAAAGCAACAGGTTATAGACAGAACTAAGATTTTCCACAATCAACAGATCAGAGCAAAGCTCTGTAGCCTTACCACATCCAGTTGAGAATGGTGGCAGACAATCAGGTAACTAGCAGGAAGAGGAGGGTCCAGTATCATCCCATCCTCAATCATGGCAGAACCCAGCACGAGAGACAGGGCTGAACTGTTGGCAAGTTTCTGCAGTCAAAAGTCCCATGTGGACAATCCTACTTGGCCTCCACAAAAGGTTCCAATAATCATAGGTCAGTATCTAGCCAATTGATTTCATTAAGAAGTTGCTGAGTATACTGCACACGGTAAAGACTAAGGGCCAACATTGGCTATCATCACGGTTGGGGGCGGTAACCTCTCCGGGGCCAGACATTCTGTGTTAGGGGCAGAAATCTCGCCCCAGAAGCGAAATTGGAGTTACCACCCCTCACAAGAAGTGGAGCGCAATGTCGCACGCTCCACTGCCTCGCGGGGTGGGATCAAGGGCGCCACCCGGGCACATCGCGAAGCATTACATGGCCTCTCCCTGTAGTGCCAGTGCGTTTCAACGCCCCTCCCCTTCCGTGAAAGGAGAGAGATGCTGCGAGCACTGCAGGCCCTTTGAAGGCCTCTGCTGGGCCTCCAGGGATGAGGAGTGCCATGGCCGCAGCCCGACACCAAACCGGAGTGCCAGGCTGCACGATTGCCGCCTGAGCCCTGCGACATAATTGGACAGCGGCCCGTGAGTCGGGGGGGAAAAAATGCCGGCGCAGAGCCTCTTCCCTTTAAGTTTTCATCTGCGATGGGTATGCACCCCGGTTCGTGACCCGCGAGGCTAGCGCAGTCATCACTTGTGGCGGCCTCACAGAGCGCTGCCCAATTTCCACCGCAGGTCGTTGCTCACGGCACAGTGGCCCGGGGGCCTACCAGGGGGCGCGGCGTTACTGCATTCGCACATTTGCTAACTCCTAAGCAATTTCATGGGAGCCGGTAGCATCCAGCGCCCCACCCCCCCCCACCCCGCCCCTCCACTCCTTCCCGGGCGAAAACACGTTCATGCCCCGTTAGCGCCCCCTGAGGCGCACAACAGGGGAATTTTGCCCCCTAAGGATCCTGATTGCATTCTGTAGTCTTGCAGTAATGAAAAACTGTGTACCGGAACTAGCTGGCCCTCTTGCCAATCTATTTCAGTGCAGCTATAAATCTGGCATTTACCTGTCAATAAGGAAAATTGTTCAGGCATGGCAAATCTATAAAAATCAGGATAAAACTAACCCAGCAAAGTAATGTAAGAAGTAATCAATAGTGCCATCAAGCAACACTTACCAATAACAATAATGTCGACGCTCAACTCAGGACCCACCAGAACCACTCAGCTCCAATCCTCATCATAGTCTTGATCCAGGCATGGACGCAAGAGCTAAATGCTAGACGTAAGAAAAACTATCTTTGATATCAAGGCAGCGTTTAACTGGGGCCAATTATAGAAAGGGCTGAAGCCAAAATAGTACCCTGCTACATAGTAATGAGCAGAATAGATAAAGTGGAACCAGTAGATGTCATGTATTTGGATTTCCAAAAGGTAATCGATAAGGTGCCACATAAAAGGTTACTGCACAAGATAAGAAATCACAGGGTTGGGAGTAATATATTAGCATGGAAAGAGGATTGGCTAATCAACAGAAAACTGAGAGTCGGGATAAATGGATTATTTTCAGGTTGGCAAACTGTAACTTGTGGGGTGCTGCATGGATAGGTGCTGGGGCCTCAACTATTTACAATCTATATGAATGACTTGGTTGAAGAAACCGAGTGTACCATAGCCAGATTTGCTGTCGATATAAAGAGAGGTGGGAAAGCAAGTTGTGAGGAGGAGACATAAGGGCGAAAAATTTGGTTCTGTAGTGCCTCATTTTGCACCCCACAGGGGCGTTAATGAGTTTCGAATGGCAAAATGCCCAGCCATGCAGATTGCACCGCCCTGCCAGGAAATTTGGTTCAGGTTTACCGGCGGCGCAAAACGCTATCGCCTTGACACCTAACTTTAGTTAGATCATGATGTCAGTACGCGTGCAACAACCCACTCGCAAAATTAGGTGTGGTCGCCTCATTTAGCATTTGTCGCTGAACACGCTGGAGAAACCAGGCGGTTCCACCTTCTTTAGGCGACACCTGGAGGCTATTTGAAAGGAAAGGCAACTGGAGGTCACAGTGAGTGCAATGTTTCGACAGAGCACGATGTGTGAACCTCTTACTTTGCAGCAGCAGATTTATCTGACCTTACAGGTTCCTCGCAACTTTAAATGAGTGCATTACTAACTCGCCAGCATCGCCTTCTACATGCTCTTGTTAGGCGGCATCAAGATAGAAAGGCTGTTTTCCATGTCGGCCCACGACTGAGGAGATTCCGTAGACATCGGGACAAGAAGCCTTACCCCCCCATGGGTTTACTGGGAGCAAGGCTCATACCTCAACACATCAGAGCTGCAGTGTGTCACAAGGCTGCACTTCTGAAAGGAAGTCCTGACAGAAATATCCCATTTCCTGCAGCCAGACCTGCAGCTTGACATCGGCATCAGGACTGCGCTTCCCGTCGCAGTGAAGGTCACTGTGGCACTGACTTTCTATGCCTCCAGCTCCTTCGAGGCTGCATCAAGGGACATACGTAGCGTCTCTCAATTCACTGCACATTGCTGTATCCGTGACGTGACACAGGCTCTGTGCAGATAGAGAAGGAAGTTCATAATGTTCCTAATGAGCAGGGATAAACAGGATGAGCGGTCATATGAGTTTGCCAGGATAGCGGGCTTCCCGTTGGTTCAAGGACCATTGACTGCACACATGTGGCCTTGCGAGGACCATTCCAGAATGCCGAGGTCTTCCAAAACCGAAAAGGATACCACTCCCTTAACGTGCAGCTGCTGTGCGACCACATGCAGTGCATCCTCGCAGTGAATGCCCGCTATCCTGGCAGTGCACATGATGCAGTCATCCTGCATGAGAGCACTGTGCCACAAAGGTTTGAGTCATCATGGCAAGGGCGTGGCTTGCTGCTCGGCGCTTGCAGCGCCACCTCAGCAGGAGGGGGACGAGGCAGAGGACCCTACTGAGGCCCCGAATTGCCAGCCAGACGAGAGGAGGAGAAGCAGCCATGGAGGAGGCATCATGGCAATGCTACTGCTGCAAGGGCCACTTGCCAGCCACAAATGAACATTTTAAGAACTCTATCAAAAGAATCGCCTCCAACATCACATCAAAAAACTCTCACCAGCAACGAATAAAAATTGTAACAAATGCCCTTTGAAACAGCATAACACACAACCAACTTCAGCAATATCTGTACAAATTCTTAATTCTACACCAGCTTCCATGTGCCATATTAGGCCCAGACCCACACACCAATAGTAAGGATCAAACAAGGGCAATGATATATTTACGATTATATTTACAGGATGAGGACATCTGTCCATGGTGGCCAAAGTCTTTATTGCAACTTGCTTTCCAATTTTCCACCCCTTTCCTTAACCCCCGCTCCCATGATCCTCCTCAATGTGCCTGCAGCAAGGCTACTTGAAGGCTGCTGTGTCTGTAAGGGAGACACTACAGAAGGCCCAGCTGTGGTTGCATAGCCTTAGCATCGGCGGCAGCAATCTCGGATGGCTGGGGATTAGACCACGGCAGTTGCAACTATTTACAATCAGAGTGGCAGTGGTGGGAGACAGATTGCTGTCATCTTGCGCAAAGAAGTAGTACTCGGTAAAATAATAGGACTAATAGTGGACAAGTCCCCTGGACCAGATGGCTTGCATCCTAGGGTCTTAAAGGAAATGGCTGCAGAGATAGTGGATGCATTGGTTGTAATCTACCAAAATTCCCTGGATTCTGGGGAGGTCCCAGAGGATTGGAAAACTGCAAATGTAACGCCCCTATTTAAAAAAGGAGGCAGACAAAAATCAGGAAACTATAGACCAGTTAGCCTAACATCTGTCGTTGGGAAAATGCTGGAGTCCATTATTAAGGAAGCAGTAGCAGGACATTAGGAAAAGCATAATTCAGTCAAGCAGAGTCAGTATGGTTTTATGAAAGGGAAATCATGTTTGACAAATTTGCTGGAGTTCTTTGAAGATGTCATAAGCAGGGTGAATACGGAGGAACCAGTGAATGTGGTGTATTTGGATTTCCAGAAGGCATTCAATGAGGTGCCACATAAAAGGTTACTGCACTAGATAAAAGTTCACAGGGTTGGGGGCAATATATTAGCATGGATAGAGGATTGGTTAACTACCAGAAAACAGAGAGTTGGCATAAATGGTTATTTTCTGGTTGGCTGGGGTGCCGCAGGGATCAGTGCTGGGGCCTCAACTATTTACAATCTTTATGAATGGCTTGAATGAAGGGACCGAGTGTAATGTAGCTGATGATACAGAGATGGGTTGGAAAGCAAATTATGAGGAGGACCCAAAAAATCTGCAAAGGGATATAGACACACTAAATGAGTGGACAAATATTTGGCAGATGGAATATATTGCGGGAAAATGTGAGGTTATCCTCTTTGGCAGAAAAATTAGAAAAACAAATTAGTATTTAAATGGAGAAAAATTGCAAAGTGCTGCAGTTCAAAGGGACCTGGGGATCCTTGTGCATGAAACACAAAAAGTTAGTATGCAGGTACAGCAAGTAATCAGGAATGCAAATGGAATGTTGGCCTTTATTGCAAGGGGGATGGAATATAAAAGCAGAGAAATCCTGCTACAACTGTACAGGGTATTGGTGAGACCACACCTAGAGTACTGCGTTCAGTTTTGGCCTCCATATTTAAGGAAGGATGTACTTGCATTGGAGGCAGTTCAGAGAAGGTTCGCTAGGTTGCTTCTGGAGATGAGGGGGTTGACTTATGAAGATAGATTGAGTAGGTTGGGCCTGTACTCATTGGAGTTCAGAAGGATGAGAGGTGATCTTATCAAAACAGAAAGATAATGAGGAATCTCAACAAGGTGGATGCAGAGAGAATATTTCCACTCAGAGGGGAAACTAGAACTAGGGGGGCATAGTCTCAGAATAAGAGGCCGCCCATTTAAAACTGAGATGAGAAAGAATTTCTTCTCTGAGGGTTGTAAATCTGTGGAATTATCCGACCCAGAGAGCTGTGGAGGCTGTGTCATTGAATATATTTAAGGTGGAGATAGACAGATTTTTGAACGATAAGGAAATAAAGGGTGGGCAGGGAAGTGGAGCTGAGTCCATGATCAGATCAGCCATGATCTTATTAAATGGCAGAGCAGGCTTGAGGGACCAAATGGCCTATTCCTGCTTCTATTTCTTATGCTCTTATGTTCTTAGTGCCTCCTGCATTCAGCTATTCTGAACAGTGACTCTTGACAATTCTTACACACCCAGGCCTGGGTCTCCTCAATAGAGAGTGAGCCCCCTGACAACGTAGGCTTAAGAAAGTATTACTGATAACTGTAAGATAGAAACATAAGGCTAGACTTTCCATTAGGTGGCCATCGCCCCCAAAAATGGGCCTTGTTCCAGCGATGTAGGACGTCTCAGCCTTACCGATCGCTGGTACATGGACCATTTTTTTTTGCAATTTTCCACTCGGCCTTAGGCTGGCGATGTGGAATGGGTGATCTGATTTTTTGGCGATGTCACGTTCGCCCACCGAATGAGGAAGTCAAAAGCTTCCCTTGCAACAGCCTTCTGCCCATGTGTGAGATTTTTTTTTCGGCCAACTGGTTTTACCACATTTCAGGAGGTCAGGGCTCATCACACATGCTCAGAAGGTACAGGGTGGAGGAGAAAGAGAGAGAGAGAGGAGATAGAGAGAGTGGGGGAAGCCGGAGAGTTAGAGGAGAGGGAATTAGATTGATTGCTACTATAAGTATAAATATAAGTGCAAAAATGTAATTACTATAAAAATAAATAAATATAAGTACTATAATTAATATAAGTACTGTTAAAATGTCAGCTGAATTTGATTCAGAGGAAAAGGGCAAAACCCTTCAGCGATGAGGCCCTGGTGAACGAGGTGCATGCCAGATGGGCTGACATGACACGGGGTGTGCATGGGAAACCTCCACCCCATGTCCACAAAAAAATTTGGGGGGAGATTGCAGACGTGGTCGAGGGGGCCTGACCAGTGCAGAAAATGCTGGAATAGCTTGGTCATGGCAGCAAGAGTAAGTTGCATTTTATGTTTTATATTTTAACTTTAATATTTTACTGATGCATGCAATTTTTGATTACAACATTGACTCTCCTGCATTGAATTTAAGTTTGTCATTCTTAACTGTATTAGTTAAACTATGTTAACCGTAAGTTCCACTTAAAATATTATAATTTATATTTAATACTTTTGCGTGCAAATTTTTATTAGAGCAATTGAATTTAAGTTTGTCATTCTTTATTGTATTAATTAATTAATTAAATACACCATGTTAACAGTTAGTTGCATTTTCTATTTCAAATTTTATATTTAATATTTTGATGCATGGAAATTTTTATTAAGATACTACCAAGTCCATTAGCTTGTGCCATGCCATGCTCTTTTCTCGGTTGCAGAAGAAGATATCTTTCAACCGTTCCGAGCAAAGGCAGACGGGGGGGGGCGGCTCTGCTCAGCTGCAGCCTTTAAATGAAATTGAGATTCGTGCGGCCGCACTGGTTGGACATAGAAACATAGAAACATAGAAAATAGGTGCAGGAGTAGGCCATTCGGCCCTTCTAGCCTGCACCGCCATTCAATGAGTTCATGGCTGAACATTCAACTTCAGTACCCCATTCCTACTTTCTCGCCATACCCCTTGATCCCCCTAGTAGTAAGGACCTCATCTAACTCCTTTTTGAATATATTTAGTGAATTGGCCTCAACAACTTTCTGTGGTAGAGAATTCCACAGGTTCACCACTCTCTGGGTGAAGAAGTTCCTCCGCATCTCGGTCCTAAATGGCTTACCCCTTATCCTTAGACTGTGACCTCTGGTTCTGGACTTCTCCAACATTGGGAACATTCTTCCTGCATCTAACCTGTCTAACCACGTCAGAATTTTAAATGTTTCTATGAGGTCCCCTCTCATTCTTCTGAACTCCAGTGAATACAAGCCCAGTTGATCCAGTCTTTCTTGATAGGTCAGTCCCGCCATCCCGGGAATCAGTCTGGTGAACCTTCGCTGCACTCCCTCAATAGCAAGCATGTCCTTCCTCAGGTTAGGAGACCAAAACTGTACACAATACTCCAGGTGTGGCCTCACCAATGCCCTGTACAACTGTAGCAACACCTCCCTGCCCCTGTACTCAAATCCCCTTGCTATGAAGGCCAACATGCCATTTGCTTTCTTAACCGCCTGCTGCACCTGCATGCCAACCTTCAATGACTGATGTACCATGGCACCCAGGTCTCGTTGCACCTCCCCTTTTCCTAATCTGTCACCATTCAGATAATAGTCTGTCTCTCTGTTTTTACCACCAAAGTGGATAACCTCACATTTATCCACATTATACTTCATCTGCCATGCATTTGCCCACTCACCTAACCTATCCAAGTCGCTCTGCAGCCTCACAGCATCCTCCTCGCAGCTCACACTGCTTAGTATCATCCGCAAATTTGGAGATACTACATTTAATCCCCTCATCTAAATCATTAATGTACAGTGTAAACAGCTGGGGCCCCAGCACAGAACCTTGCGGTACCCCACTAGTCACTGCCTGCCATTCTGAAAAGTACCCATTTACTCCTACTCTTTGCTTCCTGTCTGCCAACCAGTTCTCAATCCACGTCAGCACACTACCCCCAATCCCATGTGCTTTAACTTTGCACATCAATCTCTTGTGTGGGACCTTGTCGAACGCCTTCTGAAAGTCCAAATATACCACATCAACTGGTTCTCCCTTGTCCACTCTACTGGAAACATCCTCAAAAAATTCCAGAAGATTTGTCAAGCATGATTTCCCTTTCACAAATCCATGCTGACTTGGACCTATCATGTCACCTCTTTCCAAATGCACTGCTATGACATCCTTAATAATTGATTCCATCATTTTACCCACTACCGATGTCAGGCTGACCAGTCTATAATTCCCTGTTTTCTCTCTCCCTCCTTTTTTAAAAAGTGGGGTTACATTGGCTACCCTCCACTCTATAGGAACTGATCCAGAGTCAATGGAATGTTGGAAAATGACTGTCAATGCATCCACTATTTCCAAGGCCACCTCCTTAAGTACTCTGGGATGCAGTCCATCAGGCCCTGGGGATTTATCGGCCTTCAATCCCATCAATTTCCCCAACACAATTTCCCGGCTAATAAGGATTTCCCTCAGTTCCTCCTCCTTACTAGACCCCCCGACCCCTTTTATAACCGGAAGGTTGTTTGTGTCCTCCTTCGTGAATACCGAACCAAAGTACTTGTTCAATTGGTCCGCCATTTCTTTGTTCCCCGTTAAGACTTCCCCTGATTCTGACTGCAGGGGAACTACGTTTGTCTTTACTAACCTTTTTCTCTTTACATATCTATAGAAAGTTTTGCAATCCGCCACCACCCGTGGTCTGGCAAAACCCAGCCATGCGTCTCGTGAGTAATGTGTAATGTGTCAAACAGTATTAAAAACAGTATTAAAAACTTAAATAAGTGACTGATTTGTCCTGTAATGTCCTGTAATTATAATGCAATATGCAATATACTTGTGATGTACTTATTGTTGGTTATCTGTAAAGCATGCACTCCCATGTTCCACCACCAGGGAGCTGATCCCCTGAAGTCCCAAGGGATCCCAGCATCCCTAGGAGCACAGTATATAAGCTGGCCCCTAAGACCTGTCCCTCACTCTGGAGTGTCTTATTAAAGACTGAGGTCGCTGTTACTTTAACCTTCCTGTGTGCAGCCTCATCTGTGTTAGGAACACAATAACTGGCGACGAGAATACGAATCCAACGCAAAGATGCAGCAAACTGTGGGCATCCTGGAGAAATTCTCAGTGGATGAGGACAGGGAAGCCTATGTCGAACGGCTAGACCAGTAGTTTGCAGCCAACGAGCTGGACGGAGAAGGAAGCGCTGCAAAAAGGAGAGCGGTCCTCCTCACAGTCTGCAGGGCACCAACCTACAGTCTCATGAAGAATCTTCTGGCTCCAGTGAAACCCACAGATAAGTTGTATGAGGAGCTGTGTACACTGGTTCGGGAACATCTTAACCCGAGGGAGAGAGCGCTGATGGCGAGGTATCAGTTCTACACGTGCCAGCGATATGAAGGTCAGGAAGTGGCGAGCTACGTCGCCGAGCTAAGGCGACTTGCAGGACAATGTGAGTTTGATGGCTACCTGGAGCAAATGCTCAGAGACTTTTTTTGTACTGGGCATTGGCCACGAAACCATCCTATGAAAACTTTTGACTGTAGAGACACCGACCCTCAGTAAGGCCATTGCGATAGCACAGGCGTTTATGTCCACCAGTGATATCACTAATCAAATCTCTCAGCACACAACTGCTAGCAATGTTCATAAATTAACTGGAACTGTGTTTGCAAGCAGAAATGTACAGGGCAGAACCCACGAATCTGCAACTGCCAGCAGGCCTCAGGTGACCCAGGTGACTCTGAATCCCCAACAAGGATGAATGCAAGGCAATTCACGCCTTGTTGGCATTGTGGAGGCTTCCATTCAGCCTATTCATGCAACTTCAAAGGGTATGTTTGCAAGAGCTGTGGAACAATGGGGCACTCCAACGAGCTTGCAAATGAGCTTCATGCTCTGCAAAACCTGCTAACCACCATGTGTCAGAGGAAGATTGGTGGATCAAAGCAATTTCGAGCCTCAGAGAGAGGAGGCAGATGCTGAAGTACACGGGGTGCACACATTTTCGACGAAATGTTCACCTATAATGCTAAATGTAAAATTGAATGGCTTACCCGTAGCCATGGAACTGGACACTGGTGCTAGCCAATGCATCATGAGTAAAAAGATGTTTGAGAGACCGTGGTGCAACAAGGCATTCAGACCAGCCCTGAGCCCCATCCACATGAAACTGAGAACGTACACCAAAGAGCTTATCACTGTCCTCGGCAGCGCCATGGTCAAGGCCACCTACGAGGGCACGGTGTACAAACTGCCACTCTGGATTGTCCTGGGCGATGGCTCCACACTGCTTAGAAGGAGATGGCTGGGCAAAATCCGCTGGAACTGGGATGACATCCGAGCGCTATCACATGTCAATGAGGCCTCATGTACCCAGGTTCTTAACAAATTTCCTTCCCTTTTTGAGCCAGGCATTGGAAACTTTTCCGGGGTGAAGGTGCGGATCTACTTGGTCCCTGAGGCACGACCCATTCACCACAAGGCGCGAGCGGTACTTCACATGATGAGGGAGAGAGTGGAAATCGAGCTGGACAGGCTGCAACGCGAGGGCATCATCTCCCCAGTTGAATTCAGTAAGTGGGCCAGCCTGATTGTTCCAGCACTCAAAAGTGATGGCACGGTCAGGATTTGCGGCGATTATAAAGTAACTATTAATCGTTTCTCACTACAGGACCAATACCCGCTACCTAAGGAAGACGACCTATTTGCGACGCTGGCAGGAGGCAAGACTTTCACCAAGCTCGACCTGACTTCGGCCTACATGACGCAAAAGCTGGAGGAGTCTTCGAAGGGCTTCACCTGCATCAACACGCACAAGGGACTGTTCATCTGCAACAGATGCCCGCTTGGAATTCGGTCGGCTGCAGCGATCTTCTAGAGAAACATGGAGAGCCTACTCAAGTCGGTACCGCACACGGTGGTTTTTCAGGATGACACATTGGTCATGGGTCGGGACATCGGCGAGCAGCTACAAAACCTGGTGGAGGTCCTCCAGCGACTGGATCCCGTAGGGCTGCGGCTGAAGAGGTCGAAATGGGTCTTCATGTCAACAGAAGTCAATTTTTGGGGAGAAAGATCGCGGTGGACAGCATTCGGCCCACAGACACCAAGATAGAGGCTATCAGGAATGGGCCCAGGCCACAGAATATCACAGAGCTGCGGTCGTTTCTGGGACTCCTCAACTATTTTTGTAACTTCCAACCGGGGTTAAGCACCCTTTTAGAGCCCCTACATGTGTTATTACACAAAGAAAGGTGAGAATTGGGGATGGGGAAAAAAAACAAGTAATTGTTATTGAGAAAGCCAGAAACATTTTATGCTCCAACAAGCTGCTTGTATTGTATAAACCGTGTAAAAGACTTGTGCAAGCATGTGACGTGTCATTGTACGGAGTCGGGTGTGTATTACAACAAGCAACCTGTCGCCTAGACTTCAGGAGCTTGTCTAAGGCCGAGAGGGCCTACAGCATGATTGAGAAAGAGGCATTAGTATGTGTGTTCGGGGTAAAGAAAATGCATCAGTACCTGTCTGGCCTCAAATTTGAGCTGGAAACCGATCAAAAGCCCCTCACATCCCTGTTCGCTGAAAACAAGGGGATAAATACTCATGCCTCAGCCCGCATACAAAGGTGGGCACTCGTGCTATCAGCATATAACTATACCATCTGCCATAGGCCAGGCACCAAGAACTGTGCGGATGCTCTCAGTCGGCTACCATTGCCCACCACGGGGGTAGAAATGGCGCAGCCTGCAAACTTGTTGATGGTGGCGCAGCCCGCAGACTTATTGATGGTGATGGAAGCGTTTGAAAATGATAAATCGCCTGTCACGGCCCACCAGATTAGGACTTGAACCAGCCAAGATCCTCTGCTGTCCTGAGTAAAAAACTGTGTACTGCATGGGAGCTGGGCCAGCATCCCCGTTGAAATGCAAGAGCCAATGAAGCCGTTCCAGCGGCGAAAGGACGAGCTGTCCATTCAGGCAGACTGCCTGTTGTGGGGTACCACGTAGTGCTACCAAAAAAGGGCAGGGAGACGTTCATCTCGGATCTCCACAGCACACACCCGGGTATAGTAATGATGAAAGCGATAGCCAGATCCCACGTGTGGTGGCCCGGTATCGACTCTGACTTAGAGTCCTGTGTACGGCAATGCAGCGCATGTGCTCAGTTGAGCAACGCGCCCAGAGAGGCACCACTAAGTTTGTGGTCCTGGTCCTCCAGACCATGGTCGAGGATCCATGCCGACTATGTGGGCCCGTTTCTCGGCAAAATGCTCCTGGTGGTGGTGGATGCTTTTTCAAAATGGATTGAATGTGAAATAATGTCGCGAAGCACTGCCACCGCCACCATTGAAAGCCTGAGAGCCATGTTTGCCACCCACGGCCTGCCTGACATACTGGTCAGTGACAACGGGCCATGTTTCACCAGTGCTGAATTTAAAGAATTCATGACCCGCAATGGGATCAAACATGTCAGCTCGGCCCCGTTTAAACCAGGCTTCAATGGGCAGTCAGAGTGGGCCGTAAAAACCATCAAACAGAACCTTAAACGAGTCACAGAAGGCTCACTCCAAACCCGCCTGTACCGAGTACTGCTCAGCTACTGCACGAGACCCCACTCGCTCACAAGGGTGCCCCCGGCTGAGCTACTCATGAACAGGACACTTAAAATCAGACTCTCGTTGGTTCACCCCAACCTGCATGATCAGGTAGAGAACCGGCGGCAGCAATAAAATGTAAACGATGGTCGCGTCACTGTGTCACAGGAAATTGATCTGAATGACCCTATGTATGTGCTAAATTATGGACATGGTCCCAAGTGGATCGTGGGCATGGTGATAGCTAAAGAAGGGAATAGGGTGTTTGTAGTCAAACTAGACAATGGACAAATTTGCAGAAAGCATCTGGACCAAACGAGGCTGCGGTTCACAGACTGCCCTGAACAACCCACAGCAGACACCACCTTTTTCGAGTCCACAACACACACCCAAAGGATCAACGACACCACCCCGAACCAGGAAATCGAACCCATCACGCCCAACAGCCCAGCAAGGCCAGGCTCACCTAACAACACGCCAGCCCAGCGAGGGCACAGCCAACACACCAGAACAGACATTTGTACCGAGGCGGTCCACCAGGGAAAGAAAGGGTCCCGACCGCCTCACCTTGTAAATAGTTTTCACTTTGACTTTGGGGAGGAGTGATGTTGTGTATCTGTAAAGCATGCACTCCCATGTTCTGCCACCAGGGAACCCGAAGTCCCAAGGATCCCAGCATCCCTTGGGAGCACTGTATATAAGCCGACCCCTAAGGCCTGTTCCTCACTCTGGAGTGTCTTATTAAAGACTGAGGTCACTGTTACTTTAACCTCCCTGTGTGCAGCCTCACCTGTGTTAGGAACACAATACTTATAATATACTAATGATGTCATGTCATGTCATGCGTATATGCATGCAGCCGTTGTGCAGCCCTTGTGCATAAGAAGCAGGGAACATAGTCGCTACAGCTTTCTGGGGAAGTGAAAGGTATTGTATGAAATGTCTCTTGTTAATGTTCACCATTATGTTCTAATAAGCTCTGTAAAAATGTCATCATATGTGTTTTTAAGGTCAACCTGAGAAGCTCGTACAACTCCAACCAGCACCAGCAGCTGCACCAACAATCTCGGAGGAGGAGGAAGAGGAGGAACAGGAGGAAACGAGGAACAGGAGCACTTTCCTCACCTCGAGGAGGAGGAGGAGGTGGAGGAAATGATCCTGAGATCCTGCAGGATCCGTCCATTGTTGTGGGGGGCGAATGAACCTGCGGTCATTTCTGTTGAGCGGTGTGTAGCCAGCAACGCCAAGGCGTGATATATTGTGCACGCCGACCCCACATAGGTCAAGTCAGCGAGGTGAGCAATCACCTACCTTGGAAGGGCAGACAGAGTGCTTGATCTCCATGTGCAGGGAGACAGTTGCGATAGGTCGCGAGCTTATCCAGGGGTTCCATCAGTTCTCCATCAGTTTGAGCCACTTCTCCACGAAATTCTCCAACCGGTTTGTCATGCAAATGGAGTTAGCACAACAGACCTTGGAGAAGATCAGAGAATAGACCGCTGCAACCAATGCCCTTTGGCATTCATTGCTGGCTGGACATGGCGCTGCAACCATGGCGTCGTGTTGGTTCAAAGTGGAACCCCTAGCACTCAAGCGAGTACAAAGGATACAGTTCCTCCAGACTCGGAAGACGAACAACATGATTCGCCTTCCACCCCCACACCTCCACCATGGCAGGAAGTCTTGCCATTGCCCGCTGCACGCCAGCTTCGTCTTGGTCTGCGGTGACCAAAACGGGTGGATGGGTGGTGTTAAAACACGGGGTGGTAAAGGACCTGAAGGTAAACGTGCCCGAGGTAGGGAGGGGGGTTGTTTTTTCTATTTTAATGTTCAATTTTTTTAAGTTCATTGTTGTTTGGGGTGGGGGGGTGCGGGGGAAGGCGACAGGTGAGAGGGTGTTGAAAGAAATGTTTTTTAATTCGTTGTGTTAAATAATATTTTTTATTGAGTTCAATAATTGTTGTGTATTCTCTTATAGTTACGTTAAACATAACATTTAACAATTGTTCTACATTTGTTGTGCATTCTATTATTCTAACAGAAGTTTACTTAAGTTAAGCATTAATGCAAATGCCAGGCCTGTGCAGGCGAGGCAAAAATGTAACTCAACGCAAATGCAACTTTTGCTTATCCTTCACTGTAAATGTAAATGTGACTATCCACAATGTAAGTTCAGGAAAAGCGTTCATAAATGAGCTGCTGATGCAACATCTGAGCAGCTGTGTAACTGCCACTGGGTACTGGTCTTCGGGGGGGCGGCGCGATGGTGGGTGGGACCATGGCTAGATTGCCAGGCTGTTTGGCTTCCCCCCTCACCAGCCTCCTCTTCCGCCTCTTCCTCCTCTTCCTCCTCTTCCTCCTCGTTGGCTGGCTCTTCCGTCTCCCCTCCTCCTGGAGGTGGACCTGCAGCTCCATCTGGCATTAGTTATCCTCTCCTTATAGCTAGCTAATGCAGCATGCAACACACCACAATGAACTCAGTGACCAGGTCAGAGTGGTACTGTAGGTTGCCACCAGAATGGTCCAAGCATCTGAAGTGCTGCTTTAGACTCCAATTGTCTTTTCGACAATGTTGCGTGTCGCTACATGGCTTTCATTGTAATGTATCTCTGCTTCAGTGACGGGATTATGCAGTGGTGTCATCAGCCAACTGGCAAGGCCATATCCCTTATCCCCCAGCATCCAACCGTGACCTTCTGGCTGATTGACAAACAGGTCAGGGATAGCACTCTCACGTAGGATGTGTGCATCATGGATGCTGCCAGGAAATGTAGCATTTATTGTCATGATTATTTGGTTATGGTCGACGACAAGCTGCACATTCAGGGAGTGGAATCCCTTTCTGTTATGAAACATCTCCGCGTTCTTTAAAGGGGCTTTCAGGGCAATGTGTGTGCAGGCTATTGCTCCCTGCACCTTGGGGAAGTCTGCTATTCTCCATCCTAAGACTGTGTCCCTTGGTTCTGGACTTCCCCAACATTGGGAACAATCTACCCGCATCTAACCTGTCCCATACCGTGAGTATCTTGTATGTTTCTATGAGATCCCCTCTCATTCTTCTAAACTCCAATGTATAAAGACCCAGTCTCTCCTCATATGTCAGACCAGCCATCCCGGGAATCAGTCTGGTGAACCTTCGCTGCACTTCCTCAATATCAAGAACATCCTTCCTCAGATTAGGAGACCAAAACTGAACACAATATTCCAATAAATGCACTTTTCACTAAAAAATGCCTAATCCACTAGGCTACTGTTATTAAAATGAAATATAATTAATAATCTGAGTAGATCTATCGAGACAAGACCCTTAAATAACTCACAACTATCTAAGCACGGTTTTTTAGCTGCCTCCACCCTTCCTCTGATCTTCAAAATGGCATCCGTAGTGCCCATTTCCTTCAGTAAAGCCCGGGAAAAGCAACCATTACCCAGCCTTGCTCTCGGCGAGCGATCAACCGGCCTTGTGATGGCGATGTGCCGAAAGTCGGGATGGACCATGTGTGGGCGATGAGCTCAGCGATCAGTTCGGCGAAGTGAGCCGAAACTTGGGAGCATATTTTTCCGGTGATCTTTCTGGACAAATTTCCACTTTTTCCTCAAAATGGGTGATAGAGGTCCGTTTTGGATGATATATGGGCCATAGATAGGCGATGTGAAGTGGAAAGTCTAGCCCTATAGAAACATAGAAAATAGGAGCAGTAGTAGGCCATTTGGTCCTTCGAGTCTGCACCACCATTCAATATGATCATGGCTGATCCTCTATCTCAACACCATATTTCCGCTTTTTCCCCATACCCATTGATGCCTTTTGTTTCTAGAAATCTATCTATCTCCCTCTTAAATATATTCAGTGACTTGGCCTCCACAGCCTTCTGTGGTAGAGAATTCCACAGGTTCACCACCCTCTGAGTGAAAACATTTCTCCTCATCTCGGTCCTAAATTTCCTACCCCGTATCTTGAGACTGTGACCCCTTGTTCTAGACTTCCCAGCCAGGAGAAACATCCTCCCCGCATCCAGTCTATCCAACCCAGTCAGAATTTTATACATTTCAGTGAGATCCCCCCTCATTCTTCTAAACTCTAGCGAATACAGGCCTAGTCGACCCAATCTCTCCTCATACGACAGTCCTGCCATCCCAGGAATCAGTCTGGTGAATCTTCGCTGCACTCTTTCTATGGCAAGGAGATCCTTTCTTCGGTACGGAGACCAAAACTGCACACAATACTCCAAATGCAGTCTCATCAGGGCCCTGTATTACTGTAGTAAGACGCTTCTCTTTTAATCCACATTAATGAAGAACAACTCTTAACATGATAAATTTGAATGTAAAACAGCTGGGTGACATTTTGGAACTAATGTAAAACTCTGCAAGGACCAGGCAGTCTGCAATCAATCAACCTAACACCCTTGCTATATTGGTGAGCATTCTGCTGTTCACCCTCACAGTCACATCGTGAGGTCACATCGTGAAATTTATATGAACATAAATATTTTTACAAACAGAAACGCCATATGACTTAAACATGCCTGTCCCTTTTTATGTGAATCAACCCTACCCATCTACTTGGCCTTTTCACCATATCCCTCAAGCACATCTCTTTACTGAAACACACCCTTTGACACCACTTTAATATGCAGAGGTGACAATGACTGCTCACTACAGACTAACCTCCAATATAATTTTCCAGAGGAACTAGTAATGCAGAATAAATGAAACAATATCTGCGCCACTCACATCCCCTTAACAAATAAAACACAATGGACCAAATGGCCCATTAGTTTAATATCTTAGTATTCAGAAGAGAGGATTTTACCCGTCTAAGTTGGATCCAAACTTGGGTGAAAAGGTAGTGTTGTGGAAAAATATTTCCGAGACTGTATAATATATAAAGAGAGGTTTATTAAATCGGAGACAAAGCTTTGGGAGAAGTGTTAGAGACCCCTGTCTCTGAACAACTTCTCAATTTGGTATCTCCAGTGAGGTTCTTTTATCTTACAAATTACATCACTTTACATCACATGCTTTAGCACTAGTCCTTAAGTCTAATCATCGCATTACAAGGTTTACTATCCAAGGCTGAGCTCTTGATATAAACCAGCCTGCATTGTGACAGAGCATTATAAACAAGTGGCAGGCTTTTTGACACTGGTATAGACAAACATACCCTCACTTATCTCTCCAGTCATTCATTATCTCACTTTCCTATCTCCATAACTCAAGGCCAGCATACCTTGAAGTCTAACTGTGTTTTTTTATATAAAGCATAATGCATCAATATTGTCCCTTACAAAATTCATTAAAGGGGAAAATAAAAACAAATGTTTGGTCCCGTATACTAGTCAAGTATATGTCCAAAAATCCGCTCCAACAATATTCCCCCTTTTGGTCCTGGAGGATGTTCACGAAATCCAGATGACCACAATGAAAGTAGCATGGTGTCATATATTCGTCCTTTGGGGTATGTTACTTCCCTGATGTTCCGTATGTCCACCTTGCCTGTAGCTCTAGGCTACCCTTCAAAGATAGTGGTCGGTGTCAACGTTGTCTGTTTCTTCATCCTTGGTGTCTTCAGGTATTTCCATCAGGTGTGCTTCTTCTTCGGCGATTACACTGGCTACTGGCATCAGTCGGGGCATCATAACTTTACAGCAGATATTAAAACACCCGATAATCAGACAGCAAGTAATTATTATTACAACCAGAATAATTACTCCATGCATACGATAAGACCCCCAGGATTCCCCTAACAGCCAGTCAAACCAACCAGATCCTCCTGCTGTTATGGATAACTTCTTTACCTCCCTTCTTATGTGATCAGCGAGGTTGGTTATGTTTTCTGAATTATCGGGAATGTAAGTGCAACATTCAGCTCCAATTAAGGCACATGTGCCCCCACTTTGTGCTAGTATATAATCTAGGGCCATTCGGTTCTGGAGTACCATTGTGCGTATGGCTACCATTTCAGCCGTTATGCCCTCCATTGCTTCAGCAGTGTCGTTAACTATCTGTTCCAGTACCCTCTCTAGGTTATGTAATTTATCCATGGTGCGTCCTATCCCGAATGGGAGCATCATGACCCCAAATAGCCTCTCTACCGGGGTAAGATCTCGTCTTAGTCGACCTGGTGTCTGTACTTCTGCTAAAGTACGTACTCGTCTGACAAAAGGGGACCACATATCCCAAATAACAGGACCCCCTCCAGTCCTGTGGCAACCAGGGGTAGGCCTTATGCCCTCACACAAAATAAGTGCCATTGTATGCTGTTAGATTCGATCCCAATCTCTCTCTCAGCCCCCGTCGCCACCTAATCTTAGGGTCCCAGTCCTGGTTACTTGTCTGATTCTTCAAACCTTCTATTTCAAAGAACCCCTGGTTTGTTGTTTCACTGGCTATTATGTTCCACCTGGTGAGGTTAAAGTATCCTGCTACAAAACCTGTTTCCTCACCAGTCAGGTTTCTAGTGAAACAAATGTCAGCGGTGGGCCTTCCAACTCCTGAGGTGTTGGTCAAAACCAGGAACGGGGGTCGTATCGACCTATTGTATTCCGGCTGGTACCATCCGTCAATGCATCCAAAAGGTAACCCCCCTGATCTCCACGTTTCTTTATCCCCACTCTGGTTCCAAGTATCATTTACTTCCCCTGTACCGTTTTGTCGCATTACCCACTCCGCTACTTCCGAAATGTTAAGGGAGATTGACCTCAAAGGGATGCCTCCTTTGCTATGTATGGGGATGTGCGAACATACCCAGCAACAGGAAAAGTTCTCATTTTGCGCATAAACAGAAGACATGTACAAAAAGGTATTTACATGTAACTCTCGTTTCGGTCTAGTTAGCAGGCCGGACCTAACACGAACTATGATAATCGCACCGATCGCAATATATAGTTTCATTGTATTACTCTATAATTAACAAATAGTCAAAGGCAAAATGGCTGTATGGCTTGCTTGAAGAATCTCTCGCTGTCAATCTGTAAATAGACAAACAACAACAACTAATACGTGTGCTAAACGGCTGGTTCAAAAACCTTAAGCTGGGTCCGATGCTTCCATTGTCCGTTCCCTTTAACATCGATGCAGGCACAAGTGTTCCTGCTGATTATAACCTCATACGGTCCTATCCATTTTTGGGGCAAACCCCGGTTTTCCCGGGAGGACCTTTACCATAACGCAACTTCCCGCCAACGGGACTTCAGGGAGCTTTGTAAACTCTGCTTCCGCGTCTCTTTCTTCCTGATTGTCCCTAACTAATTTACGCATCCCTTTTTAATTGAGTACTTGGTTCCAAAACATACCGTTTTATTTGTCTTTTAATGGGCCTACATTGGCCCCACCTGTTATGATGTTCTCTGATAATTGCATCGCCCTTCCTGTCATTAGTTCATAAGGAGTTAATCCGGTTGTCCGGTTTGTCGTGGCTCTTAACTTCATCAATATAATGGGTAATACTTCTGTCCACATTTTTACTGACATTTGCATGGCCTTTGCCAGGGCGTTCTTAAGGGTACGGTTCATGCGCTCTACCATTCCAGAACTCTGCGGGTGGTAGGGGATGTGGAATTTTTTGTTTTATGCCCATCAGCTGGCATATTATTTTTACAATTTTTCCGGTGAAGTGGGTGCCTTGGTCGGAATATCCTTGCCACTGTTGAGGCAGTGCAATCACGTGTGGGGAAAGCTTCCACCCACCGGGTAAATTGATCTATAATCACTAGGCAATATCTTTTTCCATGGGATGGGGGCAAAGGACCTGTGAAATCAATTTGTACGTGTTCCCATGGCCCCCGTGGACGTGGCTGGTGTCCCATTTTAATTTTAATGGGCATGCCTGGATTATATTGTGCGCACGTAATGCATCGATGGCAATATTTATCAATATCTCTCCCCATCCCTTTCCACCACCAATTTCTCCCAAGACTCCCGGTCATGGCCTCTCATCCTGAATGAGACAGACCATGATGCAACTCCAATAAGGTACTCTGTATGCATTCAGACGCAATTACCTTGTCGTTTCGTCTCCAAACGTTATCCTTCCCTTGCGTTGCGCCCTGCTTTGTCCACATACCTATTTCCTCCTCAGAAGTGTCCTGGTGTAGTTTCTCAATACTTATCTGTTGGTCTCGGGCCCCAGCGGCACTGACTGAGGCTTCCTCACACTCCTCTTGTTCTAATGCCTTCTGTGCAGCTACATCTGCAGCTTTGTTTCCCTGGTGACTCAGCCAATCTGGACTGGTTCGGTCCGGCTCCCTCCTGTGGGCTTTAATTTTAATAACCACTACCTGTTTTGGTTTATTACTGGCTGCTAAAAGAGCTTCTATTCTCAGCTGATGCTTTATGGGATGTCCGCTAGTTGTGATAAAACTCCTTCTCCCCCATGCTGTCATATAATCGTGTACTACCCCGAATGCATATCTACTGTCCATATAGATATTAACAATCTTATTTTCCGATAATTCCAGTGCCCGGGTGAGGGCTACCAGTTCTGCCACTTGAGCTGACGACCCCCCATTAATTCGCCCTGATTCAACTGTCTCTAGATCCTGGTTAACTACAGCCCATCCAATACGAGGTAGTCCCTCTACGTATTTTCGTGAGCCGTCCACAAACAAGGTTTGTTCTGCGGTTTGAAGGGGGGCATCTTTTATTCTATCCTCTTCCATATCCTCACATACCTCTTCGCAAAAGTGGGGTTCCCCTTCACCCATCATACCTTCTGCGGGGTTGTTTCCTACATCCCTAATTATGGTTACCGCTTTGTTGGGTGTTAAGAGGACTGCTTCCCACTTTGCCCGTCTCATATTAGATACGGTTCTCAGTTTTCCTGTGTTTAACATTTCTACCAATGTGTGTTTAATGTGGAGAATGATGTTTCCAGTCATCACCACAGGCTCGCTTAATTTTTACCACCCAAGCTGCGCAATCTAGCGCGGCTATACATCTGGATTGCTAATGGATATTGAGGCTCCCGTGTCCACTAGCATCTCACACTGTTGGCCCCCTACTAGTGCAGACACATATATCCTTCCCTCCTTTTTATTTTGTACAGGGTCCGCCGGACATCACAGGGTAGCTTTGTATGCCTGCCACTTCTGGTATTCCTGTTCTGACAGGGTCCTTGCCTTATTAGGATAGCCATTCTTACCATAGCATGTCGCTTCCAGGTGCCCTTTCTTACCACAATACGTACATTGCTTTTCACTGCCTTTCCCTTTGCATTCCCTGGCAAATTGGCCCGGTTTTCCACAATTATGGCAAGTCCCCCTTTTCTGCCCTCCTCCTGTTCCCGTGGCAGAGACCTTTTCCTGCTTTATCTTTTTCTTTTCTAAACTGCTAAAGCATACTGTTTTAGCCTTTTTCAAAAGTCCCTTTTACACCTTCACAGATAGCTCACCACTCGCCCAGGAGTTTGACCTGATCCCTGAAGGTATTTCTAAATTTAAAACTCTTTTTTTTTACTGAGCTAGAAGCTTTCGTGTCAAGGTTTTACACAAAGGAAAATGGGAGCGTTTTAAAAGGCATTCTTTATCTCATTCCTAGACTAAATTTATGTCTTTCAACCCAATTGCATGTTTTCTTTCGACAAGTAAGTGAGCGTGTCAAATAAATTATTTTTTTTTTACTACCGGGACCATGTATTTTTTTATCTTTTACTCAACAAACCTATCCTTTGTGCATTTCCTAGCTCCGTAACTTATCATCCGAATATATCCACACCTTCGTTTCTAACTTAAAATGTAATACCATAAGGTTCACAGTTTCTTAAACTTCCCACATACAGGACAACACTACGAAGGGTTAAAAAAAATTTCACTCTGTTTGGAAAAAGTGGGTGGAGCTAAAACAGGCCGGCACAACTCCACACCTTCCGAAACAGGCTTTCATTCATACCGCAGTCAAAATCACTCAAGTACTCTCTTCATTCAAAATAGACACTTACAAAAGTCTCTCTTCATTCAACAAAGCTTATGTCTGGATCCATATGTCACTTAAGATAGTCACTATCAGCTTTTTTATGGCATTACGTAATTACGCAAGTTACAATTAAAGATAGGAATTAATTAATGACCCGGGCAGCCTGCGTTTTACATTCCCTTCCTTACCTTCCATGTTCGCCAGTCTCGGACGTTTCCCTTTGTTTCTGTAATACTCACGGCCACGACTACTCTGTGGAGACCCTTTGTCTTCGCAACAAAGCTAGCGTGTTTCCTTACCACCGGAATTTTCGGCTCTAGGTTGGAGTGATCAGTTACCTTCCGCACCCACCTTATTTACTAAAGGGACAACTCAAACTGGTTAGTCAGCCTCTTCCCGCTATCTACTTACTCGTATCTTATACACTATTCCGTCGTGCCCGTACACCTCTCTTTTCAGTCTCTAACACCAGATTCCAGGTACTGTCTTAAGTGATCATGTCTGATCAGACAGCATCCTGTTCGTGACGCCATTTTGTTGTGGAAAAATATTTACGAGACTGTATAATATATAAAGAGAGGTTTATTAAATCGGAGACAAAGCTTTGGGAGAAGTGTTAGAGACCCCTGTCTCTGAACCACTTCTCAATTTGGTATCTCCAGTGAGGTTCTTTTATCTTACAAATTACGTCACTTTACATCACATGCTTTAGCACTAGTCCTTAAGTCTAATCATCGCATTACAAGGTTTACTATCCAAGGCTGAGCTCTTGATATAAACCAGCCTGCATTGTGACAGAGCATTATAAACAAGTGGCAGGCTTTTTGGTACTGGTATAGACAAAGATACCCTCACTTATCTCTCCAGTCATTCATTATCTCACTTTCCTATCTCTATAACTCAAGGCCAGCATACCTTGAAGTCTAACTGTGTTTTTTTATATAAAGCATAATGCATCAGTATTGTCCCTTACAAAATTCATTAAAGGGGAAAATAAAAACAAATGTTTGGTCCCGTATACTAGTCAAGTATATGTCCAAAAATCCGCTCCAACAGTAGTATGTTAAATAACTGTACCAATTAGTCCCCTTATGTTTCAGCACTCAGGACAACTAGACAACTAACAAGCATTGAACCAGTAAAGTTTGCAGCACAAAAGTGGGCCATTCGGCCCATTGTGTTTTATTTGTTAAGGGGATGTGGGTGACATTGATGTTGTTGCATTTATTCTACATCCCTAGTTCCTCTGAGAAAATGATGCTGAGCCTTCTTGTTGAACAATTGTAATTCAATTGGTGATAGTGCTTGTACAATGGTGTTGAGTAGGGATTTCCAAGATTTTAGCCCAATCACAATGAAGGAATGATGGAATATACCCAAGCTTGGTTGAATTACTTCAGTGCATCCCATAGATAGTACACAATGCAGCAATAGCGGTGGAGTGGGTGAATATTGAGTCCAATGGCAGAGGCACTGATCAATCGGACTGTTTTATTCTGGATGCTCTCTGTATTTTTGAGTGTTTTGGTGGCTGCACTCATTCAAACAAGTGGCTGATATTCCAGCACACTCATGACTTGAACCTAGTAGATAGTGGAGAGGCATTAAGAAGTCCAGAGGTGAGTCACTCATCACAGAGCACTCAGCCTCTGCCCTGTTCTTGTGGCCATGGTGCTAATATGGTTGCTCTAGTTAAGCTTCTAGTCAATGGTGACCCCCACGATGCTGGTGGTGGTTGAGCATTTCCTGGTTGAAGATGGGCATTGCCTGGCACTTATGTGGCACAAATGTTACCATTTCAAATGCAAATATGAAAACATGCTTCGTAATTTGCATTTATGCTTTTTCTGAAATACAGCATGTACATTGGAGCTAAAGTGTACACACATATTGCACAAAAGTACCTGAGTCAACAAGTCATTTCAGAAAAAATGTAGCGGTTATGTAAACTGTGCAGTGAAACTTCTTCTGTGACATATTCTAAAAGAATATAACCATTATATAATGCCCGAGTGAAGTCAGCTCTTCCTAAATCACAAGAATGACACGTAAGACACATAAGACACATGTGACACATTTGACACATAAGACAGAATTGACCAGCCCAGCAGTGGCATTAAATTATAGAACCCTGAACCTGCCATTTTTCATCCCAATGTGAACCTAATGCTATGCAATTCTTAATAATGCCCATTCTCTTCCTCCTCTTCACTTGAGTATGGGTAGAGTAGTACTTCAACATATCACAACAGTAAAGCGAGCACATCACTGTACAGAAATAACAGCAGATAAAACCTGCAAATTAAAAGCAGAACCTGCCACCCACATTTTGGTTGGCAGGCTGCATGTACTGAGGTGCTCTACTGAGCTGAAACATGTTCGCCGCTACTCTGCTCAGATGCTTGGACTGACCTCAGTAACAAAAATACCTGCTCGGAGGCTTTTCAGTGACCCCTGTACAAATTATAGGTTGGAACTGCCATTTGTACTCTCACTAAAACAAAATAAAAATTGATTGAATCAGGGCACAATCACCAAATATTAAATTTTAATAGCTTCTAGCCAACAAGCAGCTTTTTCTCCTTCAGCAGGCATGGTCTTCAGGTATTTATTGCATTATTCCCCGCCCCCACGCGCGCCCCCCCCCCCCGTCACCCCCCTTCCCAGCAATGTGGGAAATCTCTCACCTGCTACTTATAAGAAAAAGAATCATGCAATGCTTTTACTGAACATTCAGAATGCGCCGAAATAATATGGTGTATCTCACAGATTCAAAATGGAACACTTGCGATGTATTGTCAAACTCCTTCCCTTTGCACAATTTCTCCACAGATATTTGGGGATAGACAGAAATTAGAAAGAGATGTTTTAAAATAATGAAGGGATGGGACAGAGTGGATAGAAGTAGAGTATTTCTGATGATTAAGGGGTCTAGAATAAGGGGGCGACTCAATAATAAAAACTGAAAATGCTGGAAATACTCAGCAGGTCAGGCAGCATCTGTGGAGAGAGAAACCGAGTTAATGTTTCAAAGGCCATCGACCTGAAACGTTAACGGCCCGGATTTTGCTGTCGGTGGTGTAATTAAGGGTTACGCCGCCAGCATCCAAACCAAATACGCACTTACCTGTTGCAAGGCCCCAAATGAAAAGTTGCTGTCAGATCCTGCAGATATGAGCCCAGCATAGTGGCCCACGGATCCCAGGGGGAAACGCACAACTGCTATTGCCATTCATCGCCAGATGTAACTAGACCATATCAAGAACTATTGGGTCCTACTCTCCTCTGCCAAAACTGCTCACTAATCCAAGAACATGCTGGAATGCAAATATAACCCACTGGCTTCTTTTCTCCACGACCAACCATCTCATTAAACTCCTGTCCCCTGTCCCTTTCACCCTCACCTACAACAACAAGAGCTCATGAACTTCTTTGTAACTAAGATTGAAACCATCCATTCAGCTGTTTTTGCCGTATCCCTTCCTTCCCATTGCCTGATTACACTCCTGTGAAGCATCTTGGGACATTTTCCTACATTCAAGGTGCTACATAATTGCAAGTTGTTGTCGTTGGTGAAGCAATCCTGCCACCCCTGGCCCTCCAAAATAGGTTTCTTTACTTACCTCGGAGGGTCTTTGCTTCCTAAAATCATAGGTATTGCATTCTATGCCTCTATTTATAAATCCAACAATTCCACATGCTTTTTTAACAGCCTTATCCACTTCTCCTGCCACCTTCAAAGATTTGTGTGTATGAAACCCCTTTAAAATTGTGCCATATAGCTTATATTGTTTCTCCTCAGTTTTCCTTCTGAAACGCATCACTTCACACTGCTCTGCATTAAACTGCATCTGTCATGTGTCTGCCCATTTCACCAGTCTGTCTATGTCCTCCTGAAGTTTGCTACTATCCTTCTCACTGTATGGTACTTTTCCAAGCTTTGTGTCAGTTGTAAACTTTGAAATGATGCCTCCTATCCCCAAGTCCAATAGCAACATCCACATACACTGGATACAGTGATGTCCAGGTCGTTAATATAAATCAAAATTAGCTGTGGTCTGAATACCAATCCTTGGGGGACACCACTGTATACTTCCCTCCAGTCTGATAAAAAGCCGTTCACATAGAAACATAGAAACATAGAAAATAGTTGCAGAAGTAGTCCATTCGGCCCTCCGAGCCTGCACCACCATTCAATATGATCATGGCTGATCATTCAACCTCAGTACCCCATTCCTGCTTTCTCTCCATACCCCTTGATTCCTTTAGCCGTAAGGACCGCATCTAACTCCCTTTTGAATATATCTAACGAACTGGCCTCAACAACTTTCTATGGTAGAGAATTCCACAGGTTCACAATTCTCTGAGTGAAGAAGTTTCTCCTCATTACGGTCTTAAATGGCTTAGCCCTTATCCTTAGACTGTGACCCCTGGTTCTGGGCTTCCCCAACATCGGGAATATTCTTTCTGCATCTAACCTGTCCAATCCCGTTAGAATTTTATATGTTTCGATGAGATTCCCTCTTATTCTTCTAAATTCCAGTGAATATAAGCCTAGTCGATCCAGTCTTTCTTCATATGTCAGTCCTGCCATCCCGGGAATCAGTCTAGTAAATCTTCGCTGCACTCCCTCAATAGCAAGAATGTCCTTCCTCAGATTAGGAGACCAAAACTGTACACAATATTCAAGGTGTGGCCTCACCAAGGCCCTGTACAACTGCAATAAGACCTCCCTGCTCCTACACTCAAATCCCCTCGTTATGAAGGCCAGCATGCCATTTGCTTTCTTTACTGCCTGCTGTACCTGCATGCCTACCTTCAATGACTGATGTACCATGACAACCAGGTTGCGTTGCACCTCCCCTTTTACTAATCTGTCACCATTCAGATAACAATCTGCCTTCCTGTTTTTGCCATCAAAGTGGATAACCTCACATTTATCCACATTACACTGCATCTGCCATGCATTTGCCCATTCACCTAACATGTCCAAGTCCCCCTGCAGCCTCCTAACATCCTCCTCACAGCTCGCACTGCCACCCAGCTTAGTGTCATCTGCAAACTTGGAGATATTACATTCAATTCCTTCGTCTAAATCATTAATATATATTGTAAATAGCTGTGGTCCCAGCACTGAACCCTGCGGTACCCCACTAGTCACTGCCTGCCATTCTGAAAAGGACCCGTTTATTCCCACTCTTTGCATCCTGTCTGCCAACCAGTTTTCTATCCATGTCAATACATTACCCCCAATACTATGTGCCTTAATTTTGCACACTAATCTCCTGTGTGGGACCTTGTCAAAAGCCTTTTGAAAGTCCAAATACACCACATCCACTGGTTCTCCCTTGTCCACTCTACTAGTTACATCCTCAAAAATTTCTAGAAGATTTGTCAAGTATGATTTCCCTTTCATAAATCCATGCTGACTTGGACTGATCCTGTCACTGCTTTCCAAATGCACTGTTGTTACATCTTTAATAATTGATTCCAGCATTTTCCCCACCACCGATGTCAAGCTAACCGGTCTATAATTCCCTGTTTTCTCTCTCTCTCTCCTTTTTTAAAAAGTGGGGTTACATTAGCTACCCTCCAATCCATAGGAACTGAACCAGAGTCCATGGAATGTTGGAAAATGACCACCAATGCATCCACTATTTCTCGGGCCACTTCCTTAAGTACTCTGGGATGCAGACTATCAGGCCTTGTGGATTTATCGGCCTTCAGTCCCTTCAATTTTGCTAACACCATTTCCTGACTAATAAGGATTTCCCTCAGTTCCCTCTTCTCGCTAGACCCTCGGTCCCCTAGTAATTTTGGGAGGTTATTCGTGTCTTCCTTAGTGAAGACAGAACCAAAGTATTTGTTCAATTGGTCTGCCATTTCCTTGTTCCCCATTATGAATTCACCTGATTCTGACTGCAAGAGACTGACATTAGTCTTCAGTAATCTTTTACTTTTCACATATCTATAGAAGCTTTTGCAGTCAAACTAAAATGGCAAGGGGGTGGGAATCTATGCAGGGAGGCAGAGGGAAGTAAAAAGGGGGCAGAAGCAAAAGATAGGAAGGAGAAAAGCAAGAGTGGAGGGCAGAGAACTGAAGGGCAAAAATCAAAAAGGGCCACATTACAACATTATTCTAAAAGGACAAAGGGTGTTTAAAAAAACAAGCCTGAAGGCTCTGAGTCTCAATGCGAGAAGCATTCGTAATAAGGTGGATAAATTGACTGCTCTCTGCCTTCATGTCCAACAGCTTATTGGCATTCATTCCGAATTCGCAGATTTTCTACTTGATATCATTTTGTTAACCAGTAAATATTTTTTTTTATCATTCAGGGACACTCCAGAAAGAATGTTTAATCAATTACTGAATTTGTTTCTTATATTTTTATGTTGAATTCTTTTGGGTTTATTGCAGTTAATTCGCAGGAGGAAATCCACATTTGAAGAACGCATGGATCAAAGCAAGGGCTACAGTACTGCTGCCCTGATTCTTTATTCTGTGCCCCTGTGAGTGTGCCTCCTTGCTCACAGGACATGTTAGTCAATCACAAATACTCTCTGGTATTACTCATAATTCTTAGAACTTCTGGAAAATTGAAAAGCAGTAAGACATGGTGAGGAATTTAAATTATAATAAAAACATAAGAATTAGGAACAGGAGGAGGCCATCTAGCCCCTCGAGCCTGCTCCGTCATTCAAAAAGATCATGGCTGATCTGGCTGTGGACTCAGCTCCACTTACCCGCCCGCTCTCCATAACCCTTAATTCCCTTATTGGTTAAAAATCTATCTATCTGTGATTTTAATACATTCAATGAGCTAGCCTCAACTGCTTCCTTGGGCAGAGAATTCCACAGATTCACAACCCTCTGGGAGAAGAAATTCCTTCTCAACTCGGTTTTAAATTGGCTCCCCCATATTTTGAGGCTGTGCCCCCTAGTTCTAGTCTCCCCGACCAGTGGAAACAATCTCTCTGCCTCTATCTTGTCTATCCCTTTCATTATTTTAAATGTTTCTATAAGATCACCCTTCATCCTTCTGAACTCCAACGAGTAAAAACCCAGTCGACTCAATCTATCATCATAAGGTAACCCCCTCATCTCCGGAATCAGCCTAGTGAATCGTCTCTGTACCCACTCAAAGGCTAGTATATGCTTCCTTAAGTAAGGTGACCAAAACTGCACGCAGTACTCCAGGTGCGGCCTCACCAATACCCTGTACAGTTGCAGCAGGACCTCCCTGCTTTTGTACTCCATCCCTCTCACAATGAAGGCCAACATTCCATTCGCCTTCCTGATTACCTGCTGCATCTGCAAACTAACTTTTTGGGATTCATGCACAAGGACCCCCAGGTCCCTCTGCACCGCAGCATGTTGTAATTTCTCCCTATTCAAATAATATTCCCTTTTACTGTTTTTTTTTCCCAAGGTGGATGACCTCACACTTTCCGACATTGTATTCCATCTGCCAAACCTTAGCCCATTCGTTTAACCTATCTAAATCTCTTTGCAGCCTCTCTGTGTCCTCTACATAACCCGCTTTCCCACTAATCTTTGTGTCATCTGCAAATTTTGCTACACTACACTCTGTTCCCTCTTCCAGGTCATCTATGTATATTGTAAACAGTTGTGGTCCCAGCACCGATCCCTGTGGCACACCACTAACCACCGATTTCCAACTCGAAAAGGACCCATTTATCCCGACTCTCTGCTTTCTGTTAGCCAGCCAATTCTCTATCCATGCTAATACATTTCCACTGACTCCGCGTACCTTTATCTTCTGCAGTAACCTTTTGTGTGGCACCTTATCGAATGCCTTTTGGAAATCTAAATACACCACATCCATCGGTACACCTCTATCCACCATGCTCGTTATATCCTGAAAGAATTCCAGCAAATTAGTTAAACATGATTTTCCCTTCATGAATCCATGTTGCGTCTGCTTGATTGCACTATTCCTATCTAGATGTCCTGCTATTTCTTCCTTAATGATAGTTTCAAGCATTTTCCCCACTACAGATGTTAAACTAACCGGCCTATAGTTACCTGCCTTTTGTCTGCCCCCTTTCTTAAACAGAGGCGTTACATTAGCTGCTTTCCAATCCGCTGGTACCCCCCCAGAGTCCAGAGAATTTTGGTAGATTATAACGAATGCATCTGCTATAACTTCCGCCATCTCTTTTAATACCCTAGGATGCATTTCATCAGGACCAGGGGACTTGTCTATCTTGAGTCCCATTAGCCTGTCCAGCACTACCCCCCTACTGACAGTGATTGTCTCAAGGTCCTCCCTTCCCACATTCCCATGACCAGCAATTTTTGGCATGGTTTTTGTGTCTTCCACTGTGAAAACCGAAGCAAAGTAATTGTTTAAGGGCTCAGCCATTTCCACATTTCCCATTATTAAATCCCCCTTCTCATCTTCTAAGGGACCAACATTTACTTTAGTCACTCTTTTCCGTTTTATTTATCGGTAAAAGCTTTTACTATCTGTTTTTAAGTTTTGCGCAAGTTTACTTTCGTAATCTATCTTTCCTTTCTTTATTGCTTTCTTAGTCATTCTTTGCTGTCGTTTAAAATTTTCCCAATCTTCTAGTTTCCCACTAACCTTGGCCACCTTATACGCATTGGTTTTTAATTTGATACTCTCCTTTATTTCCTTGGTTATCCACGGCTAGCTATCCCTTCTCTTACCGCCCTTCTTTTTCACTGGAATATGTTTTTGTTGAGCATTATGAAAGAGATCCTTAAAAGTCCTCCACTGTTCCTCAATTGTGCCACCGTTTAGTCTGTGTTCCAAGTCTACTTTAGCCAACTCTGCCCTTATCCCACTGTAGTCCTCTTTGATTAAACATAGTACGCGCATTTGAGACACTACTTCCTCACCCTCAATCTGTATTACAAATTCAACCATACTGTGATCACTCATTCCGAGAGGATCTTTTACTAGGAGATCGTTTATTATTCCTGTCTCATTACACAGGACCAGATCTAAGATAGCTTGCTCCCTTGTAGGTTCTGTAACATACTGTTCTAAGAAACAATCCCGTATGCATTCTATGAATTCCTCCTCAAGGCTACCCCATGCAATTTGATTTGACCAACTGATATGTAGGTTAAAATCCCCCATGATTACTGCCGTTCCTTTTTCACATGCCTCCATTATTCCCTTGATTATTGCCCGCCCCACCGTGAAGTTATTATTTGGGGGTCTATAAACTACGCCCACCAGTGACTTTTTCCCCTTACTATCTCTAATCTCCACCCACAATGATTCAACATTTTGTTGATTAGAGCCAATATCGTCTCTCACAACTGCCCTGATATCATCCTTTATTAACAGAGTTACCTCACCTCCTTTCCCTTCTTGCCTATCCTTCCGAATTGTCAGATATCCCTGTATATTTAATTCCCAGTCTTGGCCATCCTGCAACCACGTTTCTGTAATGGCCACCAAATCATACCCATTTGTAATGATTTGTGCCATCAACTCATTTACTTTATTTCGAATGCTGCGTTACAGTGGCACATGAGCCGACATGATTTCAAACAAATCATTCATGCATTTTTGATTGATTAAAATAGCTACAGCTATAGTAATCACTTTATTTTAACATCAGTTGCATGATGAAGCTAGTGAGAGATATGTTCGGACGGGGCCTTATATCAACTCTGCCATTTTCTGGGCGTAAGAATTAAAAAAAAATCTTAGCAGATTTACCTCACAGAAATTCATCATAATGTTGCAGATACTTAGGCCTAGAAATTGGGTATAGCCACGAAATGGGCATGTTAAGACTAAATGGGGGAAAATCGGGTGCTAACGGGGCGCTGAGAAACTAGCACCACGGTGAGGCGAATCCAGTGTCGCGCAACAAATCCGGCCCTCCATAGTGCTACCGCTATGAGTTAGCACCGGGGACTTCAGCGCTCAGCAGATCATGACATCAGGGAGCATGTAACGCTCACTGGGCGTCCGATCTGCAAAATTCATTGTCGCCCCTGCCTTAGCGCCTCGCCCTGACAACATCAGGAAGAGGAGGCGTCAAGCCGGCTCCAGGGGCGCTACTTAAAGGGATCATGAGTAATGAGTCGTCGCTGTCAGCTTAGTGCTGTTTCACTGCTTCCTTGTCACTTTGATTTGGTAGAATTCTTTATTAAGATGGAGAGTGACACAGTTAATTCAGGGACGAGGGTCCTGAACTTAAAGAAAGGTAACTTCGATGGTATGAGACGTGAATTGGATAGGATAGACTGGCTAATGGTACTTAAAGGGCTGACAGTGGATAGGCAATGGCAGACATTTAAGATCACATGGATGAACTACAACAATTGTACATGCCTATCTGGCGTAAAAATAAAAAAGGGAAGGTGGCTCAACCGTGACTAACAATGGAAATTAGGGATAGTGTTAAATCCAAGGAAGATCATATACATTGACCAGAAAAAGCAGCAAACCTGAGGACTGGGAGAAATTTAGAATCCAGCAGAGGAGGACTAAGGGTTTAATTAGGAGGGGGAAAATAGAGTACGAGAGTAAGCTTGCAGCGAACATAAAAACTGACTGCAAAAACTGGCGGTGTGAGCTCTGAGGAGGATGCTAAGAGGCTGCAGGGTGACTTGGACAGGTTACGTGAGTGGGCAAATGCATGGCAGGTGCAGTATAATGTGGATAAATGTGAGGTTATCCACTTTGTTGGAAAAAACAGGAAGGCAGAATATTATCTGAATGTACCATAATACCCAGGTCTCATTGCACCTCCCCTTTTTCTTAGGAAAAGGGGAGGTGCAACGAGACCTGGGTGTAATAAGAACATAAGAATTAGGAACAGGAGTAGGCCATCTAGCCCCTCGAGCCTGCTCCGCCATTCAACAAGATTATGGCTGATCTGGCCGTGGACTCAGCTCCACTTACCCGCCTGCTCCCCATAATCCTTAATTCCCTTATTGGTTAAAAATCTATCTATCTGTGATTTGAATACATTCAATGAGCTAGCCTCAACTGCTTCCCTGGGCAGAGAATTCCACAGATTCACAACCCTCTGGGAGAAGAAATTCCTTCTCAACTCAGTTTTAAATTGGCTCCCCCATATTTTGAGGCTGTGCCCCCTAGTTCTAGTCTCCCCGACCAGTGGAAACAATCTCTCTGCCTCTGTCTTGTCTATCCCTTTCATTATTTTAAATGTTTCTATAAGATCACCCCTCATCCTTCTGAACTCCAACGAGTAAAGACCCAGTCTACTCAATCTATCATCATAAGGTAACCCCCTCATCTCCGGAATCAGCTGAGTGAATCGTCTCAGTACCCCCTCCAAAGCTAGTATATCCTTCCTTAAGTAAGGTGACCAAAACTGCACGCAGTACTCCAGGTGTGGCCTCACCAATACCCTGTACAGTTGCAGCAGGACCGCCCTGCTTTTGTACTCCATCCCTCTCGCAATGAAGGCCAACATTCCATTCGCTGAAGGCCAATATTCCATTTGTCATGGTACATCAGTCATTGAAAGTTGGCATGCAGGTACATCTTGCGGTAAAGAAGGCAAATGGCATGTTGGCCTTCATAGCAAGAGGATTTGAGTATCAGAGCAGGGAGGTCTTACTGCAGTTGTACAGGGCCTTGGTGAGGCCACACCTTGAATACTGTGTACAGTTTTGGTCTCCTAATCTGAGGAAGGGCATTCTTGCTATTGAGGGAGTGCAGCGAAGGTTCACCAGACTGATTCCTGGGATGGCAGGACTAACATATGAGGAAAGTCTGCATCGACTAGGCTTATATTCATTGGAATTTAGAAGAATGAGAAGGGATCTCATAGAAACATATAAAATTCTGACGGGATTGGACAGGTTAGATGCAGGAAGAATGTTCCTGATGTTGGGGAAGTCCAGAACCAGGGGTCACAGTCTAAGGATAAGGGCTAAGCCATTTAGTACCGAGATAAGGAGAAACTTCTTCACTCAGAGAATTGTGAACCTGTGGAATTCTCTACCACAGAAAGTTGTTGAGGCCAGTTCGTTAGATATATTCAAAAGGGAGTTAGATGCGGCCCTTATGGCTAAAAGGATCAAGGGGTATGGAGAGAAAGCAGAAATGGTGTACTTAAGTTACATGATCAGCCATGATCATATTGAATGGTGGTGCAGGCTCGAAGGGCCAAATGGCCTACTCCTGCACCTATTTTCTATGTTTCTATGAATTCAACTTTGCACAGTCATTTAAAGGTTGTTTATTCTCCGGAGTGTTGTGGCTACTAAAAATCAGTGACATTTTTATTCTGACAACATATCAAAGTGCTACACTAGATTGAGGTTCTGCAGCATCAATGAACCTCCCCTTTAATAACTGGAAAGAGCCTGTGGCTATGATGACTTGCGATTAGACTGCACCTGATATTGCTTAGCACTTTGCATGTAATGCCACTGAGCTGGACCATTAGCGCTTGATTTCGCGCTCCAATCCTTTCTTTGAACAATGAGACTTAATTTTGCAGCATTATTCATTAGCGCCTGCTGCTAAATATCAAAATTTTCTAAATTATCACCCATTCCTGGGCTATAATGATTTTTTACCCCAATGAGGTTAAGCTGCGCCACCTGAAAGTTAACGACTTAGCTCGCAAAATTTGTGCTCAGTCTTCATTAACATGATTGTAGTTGTGATTCTAGCACTGAAACTAGGCTCATTGGATTTACATTCAACAGGTGAACCAATATTGGGACCAGTCTAATTCACAATCACGATTGCCACAGGTTTTTTCCACTACTTAAAGGGGAGGTGCATTAAAGCTGTAGCACCTCATTGTCAGGGTGGTGGGCTGTTCAGTGCCCCAACAGCAAAGTAAAGAAGACTCATAAAAAGGAACCAAAGTTACAAGTGCTCATAGCAGAACCTAGGTGGAGGGAGAGAGCCCGTAGGTTCTCTGATGAAGCTCTGTAGACACTGGTATTGGCGGTGGAGAGGAGGCAGTACCTGCACACTGGCAGGAGGCTCTCCCAGCACACATCCTGGACCTTGTGGCATGTGGTGGCGGACCATGTCAAGGCCAGCACTGAGGTCCCCAGGGCTCATGCCCAGTGCAGGAAGAAGTTTAATGACTTCACACGGCTAGTCAAGGTGCCACCACCTGCACCACAAGCTTCACACACTGCACAATGCACCAAAGCCCCAGCACTCACAAACCAACAATCTCTACTTATCAACACTCATGCCCACATCTCACACCTTGGAAGATATTCAACTATGGTAGGCATATCACTTTAACACATTGCACTCAACTCACTCACACACTTCTCTTTCTCTTGCAGGGCAACTCACACATATTCGAAGAGAGCAGCAGCAAACAGGCAGGGGCCAAGAGGCCCTTTAACACCTCAACCAAGGAGATCATTGGGCGCCACGTGGTAGAGGCCACGGCCACCAGCAAAGTTAAGCCCTTTGGGGACAACAATGGTATGTTCAGTCCTAATCCTTCTTCTCACATTCCCCCACCCCCACCCCCATCCCCACCCCCACCCCCATCCCGATCCCCAACCCCACCCCCACCCCGATCCCCACCCCCACCCCCATCCCGATCCCCACCCCACCCCCACCCCGATCCCCATCCCCACCCCCACCCCACCCCGATCCCCACCCCCACCCCATCCTGATCCCCACCTCCGCCCCCATCCCGATCCCCACCCCCACCCCCACCCCCATCCCCACCCCTCACCCCCATCCCGATCCCCACCCCCACCCCCATCCCGATCCCCACCTCCGCCCCCATCCCGATCCCCACCCCCACCCCCACCCCCATCCCCACCCCCATCCCCACCCCCCACCCCATCCCAATCCCCACCCCCACCCCCATCTCGATCCCCACCCCCACCCCCACCTCCACCCCGATCCCCACCCCCATCCCATCCCGATCCCCACCCCCACCCCCACCCCGATCCCCACCCCCACCCCCATCCCGATCCCGATCCCCAGCCCATCCCCATCCCGATCCACACCCCCACCCTGATCCCCACCCCCACCCCCATCCCGATCCCCACCCCCACCCCCACCCCGATTCCCATCCCCACCCCCATCCCGATCCCCACCCCCACCCCGATCCCCACCCCCACCCCAATCCCGATCCCCACCCCCACCCCGATCCCAACCCCCACCCGCATCCCGATCTCTACCCCCACCCCCATCCCGATCCCCACTCCCAACCCCACCCCACCCCGATCCCCACCCCCACTAACACCACCACCCCCACCAGCATTCCCCAGCCCCCACCCATCACCATTACCCGATTCTTGTGCCTTTCTGATTTCAGATAATTAACAAGCACCCGAGCAGCCTGTCCCCGAGGACTCGCTGAGAGCGAGGGGGAAGAAGAGGCGGAGGAAGAAGAAGACACCACGTCACTGCACCTCTCACTCACAGATACCAGTTCAGATACTGGAACTATGCGTACTTTAGAGGCTAGTGTAGTAGCAGGATCTGCACAGTGTGATGCACCAGGGATGAGTGGACTGCAGCAAGGCCTGGGGGAAAGGGTAGCTCGGGGGCCAGCTCCCTGGAGGGTGCGTGCGCGCAAGTTCTGCTGCACAGGACTCAGATGAGGATCTCGATGGGGTGGGCTTCAGAAGAAGGGTAACGCACACGGAAATGATAGGTGCATTGGCAAAATTGCCAGAGAGCCTCTCGGCAATGGCAAGGAGTGTGGCGGAGTCCGCCTCCAACATAAGAACATAAGAACATAAGAACCTAAGAATTAGGAACAGGAGTCGGCCATCTAGCCCCTCGAGCCTGCTCTGCCATTCGAAAAGATCATGGCTGATCTGGCCGTGGACTCAGCTCCACTTACCCGCCCGCTCCCCATAACCCATAATTCCCTTATTGGTTAAAAATCTATCTATCTGTGACTTGAATACATTCAATGAGCTAGCCTCAACTGCTTCCTCGGGCAGAGAATTCCACAGATTCACAACCCTCAGTGCATGGAGCCCGGGATTTCTAGCCAGCAAATGATGGTACACTCGCAGAGACCGTGGCGACCCAGTCGTGATGAGGCACATGATGAGCGATGTTGCAGCTTCCATTGCAGCACAGGCGGAAGTGACCTAATGTCCACTCTCAGGATGGCAACATTCCTGTTCCCACCACTGCCACTCCACCAGTGCCCTTTCTGTTGCCTGTCAGCCAGCCAGCCCAGACTGCTGCTGCCCATGCCGAGATGGTGCAGTCTACAGCTGAGCCTTCTAGGCCCAGGGCTGTTCGAGGTCGTCCTGCAGGGCCATCGGCAGTCACCCGCACAGAAGCCTGAATTTTTCCGTTTCCCACCCGCATGGTGCGGGGGGGCCCGGAGGACGGCGGGAAACCTGGAAGTTCGGGTTTTCCAGCTCCCTGTGGGTGGGAAACGCAGACCTGGAGACCGCAGGATCAGGCAGGCGCTGCAACCAGGATGGTAGGGTGGAGGAGGGGTTTCCAAGCCATGGGGGGTCCATGGTGACCTTGATTGCCGCTGGGAGAGCTGTGCTCTCCCTGTCGTTGTTTAGACATGCCGGCAATTTCAATGGCGAGAACCAATACTGCAGATCGGGCATCAAGTAAGCATCGCACACTCACTGACGTCAGGATCTCGCCCATTGAAATTCCTCCGCTGATCGCGTTTACCGGCAGCGCTACCGGCATTTCCAAAATGGCGCCCACCGCAGGTGGAAGAGCGCCGGCTGCAGCTTTCTCAACATTACACTGCGCTAACGGGTGGGGCAAACCATCCGAATTTCTAGGCCTTAAAGTCCACATTAGAGAGTCTTTATGGGACCACCCCTCACCCCTCTCCTCCACAAACCAGCCCTTGACCCTTCCGTCCTTACAAACTACCGCCCCATCTCCAACCTCCCTTTCTTCTCCAAAGTCCTTGAACGTGTTGTCGCCTCCCAAATCCGTGCCCATCTTTCCCGCAACTCCATGTTTGAATCCCTCCAATCAGGTTTCCGCCCCGCCACAGTACCGATACAGCTCTCATTAAAGTCACAAATAAGGTAACTTAATCTTTCTCGATCTGTCTGCAGCCTTTGACACGGTTGATCACTCCATCCTCCTCCAACACCTCTCCACCATCGGCTCTGTGCTACTTCCTGCAACTCCAACAGCTTTCTTTAAATGGTCCAGCTGGGTGGCACTGCACTCGCCTGGTTCCATTCTTGTCTATCTAATTGTAGCCTGAGAATCACCTGAAATAGTGTCTCTTCCCACTCCCACATTGTTACCTCTGGTGTCCCCCAAGAATCTATTCTTGGCCCCTTCCTATTTCTCATCTACATGTTGCCGCTTGGTGACATCATCCGAAAACACAGCGGCAGTTTCCACATGTACGCTGACGACACCCAGCTCTACCTCACCACCACTTCTCTCGACCCCTCCATGGTCTCTAAATTGTCAGACTATTTGTCAGACCTCGAGTACTGGATGAGCAGAAATTTTCTACGATTAAATATTGGGAAGACGGAAGCCATTGTTTTTGATCCCTGCTACAAACTCCGTTCCCTAGCCACCGACTCCATCCCTCTCCCTAACATCCATCTGAGGTTGAACCACACTGTTCGCAACTTTGGTGTCATATTTGACCCTGAAATGAGTTTCCGACCACATATCCACAGCATAACTAAGGCTTCCTGTATCCACCTCCGTAACATCGCCCATCTCGGCCCTTGCCTCAGCTCATCTGCTGTTGAAACTCTCATCCATGCCTTTGTTACCTGTAGACTTGACTACTCCAATGCACTCCTGGCTGGCCTCCCATGTTCTACCCTACGTAAACTTGAGATGATCCAAAACTCTGCTGCCCGTGTCCTAACTCGCACCAAGACCCGTTCACCCACCACCCCTGTGCTCGCTGACCTACATTGGCTTCCGGTTAAGCAATGCCTTCAATTTTAAAATTCTCATCCTTGTTTTCAAATCCCTCCTTGCCCTCGGCCCTCCCTATCTCTGTAATCTCCTTGAGCCCCACAACTCCCCAAGATATCTGCGCTCCTCTAATTCTATCCTCTTGAGCATCCCTGATTATAATCGTTCAACCATCGGTGGCTGTGCCTTCAGCTGCCTGGGCCCTAAGCTCTGGAACTCCCTCCCTAAACCTCTCCGCCTTTCTACCTCTCTTTCCTCCTTTAAGACGCCCTTTCAAACCTACTCCTTTGATCAAGCTTTTAGTCATCTGCCGTAATTTCTCCTTATGTGGCTCGGTGTCAAATTTGTTATCTTATATCACTCCTGTGAAGCGCCCTGGGGGATGCTTTACCACGTTAAAGGCGCTATATAAATAAAAGTTATCGCTGTTGTTGGAGATATTTCACTAAATTCATAATTTTTTGAATTTGTCACAATTTGTTTTGTTTTTAAAGAATCACTTTCTGTTTCAATGAATTATTGAACATGGCATCGAATATTTTACAGATTAAAGCAGCTGAATTATTTATGAAAAATTCAATGGAACTATATCATCAATTTGGCACTCCTGCCCTCTCAGCAAGAAGCAGACTCACAGTGCACACAGGATGGAGAACCGGGGCTGCAATATTGTAAGCCTTTCTTAGACCCCTGCTTTCTTCAAGTGTGGTGGGAAACCAGAATTAACTGTAACAAGTTCAAAAGAAGTCAACATAAAAATATAATAAACAAAATCAGTAATGGATTCGTAATTCCTTTTAGATTGTCTCTCAATAATAAAAATGTCTATTGGTTAACAAAATTCTGCCTGCCTTCAAACCTTTATTTTTTATTGTTCCTACATTATAACAGTGACTGCACTTCAAAAAGTACTTCATTAACTGTAAAGCATTTTGAGATGTCTGGTGGTCGTGAAAGGTGCCATATAAATATAAGACTTTCCTTCTTTCTCTCTTTGTCCCATTTCCGTCTGTTGATTGCACAATAATTCTAATCTATGTCATGAAACCTCCATGTTATGAAGCCCTCCTATCTAACTGAGTTTCAGAACTCAAAAATTACCGAAAAGTGCAGAAGTCAAATTTCCAGTGAAGCATAACTAAATTAATCAAATCAAATGCATTCACACGCTCACATGATTCAAACACCAGGAACAGAATTATGTCTACAAAGGACAAGGTTATTCTTTCTAAAAAATATCTAATCCTGTCTACAAATCTTGTAGCTGTAATATACAAATGCTCAGACAAACGCAAAGAATCAAGTGCTCACGGCAAAAAAAACCCTACTGTTGTTTGCATCAAATGCAGCACAAGCAATCTGAAAGTGTAAACTAATCTTCTAATAGATGCCAAGCTCACCTTGTGTTGAACAACAGCCACCCAACTGAACTTTGTTTGTCAACTGCCATGAGCAAATCTTCACATTTGTAACAGAATGTTGACCAAAGTGTCACAGTGATGACAGTGAACCCAACCACTGCATCCATGGTTGTTATACAGAGCTTTTAACATTTCCAACCAGAATAACAAAGAAAATGATAACCATGTCGCTAGTGTACTTCTTCTTCATAAATTACTTTTTTAATGGGGCGTCATGTGAAAGAACCATGACCAATAGATATGCTGATCATTATAAGTGATGCCTGACTCAATACAGGCCAAGTACAATTTTCTGCTCAATCAACTTTATTGTTAAATACTATAGCAGCCAATGTTTCAGTTTTAGCACTCTTTCTGTCATTGCTTTACTTTAATAATTTCAAAATATTACCAACAAAAGGAAACCAAAAAGCTTTTATTTCTCCTCCAATTTTCTCTCCCTAACTCCTTTTCATTTGAATATGTTAATTCGTGCTGAATTAATATTAAATACCAGCTGACTCAAGGGATCAAGGGGTATGTAGAGAAAGCTGGAACAGGGTACTGAAGTTGCATGGTCAGCCATGATCATATTGAATGGTGGTGCAGGCTCAAAGGGCCGAATGGCCTACTCCTGCACCTATTTTCTATGTTTCTATGTTTCTATGACTCCAGTATCTCAACAATACATATTAGGGGAGAAATTCGTGTTCACCAGCAAAGTTGCAGGTGCCACCCAGCAACTGGAGTTAATGGCCGCTGAAAATGGCCGCCATGCTAACGGGGCAAAATTGGTTTGGGGTGGCATGGAGATTGTTGGCACAGCGCGTACCTTCCATGCAATGCCATCCTGGTGGCATTGCTGGAGACATCCGAGACAGTCTTCTTTTTAAAATGGATAAAACACTTAATTAGTGTTGAGCAATAAGTAAATTATCTAACAGGTTGATGTTAAAAACATGTAACAATTTAATGAAAGCCTTGAAAAAGCTACCTTTTTTTGTATTATTGAATACCCAATGGAGCAATACATTTTGGTTATACACTGTACTTTTAGCTATGGTTGCTTATTAGATATTAGGAATATATTCCATTGACTGAATACTAAAGGTAAATAGATATACTGTTTAAATATCGATGCTTTTCACTTGACATTTTAAGTGGCATACTTAAAGGAGCTTTTTTTTTGTAGGCTGCTGACTCAAATGATTTCCAATGTTTCTCTCCTTTGATCTCTAATTTCTCTTCCTATTTCCCTCAACTTTGAAGTTCCACTTTCTGGTGTCGACTATTTTAATGAATGACCATTTGCTATCTCACGCATACCTACAATTCTTGCCTTATTAATGTCATAGTTTGGAGTTTCATGATGTATAGTTTTATAGTTCCCAAGCACTATCAACAATTCGGCTTTGTCCACTCCCACCCTGTCAGTGACCAGTTTCTTCTCTTCAGACTAACAGCTTTTAACTCTCCTCGTTTTCAAATCCACTCTGATATAGTCAATATATCACTTCAAACAGCACAGCACAAAATAGAGAAACAGCACAAACAAACCATAACCTGTTGCTATGTTATGACCAATCTGTATATTGCACGTATGACTTTAAGCTCCAGGTAACAGCTGATTATTCTTAGAAATTGCAAAGAAGGAGTAGTGTATAAAATAGACAACTGGAAACCAATACCAAGAGAATAGAATTTTCTAAGTAGTAGCTATGGCTTTAACTGGCCATGTTTCTGACCCACACAAGCACCATACCATCACATGTCTCTGGCTGCAGGTGTAACATCGCAGCAGGCCCTTCATCTTTTAATGTTAGGGACCACTGAGCTGAGGCTGATATATAACAGACAGTGTATTATGTGTAGTACAAAGACTTCTTTAGAATCATAGAATAGTACAGCTCAGAAAGAGGACATTCAGCCCATCGAGTCTGCGCTGGCTCTTTCACAGAGCAATTCACTTAGTCGCACTCCCCCGCTCTTTCCCCATGTCCTTGCAATTATTTTCCTTTGAGTATTTATCTAACTCCTCTATTGAATCTGTATCCACCAACCTATCAGGCAGTGCTTATCAAATCCTAACCACACATTGGACCCAAGTTTCCACACGATAAAAAACGGGCGCCCCTCCGAGCTGGAAAAAAAACCGCGTGATTCTGGAGCGCCCTGCAGCTCCTTGTCTGTTTGGCGCGGCGCCCAGGGGCGGCGGAGCCTACACTCGCGCCGATTTTGTAAGTGGGAGGGGGCGGGTACCATTTAAATTAGTTATTTTCCTGCCGGCAACGCTGCGCGTGCGCGTTGGAGCGTTCGCACACGCGCAGTGTGAAGGAAACATTGGCACTCGGCCATTTTTGTAGTTCTTTGTAGCTGTTTAATTTTTGAACATTTTTTAATAAAAGCACATTGCCATCAGCAGATCAGCACTGAGGCTTCCTGCAGCCTTCTCACTGTCTCCTTCCCCCCCCCCCCCCCGCGGGAACGAACAGCTTCCTCCCCCCCCCCCCCTGCGGGAACGAACGATGGCTGAAGCACTTTCACACAGGTAGGAAGATGGTTTATTTAATCTTTTCTTTGCTTATAAATGTTTATTCAGATTGGATTTATTTGTATAATATTTGTAGAAGTATAAATAAGGATTTATTATAGAATTTAATGACTTCCCTTCCCCCCCCCTCCCCCCCCCACCTCGTTCTGGACGCCTGATTTGTAACCTGCGCCTGATTTTTTAAAGTGTAGAACAGGTTTTTTCAGTTCTACAAAAATCTTCACTTGCTCCATTCTAAGTTAGTTTGGAGTACGTTTTCACTGTGGAAACTTTGAAATCAGGCGTCAGTGGCCGGACACGCCCCCTTTTGAAGAAAAAATTCTGTTCCAAAGTGGAACTGTTCTACCTGCCTAGAACTGCAGAAAAAAAATGTGGAGAATTGCAATTTCTAAGATAGTCCGTTCTCCACCAGTTGCTCCTAAAAATCAGGCATAAATCACGTGGAAACTTGGGCCCATTGTGTTAAGAAGTCTTTCCTTGTGTAGCCTCTGCTTCTTTTGTCAATCACCTTAAATCTGTGCCTTCTGGTTATTGACCCTTCAGCCATTGGAAACAAGGGTAGAAATTCGGTGCATTTGCGTGTCCTGTTAGCGCCCCGAGGGGGGCGGGAGATTAGCAGCGGCGCTATGGCCCTGCACCCCGATCGCCTGTACCCGGGGATCGTGACGCCATCGCCCCATTAGCACCCTGGACATGAAATTGGCTTTCGCCCCCTGCAACTGGCCCGGACGATAACATCGGCAGCTTCAGGCGATGCGCATCAGGCGGCCGGTCGCTACCGGGGTGAAAATTAAAGGCGAGGTGGTCGAGTACAGAAAATAAACCTTGGGGTAGAAATTACCCCCCCTCATCGAAACGGGGCGCTCCCACCTCGTGTCGATGGCCTCGAGTGACATTCGGCTCTTTGTTTTTTGTTGTTTTGATCCGGAAGTCGGTGTAAATGGGGGCGGTGACTACACCTGAGGGGCAAAGACACGGCGGTGACAGCAACTGAGGAGCGGAAGTTGGGAGCGGAGTCACCGCTGCGATGATGACATCACGGCGTCGCGTCACCACGGCTCTCCCTTTCACTTAAAGGGGAGAGCCTCCATGTTTTTAAAACTTCGGCCCACTGAGCCACCAGGGAGGGTTTCGGCCGGGCCACCGGCCTGACACAAAAGAGGGGGTGCCAAGGCTGCCTGTCGGCGGCCCGGCCAAACCCGGGGACATAACTGTCAGCCGGATATGGAAGTCGGCCAACAAAAAAATCATGGCGGCAGCGGCAGTGCGCCCTCCCCTTTAAGATAAGCCGCACCGCCATTGCAGAAGGCCACAGCCTCACTGGACAACCAGGAACAAGCTTGTGTTGGCACCGCCAGGTAGGCCAAAGATTTTCCGAGGGGAATGTCGCCGTCAGAGGGTAAATTGGCGCTGCGCACGGTGATGACGCGTTTTGGACGGATCGGCAGCAGCGGAGCGGTAAGAAGGGGATGGGGGCACCGCCGGGAAAACTCGGAAGGGCAATTGGGCTATCAGCGGCCATTCCACAAAAAGTTGGCGGGCACTCCACTCCGCAGCGTGGCCGCCGATTTGAGGTGGTAACAGGCCTAATGGAAAGGGGCAATTTCAGCCCTCTCATCTTTTTGTTGTCACTCAAGATGTGGTTTCTTCGCAAGGTCATGACCGCAATTGCTCAGTCCGGCACTCTGCTTATCCAGGTGGACAGGGTGCTCCAGCTAGGTCTATTTTTCTTTTGCAGTCACCAACGTGGGCCCTTCCCGTTAATTGAGGGAAGTGCCCCTTGGACGCTATGCGGCCAATTGCGTAGCACTGCTGAGGCGTCCGCCCCGTCAGCCGTGGCTCAGTGGGAAGCACACTCCCCTCTGAGTCAGAAGGTTGTGGGTTCAAGGGACTTGAGCACATAAATCTAGGCTGACACTCCAGTGCAGTGCTAGGGGAGTGCTGCACTGTCGGAGGTGCCGTCTTTTGAATGAGACGTTAAACGGAGGACCCGTCTGCTCTCTCAGGTGGGCGTAAAAGATCCCATGGCACTTCAAAGAAGAGCAGGGGAGTTATACCCAGTGTCCTGGCCAATATTTATCCCTCAATTTACATGACAACAGTGACTACACTCCAAAAGTACTTCATTGGCTGTAATATGTTTGGAGACGACCGGAGGTCGTGAAAGGTGCTATATAAATCCAGGTCTTTCTTTTTATGCTTGTACACTCTGTGTTGCAGGTAGTGCCTCCTGCAAGTTGCTCCCCTCTGTGCTTCTCCCCTCTCTCCGCTCCTTTCCCCGCTCCCCTCTCTGCTCCCTCTCTCTCCGCTCCCTCTCTCCGCTCCCTCTCTCTGCTTCCTCTCTCCGCTCCCCTCTCTCCGCTCCTTTCCTCGCTCCCCTCTCTGCTCCCTTTCTCTCCGCTCCCTCTCTCTGCTTCCTCTCTCCGCTCCCCTCTCTCCGCTCCCTCTCTCCGCTCCCTCTCTCCGCTCCCCTCTCTCCGCTCCCCTCTCTCCGCTCCCTCTCTCTGCCGCCCTCTCTCCACTCCCCTCTCTCCGCTCCCTCTCTCCGCTCCCTCTCTCCGCTCCCCTCTCTCTGCTCCCCTCTCTCCACTTCCTCTCTCCGCTCCCCTCTCTCCGCTCCCCTCTCTCCGCTCCCCTCCCTCCGCTCCCCTCTCTCTGCTCCCTCTCTCCGCTCCCCTCTCTCTGCTTCCCTCTCTCTGCTCCCCTCTCTCCGCTTCCTTCTCTCTGCCCCCCTCTCTCTGCTCCCCTCTCTCTCCGCTCCCTCTCTCCGCTCCCTCTCTCCATTCCCCCCTCTCCCCTCCCCTCTCTCTGCTCCCTCTCTCTGTTCCCCCCTCTCTCTGCTCTCTCTCTCTGCTCCCTCTCTGCTCCCCTCTCTCTGCTCCCTCTCTGTTCCCCCTCTCCCCTCTCCTCTCTCTGCTCCCTCTCTCCATTCCCCCCTCTCTCTTCTCCCCTCTCTCCGCTCCCTCTCTCTGCTCCCTCTCTCTGTTCCCTCTCTCCGCTCCCTCTCTCCGCTCCCCTCTCTCCGCTCCCTCTCTCCGCTCCCCTCTCTCCGCTCCCTCTCTCCGCTCCCTCTCTCCGCTCCTTCTCTCCGCTCCCCTCTCTCCGCTCCCTCTCTCCACTCCCCTCTCTCCTCTCCCCTCTCTCTGCTCCCCTCTCTCTGCCCCCCTCTCTCTGCTCCCCTCTCTCTCCGCTCCCTCTCTCCGCTCCCTCTCTCCATTCCCCCCTCTCCCCTCCCCTCTCTCTGCTCCCTCTCTCTGTTCCCCCCTCTCTCTGCTCTCTCTCTCTGCTCCCTCTCTGCTCCCCTCTCTCTGCTCCCTCTCTCTGTTCCCCCCCTCCCCTCCCCTCTCTCTGCTCCCTCTCTCTGCTCCCCCTCTCTCTGTTCCCCCCTCTCTCTGCTCCCTTTCTCTGCTCCCTCTCTGCTCCCCTCTCTCTGCTCCCTCTCTCTGCTCCCCTCTCTCCGCTCCCCTCTCCCTTCTCTCTGCTCCCTCTCGCTGCTCCATCTCTCTGCTCCATTTCTCTCTGCTCCCCTCTCTCTCCGCTCCCTCTCTCCGCTCCCTCTCTCCATTCCCCCCTCTCCCCTCCCCTCTCTCTGCTCCCTCTCTCTGTTCCCCCCTCTCTCTGCTCTCTCTCTCTGCTCCCTCTCTGCTCCCCTCTCTCTGCTTCCTCTCTCTGTTCCCCCCTCCCCTCCCCTCTCTCTGCTCCCTCTCTCTGCTCCCCCCTCTCTCTGTTCCTCCCTCTCTCTGCTCCCTTTCTCTGCTCCCTCTCTGCTCCCCTCTCTCTGCTTCCTCTCTCTGTTCCCCCCCTCCCCTCCCCTCTCTCTGCTCCCTCTCTCTGCTCCCCCCTCTCTCTGTTCCCCCCTCTCTCTGCTCCCTCTCTCTGCTCCCCTCTCTCCGCTCCCCTCTCCCTTCTCTCTGCTCCCTCTCGCTGCTCCATCTCTCTGCTCCATTTCTCTCTGCTCCCTCTCTCTCCGCTCCCATCTCTCTGCTCCCTCTCCCCACCCCTCTCTCCGCTCCGTTTCTCTCTGCTCCCTCTCTCTCTGCTCCCACTCTCTGCTCCCTCTCCACTCCCCTCTATCCACTCCCCTCTCTACTCTCTCTCTCTGCTTCCCTCTCCTCGCTCTCTCTGCTCCCTCTCTCTCCGTCCCCCCTCTCCCCTCCCCTCTCTCCGCTTCCTCTCTCTCTCTCTCTGCCCCCTCTCTCTGCTTCTTCTCTCTCTGCTCCCTCTCTCTACTCCCTGTCTCCACTTCCCTCTCTCCGCTCCCCTCTCCCCTCTCTCTCCGCTCTCTCTCTCTGCTCCCCTCTCTCTCACCTCCCCTCTCTCCGCTCCCCTCTCCCCTCTCTCTCCGCTCTCTCTCTCTGCTCCTCCTCTCTCCTCCCCTCTCTCTGCTCTCCTCCCCTCTCTCTGTTCCTCTCTCTGCTGCTGTGCAGCTGCAGGCCTCTCAAGAGCTTGCTGCCATTGTTGCTGCTGTTGATCATATTGCACTTTGTCCGAGGCAGCCAAGGCATCACCCATCCTGCTGTGATTCAGAAAACCTCCTGTCATGTATGTAACCACAATGTAACACCACCGTATTACTATATACACACAATCTAGATGCACACCTTGACCACAGTGTGTGAAGTTGTGGGAGACACTCCTTACCTGATCACTCAGGTATATAAAGGGAGGCCCCAGGTAGGGTCATCACTACTGGAGTCCTGAAATAAAGAGTTAAGGTCACGGAGTGACCTTGTCCCCAGAATGTGTCTTGTGTGGTTTCATGCTGTAGAGTAAGGACTTTACATTGGCGATGAGAAACGGGAATTCACGACCCACGAGAATGGCCACCGGTAGCACAGAGGAACGGTACTGTGTTGGGGAAGACTGGGAGGATTTTGTCGAGAGGCTTCAGCAAAGCTTCGTTACGAAAGAATGGCTGGAGGATGCAGCGACCGACAAGCGACGGGCTCATCTCCTGACCAGCTGCGGGCCAAAGACTTACACGCTCATGAAGGACTTACTAGCACCCGAAAAGCCATTGGACAAAACCTTTGAAGAACTTAGCAAGTTGATCAGGGAGCACCTCAAACCGGCAAGCAGCATACATATGGCTCAACACAGATTCTACACCCACCGACGTCGTGAAGGACAGAGCATACCAGACTTCGTAGCGGACCTCTGGCGTTTGGCTAGCCTCTGTAAGTTCACAGACGCCTGCAGGGGGGAGATGCTAAGAGACTTCTTCATCAAGGGCATTGGTCATGCGGGAATCTTCCGCAAATTAATTGAGACCAAGGATTTGACCTTGGAAGCGGTGGCGTTGTTAGCTCAAACTTTCATGGCAGGGAAGGAAGAGATGAAATTAATATACGTGTGCAATTCTGCCTCCAACGCGGCGATGGATCAGGGATTCAACATTATCAACGCGATTCAGAGCCCCGCAGGCAGGCAGGGGCAGTTCGACATTCCCCAGGCAGCAATGGACCCCAGAGCAGGGCCTCAACAGCGACAATGGCAGGCTGAACGGACATTCAGGCCATCACAGCGGACAATGCGGCCCGGGATGGGACCATTGACACCTACTAATAGGGTACTTAAGAGCAGTCAAAGGGACAGTCAGCGTGGAATTCCTGGCCATAGTAACCTTTGTCCCCAACAATGGAAACTTCAACTCATGCTGGAGGTGTGGGGGAAAACACTCAGTTAGATCTTGCAGTTCCAACAGTTTGTCTGCAGAAACTGCAATCTCAGTGGCCATTTAGCTCGAATGTACAGAAAGCCTGCAACCAGACTAATATATGAGGCGGATGGACCAGAACAGGGTTCTTTGAGGCAGGATGACTTTTGGGGCAAACCGATGGACGCCTAGGTTCAGCGGGTCCATGCGGCGAATATTCACAGTTCATACACCAAAACGTCACCAATGATGATGAGGGTCTTACTAAACGATATCCCAGTACACATGGAGCTGGACACTGGGGCCAGCCAGTCACTCATGGGCGTTCGGCAATTTGAGAAGCTATGGCCGATCAAAGCCAGTAGACCCAAATTAGCACGTATTGATACACAATTACAGACTTACAACAAAGAAATCATTCCGGTGCTAGGCAGTGCAATGTTGGCTGTCACACACAATGGGTTAGTGAATCGGCTGCCGCTCTGGATTGTCCTGGGCAATGGTCCCACACTGCTGGGGAGGAGCTGGTTAGCCGAGATGAACTAGAAATGGGGGGATGTTCACGCAATGTCATCGGTGGAGCGAAGTTCATGCTCACAAGTTCTACAATAATTCGAGTCACTCTTCCAACCGGGCGTCGGGACTTTCAAAGGCACTAAAGTAGTGATACACATCACCCCGGACGCCAGGCTAGTGCACCACAAAGCCAGAGCGGTGCCGTATGTGATGCGGGAAAAATCGAGAGCGAATTGGACCGGCTGTTGAGAGAGGGCATCATCTAGCCTGTTGAATTCAGCGACTGGGCGAGCCCCATTGTTCATGTTCTAAAAGCGGATGGCTCTGTCAGGATCTGTGGTGACTACAAGGCCACCATCAATCGCGTGTCCCTACAAGATCAATACCCGCTCCCAAGAGCGGAAGACCTCTTCGCCACGCTGGCAGCCGGCAAGCTGTTCACCAAGTTGGACCTCACTTCAGCCTATATGACCCAGGAACTGGCTGACGAATCCAAACTACTGACCACCATCACCATGCACAAGGGACTGTTCGCTTATAACAGGTGCCTGTTTGGCATTCGATCAGCGGCCGCAATTTTTCAATGTAACATGGAAAGCCTGCTTAAATCCATTCGTGGAACGATCGTATTCCAGGACGACATCCTCATCACGGGTCGAGACACCGAGGAACACCTCCCCAACCTGGAGGAGGTGCTACGCTGACTGGACCGGGTAGGGCTGTGACTCAAGAAGTCTAAATGTGTGTTTTTAGCTCCTGAGGTTGAGTTTCTGGGCAGAAGGGTTGTTGCAGATGGGATTCGGCCCACCGAATCCAAAACAGAGGCAATTCGACGAGCACCCAAGCCCTGCAACACATCAGAATTGCGTTCATTCCTGGGACTGTTGAACTATTTCGGGAACTTTCTGCCGAACTTGAGCATGTTGTTGGAGCCGCTACACGTGCTCCTGCGTAAGGGTTGCGATTGGTTTTTGGGGGACTGTCAGGAACGGGCTTTTGATCGGGCGCGAAACCTACTCTGTTCAAACACGTTGTTGGCCCTGTACGACCCTTGTAAAAAATTGGTTCTGATGTGATGCATCATCCTATGGGGTTGGGTATGTGTTACAGCAGGGCAATGCTGAGGGCCAACTACAACCTGTGGCTTATGCTTCCAGGTCGCTCTCTCAAGCAGAACGGGGATATGGGATGGTCGAGAAGGAAGCGCTCACATGTGTCTATGGTGTAAAAAAAATGCATCAGTACCTCTTTGGTAGGAAGTTTGAATTAGAGACGGACCACAAGCCATTAACATCTCTGTTGTCAGACAGCAAAGCTGTCAATGCCAACGCATCAGCTCACATACAGCGATGGTTCCTCACGCTGGCTGCTTATGACTACTCCATCCGGCACCGGCCCGGCACTGAAAACTGCACTGACGCGCTCAGCAGGCTCCCACTGGCCACCACCGAGGGGACAGCTGAGCAAAGCGCCGAGATGGTCATGGCCGTCGATGCCTTTGACACAGCAGGCTCCCACATCACAGCCCGCCAGATCAAAATCTGGACAAACAGAGATCCCTTCCTATCCTGATTAAGAAATGTGTCCTGACTGGGGATTGGGTGCCCGCACACGGAACATGCCCTGAGGAGATCAGACCGTTCCACAGACGGATGGATGAGCTCTCCATCCAAGCCAACTGCCTACTATGGGGCAACCGGGTAGTTATACCCCAGAAGGGCGGGGAGGCATTCATCAGGGAACTTCACAGCGAGCACCCAGGCATTGTGCTGATGAAGGCCATTGCCCGGTCACACATTTGGTGGCCTGGTATCGATTCAGACCTGGAACACTGTGTTCGCAGGTGCACGATGTGTGCCCAGCTGGGTAATGCCCCCAGGGAGGCTCCGCTCAGCCCGTGGCCCTGGCTCACCAAGTCGTGGTCACACATTCATGTTGACTACGCGGGCCGGTTCATGGGAAAGATGTTCCTTATTGTAGTAGATGCGTACTCGAAATGGATCGAGTGCATCATTCTGAATTCATGCACGACATCCACCACCGTGGAAAGCCTACATGCGATCTTCACAACCCATGGCTTGCCGGACGTCCTGGTTAATGATAATGGCCCATATTTCAGAAGCTACGAATTCCGGGAGTTCATGTTGGGCAATGGCATCAAACCACGTCAGGAATGCGCCGTTCAAGCTGGCCTCCAATGGCCAGGTGGAACGTGTGGTCCAAATCATTAAGCAAGGTATGCTCAGGATTCAAGGACCCTCCCTACAATGCTGTCTATCGCACCTCCTGCTGGCCTATAGATCCCGACCGCACTCGCTCACGCAAGTCCCACCCGCAGAGCTACTAATGAAATGGACACCCAAAACTCAGTTGTCCCTCATTCACCCAGTCCTGACCAACATAGTTAAGGGCAAGTGCAAGTCACAAAATGAGTACCATGATCGTAATTCGAGGGGGAGATGTATAGAAATAAATGATCCTGTATTCATCCTCAACCATGCCATGGAGCCCAAATGGCTTGAGGGCACTGTAATTGACAAAGAGGGGAATAGGGTCATCGTGGTAAAACTCAACAATGGCCAGATATGCCGCAAGCATCTGGACCAAGTGAAAAAAAGGTTCAGCATCGACACGGAGGAACCTGAAGAAGACCATGAGATGGATCTCACAACACCGCCAGTGAACGAGCAACAAGAGTAATCAGAAGAATGCACAGTCCCTGCGGTCAGCCCGGACAGGCCGGAATCACCACAGGTGACAGACACGTCAGTGTCCAACAACCAGAGCCCCAACTGCGGCGCACCACGAGGGAGCGTAGACCACCTGAAAGACTAAACCTATGATCCTAATAAGACTTTGGTGGGGGAAGGTGATGTCATGTATGTAACCACAATGTAACACCACTGTATTACTGTATGCACACAACCTAGATGCACACCTTGACCACATAGGGTGAACATGTGGGAGACACTCCTTACCTGATCACTCAGGTATATAAAGGGAGGTCCCACGCAGGGTCATCACTTCTGGAGTCCTGAAATAAAGAGTTAAGGTCACAGAGTGACCTTGTCCCCAGAATGTGCCTCGTGTGGTTTCATGCTGTAGAGTAAGGACTTTACACCTCCAAAGTGTAGAATGTAAACCATCAGCACAAGTACCGTGCACAAACCTTCCCACTAGCAGCTGAGTAAGTAGCTATAAGTCCAGAGTATTTATTGCAGTATTTCCCTGAGGTTGATTCAGCCCCTTCAATTGTCGCAATTTTCTCACCATGCCTTCACTGGCAAGTTCCAAGAAGACCGGGAAACCTGTGGATGCATCATTAAATTCAAAAGAGTATTGAAATGTCGCTCCAATTGAACCATTGGAATATGTTAACAGCCAACCCGCCACTCCCGAGGGGGTTGCGCGAAAGCTGCCTAACACAATCCAGTTAAATGCAGGAGTCGGCGGGTTGGAGTGGGTTTTCCGACACACTGGCATTTGTGATACTTTTAACTGCCCACCTGCCCCCAAACCCTCGCGTCCAGGTTAACATTCACCCCCAGTTTTTCAGTAAGGTGGAATACTACTTTCATTGGGCTCAATTTTTCCCAGTAGTTGTGCCTTTTTTTTTGGAGTAGGCTGCTTTTTCTGGTCTAACTTAAAAATCCCCAGTTTCCCCAATCAATTTGCACCAGTGTAACTCAGTTAGTTAAGTTTTTTTTAGGTAAGTTTTTTTTTCTCAGAAGGGGACGTTACCAGCCACCTACGCCAATTCTGGCCATTTAGGTAACTTTGGCCAGCTAATAAAGTTACTCCATTTCTACTTAGGCCAGCGCATGTGGCCTCGCAAGAAAACCCTTGCGGAGAGTTAAAGAAATTGGCGTAGATAAGGAAATCAACGCAGGTAAGTGCAACAGATGCCCGGACAGCAGCAGCCGGAAAGGTAAGAGAGAGGGGGAGAGAGAGATGGGGGAGAAAGAGAGTGGTGGGGGGAGTGAGAAGGGGTGGGGGAAGCCTTTCGGGTGTAGTTAGGTGCGGGGACCGGGAGGGAGGAGACCACTCTGCCTGGGCTAGGGGCGGGGGTGCAGGCCGGGAGGCCACTCGGCCTGGGCTAGGGGCGGGAGAGCACACCGGCAAGCCCTTTGGCCAGATACAGAGAGAGAGAGAGAGAGAGATCAGAGAATCGAACCAGTGGGGACCGAGAATGGGATCGGGCCAGCAAGCCCTTCGGGCGGGGTTGGAGGTAAGTTGCTGCTATGTGTTTTTCAACTCTTTTAATGTGTTTATGGCTGCACTTTGCAGCCTCAGCTCGCATTGTGTCCCTGGTTACCATGGCAGTCTGATCTTTTTGGCGCAGATCAAGACTCCACCCCCAAAACCAAACGTTGGGTTACGCCACGATAAATGAAGAAATCCAACGGGTAAACTTTAGAATTTTTTTTTGCCGTACTTGGGCCCCAAATAATCGGGCGGAACTCTTCAACTATTCCAAAAAAATGCTTTGGGGAAAATTGAGCCCATTGTCATGTCGGGAAGATCTAGCAGACCACAATTCACTTTGAATCCACCTTCAGCTGAGGCAATGCAAACCCGAGCTGAACTTCTGAGCTTCCTGTGCATAAAGGTACACCATAAATTAACTCGAAGCAGAACATTACGGTGGAAGTCAATCCTTTTGTAGGTAGAATACTCCTTGAACAAGGAACTGATGATGTCTGACAGCATCACCTTGCATTCTTTTTAACTGCTATGTTAGTGATTTATGACTTTTTTTATGGCCAAAAGATTACTGTTTATGTGCTGTCTGGAGTTCACTTTCGGTTACTAAAAGCTTTGGAGAGATTTTCTGCTTGCTTCTTTACTCGATTTCAAAATTCTCATCCTTGTTTACAAATCCATCCATGGTCTCACCCCTCCCTATCTCTGTAATCTCCTCCAGCCCCACAACCCGCTGAGATATCTGCACTCCTTTAATTCTGCCCTCTTGAGCATCCCTGAGTATAATCGCTCAACCTTTGGTGGCCGTGCCTTCAGCCCCAAGCTCTGGAACTCCCTTCCTAAAGCTCACTGCCTCTCTACCTCTCTCTCCTCCTTTAAGATGCTCCTTAAAACCTACCTCTTTAACTAAGCTTTTGGTCATCTGCTGTAATTTCTTCTGATGTGGCTTGGTATCAAATTTATTTTTTTTGGCTTATAACACTCCTGTGAAGCGCCTTGAGATGCTTTGCTACGTTAAAGGCGCTATATAAATACAAGTTGTTGTTTTTGCTCTGAGCTGTACATGGGCTCCATGGGGGTGAAATTAGAGTTTGACGTAACGCAAAATGAGTGCCAGCGAATTGGCAGCTGGTTTTACACCAATGAACTGCGATTTGCTCTCGCCCCGTTCACATTATCGCCGAAGTTGAATTACTTTCCTTATTTCCCTCACAGTTGGCCAGCCAATCAAAAGGGAGACTCCACGGGCCTGGAATTCCAACACGACTTTTTGGTGCAAAATGGTGCAGTTCTGCAAAGGGGCCGGGATCTGGGGAATAACACAGGTATGCCAGAGATACGCTCATTATATAATATATACTACATTCTGGTAGAGATGGCTGGTGGTGGAAAATGCACCCAGTGAGGGATGTATGAAAATTGTCATGTATTCAACTGTCATTGTAACCCATGTATAAGCTGACCTAAGTTGTACACCTTGAGAACATTGACCACAAGGAGCGAACTTGTGGGAGACACTCCTAACCTGGACTTTCAGGTATAAAAGGGGAAGCTCCACTCACCTTCATTACTTGAGGTCTTGGTAGTAAAGGTAACTGGTCACAGTGACCTTCTCTCAAGTATGGGCCTCGTGTGCATTTATACTGTATAGTAAGGACATATTATTGGCGATGAAAAACTGGGATTTAAACCACTAGCAACACAGAAGAGAGGAACTGTGTTGGTGATGATTGGGACGACTTTATTGAGAGACTACAGCAAAGTTTTGTCACTAAGGAATGCTTGGGACATGATTCGGCCGACAAACACAGGGCTCATCTCCTGACGGTTTGTGGATCCAGAACGTACTCCCTGATGAAGGACCTCCTAGCGCTAGAGAAGCCGGTGGACAAGACGTTCGAAGGGCTCAGTAAGTTGATTGGGGAACACCTTAAACCGGCGAGCAGCATGCACATGGCGAGACACCGGTTTTACACGCACCAGTGGCAAGAAGGGCAAAGCGTTCCAGACTCTGTGGCAGATCTCCGGCGATTGGCAAGTCTATGTAAGTTCCCAGATGCATGCAGAGCGGAAATGCTGCGAGACTTTTTTATTGAGGGCATTGGGCACGCTGGGGTTTTCAGGAAACTGATTGAGACCAAAGACTTGACCTTGGAAGCAGCGGCTCTGATAATCCAGATATTTATCTCAGGGGAGGAAGAGACCAAAATGATGTATGACAAAAATCTTGGCTCAAATGAGGCAAATGACCATGGAGTCAACATTGTTAACGCGGCACACAGTTCTCTCGGCAGTCAAGGGCAATCGGACATGCCCCAGCACGTAGTCGAACCCAAAGGGGAAATTCAACAGAGACAATGGCTAGCTGAAAGGTGATTCATGCCATTGCAATGGACAATGCGGCCAGTAATGGGGCCATCAATACCTGTTAATGGTGCGCTTAAGGACAGTTACAGACAGTCAGAGACGATCGACTGGTAATGGACCTTTTGTTTCCAACAATGGGGCCTCCAGCTCATGCTGGAGATGTGGAGGCAAACACCCAGCCAGAGCTTGCAGGTATCAGCAATATACCTGCAGAAACTGCAATGTCAGCGGTCACTTGGCGCGTATGTGCAGGAAGCCTGCAGCCAGGTTGATGTACGAGGAGGACGGGCCCGATGTAAGCCTTACGAGGCCAAATGAATACTGGGGGAAATTGCTGGAAGCTGAAGTTCAGCGAGTTCATGTGGAGCACATATGCAGTTCATACACCAGGACGCCACCGATAATGATGAAAGTGCTCCTCAATGGCATCCCAGTATTAATGGAGCTAGACACGGGGGCCAGCCAGTCCCTGATGAGTATCAAACAGTTCGAAAGGTTCTGGGTGTCCAAGGCCAGGAGACCAAAATTATTCCCGATTGATGCACAGCTACGGACATAAACAAAGGAGATCATTCCGGTGCTAGGCAGCGCCACAGTAGTCGTGACCCACAAAGATTCGGAGAACAGGTTGCCATTCTGAATTGTTCCAGGGGACAGTCCAGCAATACTAGGGCAGAGTTGGCTTGCTGTCATGAACTGGAAATGGGGCGATGTAAATGCAATTTCTTCTGTGGAGCGAGTATCATGCTCACAGGTCCTGGACAAATTTGACTCATTATTTCAACCCGGCATCAGCACTTTCATGGGGGCCAAGGTAGTGATTCACATAAACTCGGATGCCAGGCCAGTACACCACAAGGCCAGAGCGGTGCCGTACGTGATGCAGGAAAAGATAGAATGCGAATTGGACCGCATCATCTCGCCAGTCGAATTCAGTGACTGGGAGAGCCCGATCATGCCGATGCTCAAGGTGGATGGGTTGATCAGGATATGTGGCGATTACAAGGCCACCATCAATCGGGTGTCACTCCAAGACCAGTACCCGCTACCGAGACTGGAGGATCTCTTTGCGACGCTATCCGGTGGCAAACTTTTTTCAAAATTGGACGTGACCTCAGCTTACATGACCCAGGAGTTGGCGAGTGAGTCAAAGAAGCTGATCACCATCACGATACACAAGGGGTTGTTCGAGTATAACAGATGTCCGTTCAGGATTCGTTCGGCCGCCGCGATCTTTCAGCAAAATATGGAAAGCCTCCTCAAATCGATTCCAAGGACAGTGGTTTTTCAAGACGACATCCTCATCACGGGTCGCGATACTGAAGAACAGCTCCACAACCTGGAAGAGGTGCTACGCAGATTGGACCAGGTAGGGCTGCGACTGAAAAAGGCGAAGTGCATCTTCTTAGCTCCAGAGGTAGAATTCCTGGGTGGGAGTGTAGCAGCTGACGGGATCAGACCTACTGCTTCCAAAACGGAAGCGATCCAGAGAGCACCCAGACCCCGTAACGTGACGGAGCTGCGTTCATTCCTGGGGCTCCTAAACTATTTTGGTAACTTTCTTCTCAAATTGAGCACGCTGTTAGAGCCACTACACGTGCTCCTAGACAAAGGTCGCGAATGGGTCTGGTGGGACAACCAGGAAAGGGCTTTTAATAGAGCACGCAATTTGTTATGCTCCAACAAACTGTTAACGTTATATGACCCGTGTAAGAAACTAGTTTTAATGTGCAATGCATCGTCCTATGGGGTCGGGTGTGTGAATGCCAAGGATCAGTTACAGCCGGTAGCTTATGCCTCCAGAAATCTGTCCCAGGCAGAAAGGGGCTACGGGATGGTAGAAAAGGAAGCACTAGCATGTATGTATGCAGTAAAAAAAATACACCAGCACCTGTTTGGCAGGAAATTTGAGCTGGAGACAGATCACAAACTCCTAACGTCCCTTTTGGCCGACAACAAGGCCAGAAATGCGAATGCATCGGCCCGCATACAGAGTTTGGCACTCACGTTAGCCGCCTATGACTACACAATTCGGCACAGACCGGGCACTGAAAACTGCGCCGATGCACTCAGCAGGCTCCCACTAGCCACCACTGAGGGGGTTACCAAGCATGATGCTGAGATGGTCATGACTGTTGAAGCTTTCGAAAGTGAAGGCTCGCCTGTGACAGCCCGTCAGATTAAAGTCTGGACAAATAGAGACTCGCTATTGTCTCTAGTCAAGAAATGTGTCCTGAATGGGGACTGGGCAGCCAAGTACGGGGCATGCCCTGAGGAGTTTAAACCATTTCATAGGTGCAAGGATGAACTCTCAATTCAGGCCGATTGCCTACTGTGGGGAAACCGAGTAATCATGCCCCAAATGGGCAGAGAGGTGTTCATCAGAGAACTTCACAATGAGCACCCGGGCATTGTCATGATGAAGGCAATTGCCAGGTCACACGTTTGGTGGCCAGGGATAGATGCAGACCTGGAACTTTGTGTTCGCAGGTGCAACACATGTGCTCAGCTGGGCAATGCACCCAGGGAAGCCCCCCTTAGCCCCTGGTCCTGACCTGCCAAGCCATGGTCACGCATCCATGTGGACTACGCAGGTCCTTTCATAGGAAAAATGTTTTTGGTTGTAGTAGACGCCTACTCCAAATAGATTGAGTGTGCCATTTTAAATTCAAGCACATCCTCTGCCACAGTAGAAAGTCTACGGGCAATGTTCGCCGCCCATGGTCTACCGGATGTCTTGATCAGCGACAGTGGCCCGTGCTTCACAAACACTGAATTCCCGGACTTCATGGCAGGCAATGGAATCAATCATGTCAGAACGGCACCGTTCAAACCAGCCTCAAACGGCCAGGCGGAACGAGCAGTGCAGATGCTGGGTAAGGACAGAGTCAGGCATGGCTAACATGCCTCGTGCAGTAGAATAGCCAGCTAACGCTCATTGTTAAAGCTCACAAGTGAATATTGGCCGGAGATTAATAGAATAAAAGTGACAAATGCCGGAAATCTGAATCACGAACAGAGTAATACTGAAAAAATACAGCAGGTGCATGAGCACCTGTAGGGAGAAAAGCAAAGTAAACATTTTGGTAGTGGGCTCTTTGTCAGAACCAAAGAAACATTGTAAACCTATCTTTTGTCCTTCCAGATGCTGAACATCCTGCTGCGTAATTTCAGCACATTCTGAATAATTGCCACTTGAGCACGATCAGTGGTGATGGACATGGATCCATATCCCAGCATAGAGTCAGAACCTTCAGAAGAGGAAGAGGAAATTGATGGAAAACAATTGATGAAAAGCAAAACATTTTAATGATTAACTTTAAAGAAACTCGAATGAATCCCCAAAATCTCTGAACCATGAAGCAATGTGAGATACTGCAGTGCTAATGAAACATTCGCTTAGCTTGGTCTCATTCAATTTAACTTGACTGCTTTTCTTTATGTATTTAAGCTCGGCCTGTGGTTCTAGTATTGAGCTCAGTGCTGGATAATGAATCAAGAACTGCACAGCTCAAATTGCTAGAATTATGTTGGCACACTCTGCTCCTATCAGAATATTGATGGCCAATAAAATAAATAGAAAATAGAAAATAAATGACACAGTTCCTTTGAACGTGCGGCTGGTTGGAACGCCAGTTTTAGGCCCGGGCAGCAAGTTGAAAATCCACCTCGTTGAATCTGTATTTTCTGTAATCCATTAGTTTTAATTTAATTCCATGATCTTTTAGTTGGAATAAGGCTGGCGGCTTTTCCCTGATGTCTGCCAGCAAGAACCGGTGTGCCATGATGTACACGGAGTCACAAGTAAGATTATATCCACAAAAAAGAAAAATTAATATGGTTGTTGCTGGATTTGTACCTTCACATCCTTCCCTTGGGGAATAATGTGAAGTAGTGGAAGGATTTGCGATCTGATTATCAGCCTGACAGGTCATGACGTGAACACTCCTTCCATGGTCGTAACCATCTTTATAACAGCCGATAGAGTGGCTCGTCACAGGAACATAGGAACAGGAGTAGGCCATTCAGCCCCTCTAATCTGTTTTGCCAATCAGTGAGATCATGGCTGATCTGTGACCTAACGCAATGATCAAGCATCAATTGCCGTTTGTGGAAGAGAGTTCCAAACCTCTATCACTCTTTGTGTGTAGAAATGATTCCTAATTTCACTCCTGAAAGGTCTGGCTCTAATTGTTAGACTATTCCCCCATGTCCTAGAATCACCAACCAGCAGAAAAGTTTCTCGCTATCTACTCCATCTGTTCCCCTTAATATCTCGAAAATTTTAATCAGATCACTCCTTAACCTTCTAAATTATAGGGAATACAACCCTAATTTGTAATCTTTCCTCGTAACTTAACCCTTGAAGTCCAGGTATCATTCAGGTAAACCTACGCTGCACTCCCTCCAAGACTAATATAGCCTTCCTAAGGTGTGGTGCCCAAAACTGCTCTCAGTACTCCAGGTGTGGTCTAACCAGGGTTTTGTACAGCTGCAGCATAACTTCTCCCCCCTTGTATTCTAGTCCTCTACATATAAAGGATAGCATTCCATTAGCCTTTTTGATTATTTTCTGTACCAGTATATTTTAATGATCTATGTACCTGGGCCCCCAAGTCTCTTTGGACCCCCACTGTTTTTTTAGCTTTTCACCATTTAGAAAGTACCCTGTTCTATCTGTTTTAGGTCCGAAGTGAATAACCTCACATTTGTCTACATTGAAATCGATTTTGCCACAGTTTTGCCCATTCATTTAATCTGTGGATATCCCTTTGTAATTTTATACTTCCATCTACACTGCCTACAATGCCACCTATCTTTGTGTCATCAACAAAGTTGTATACATGGCTTGCTATGCCAGCATCTAAGTCGTTAATAAATGCTATAAATAGTTGAGGCCCCAACACAGATCCCTGCGGTATACCACTCGTCACCTCTTGCCAATTTGAGTACCTTCTGATTATCAGTACTGCCTGTCTCCTGCCGCTCAGCCAATTTCCTAATCAGGTCAATAATTTGCCCTCAATTTCATGGGCTTCAACCTTAGTTAACAATCTCTTATGTGGGACTATCAAATGCCTTCTGGAATGTAAGGGGTGGTTTTCAGGGGGTCAACTTTCCCTTCTGACCTTATATGAGCGGTTCCGAATCGCTCCCACACCCTGGAATTATGAAGGGACTGTGACAGACTTGGACAGACAATCGGTTTCAAGGTAGGAAGCAAGGTATGGCTTTATTGTGTTTAAAAAGAAGTAAAAAGGCACACCTTTAATAACACGCACAGAATATTAATACCAATATACACTGAGGGGTACAACACATTGAATAAAATGTCAAATTACAGCCTGTGGGGAAAAGAATACAGCTTAAACTCTAAATGGGGTAAAGAAGAGAATGCAGATAGATTTACACAAGTTATCCCAGCCTCCCCTTCCCAATTCCCCGAACGAACTAAGTTATAGCTCTGGGGGTTCAGGGGCTATGCTCACCAATCCCTTTAGACAGTTGCCGGTGAATTGCAGTTTCGGGGTTCGTTGCACTTGGCCTTCTAGGCGAGCCGTACCCCGGACGGAGGAGAGGACTTCGAACTGCGTAGTCTTCAGTTGGGGTGCGTCCGTTAATGTGGTAAGTTGCATTTTGGATGTATGGGGTAAGTACCCACTTTCTTTGGTTGGGAATAGTTTTAGTTAGTCCTTTTTGGTAAATTTTCACCCGTTGGGTCATTCAGAAGTAGATTGTAGAGTGGTTGTCAATTTGGTTGCTGACAACCTTCCGTTTCGTGGGCCTCGTGCTCGGTCAGTCCTTGATGCGTTCTAAAGTAGTTTCCTTCACTATTCCATTTCTTCACTCCCCAGCGCCGGCTGCTTGTGTCGGTGTCTGTGTTCGAGTCTGTGGGCCCAAGTTTCGGCCTCAGTTGCTCCTGATTTTTTGGAGCAACTGGTGTAGAACGGAGTATCTTAGAAATTCAAATTCTCGGCATTTAGTTTGTTCCAGTTCTAGTCAGTTAGAACAGTTTCACTTTGGAACAGAATTTTTTTTCCAAAAGGGGGCATGTCCGGCCACTTACGCCTGTTTTCAAAGTTTCGGCAGTGAAAACTTACTCCAAACTAACTTAGAATGGAGTAAGTGAAGATTTTTGTACGCTCGAAAAAACCTTACCTACACTTTAGAAAATCAGGCGTAGGTTACAAATCAGGCATAGGGAATGGTGGGGGGGGTGGGTTTAAAGGGAAGATTACAAACATTAAACACTTCAGTTTTACAAATAAAGAGCCATCATCAATAATAAATGATAAATACATCAATAAATCAACCAATAAATCAATCAAAAAAAATTAATAAAAAATAAAAACATTTCAAAATCAATAAATAAAACATTTTCTACTTACCGACTGCAGCATCGGGAGTCCTCCAACAGCGTGCTGGGATGGTTCCCCCCAGTGTGTCTCTGTCAGTGTCTCTATCTCTCTGTCTGTCTGTGTGTCTCTCACTCTCTGTCTGTCAGTGTCTGTGTTTCTGACAGCGAGGGGAGGGGGAGAAGGGGGGGAGGGGGAGGGGGAGAAGGGAGGTGGTGGGGGGAGAGAAAGGAGGTGGTGGGGGGAGAGAAGGGAGGTGGGGGGGCGAAGGGAGATGGGGGGGAGGAGGGAGGTGGGGGGGGAGGGGGAGAAGGGGGGAAGGGGGGAAGGGGGGGAGAGGGGGAGAAGGAGAGAGGATGTAGGGAGGGAGGGAAGGAGAGAGGATGTAGGGAGGGAGGGAGGGAAGGAGAGAGGATGTAGGGAGGGAGGGAAGGAAAGAGGATGTAGGGAGGGAGGGAAGGAGAGAGGATGTAGGGAGGGAGGGAAGGAGAGAGGAGAGAGGAGGGAGGGAGGGAAGGAGACAGGAGAGAGGATGTAGGGAGGGAGGAGAGGAGAGAGGAGGGAGGGAGGGAGGGGAGGGAAGGAGGGAGGGGGGTGAGGGAGAGAAGGTGGCTGAACGGCTGGGCCCAAGACCTCGGGCTAGATTTACAGGTAGGTGGCGTCGGGTCTCGGGGGGGTTTGTGGAGGTCCGGGGGGGGGGGGGAGAGAGAATCGCGGAGGTCGGGTCGCCGGGGGTGGGGGGGGGGGGAGGAGCGGGGATCGAGTCCGGTCCGGAGGAAGCAGGAGCTGGGTGTTTGAGGAGCCTTATTCACGCAGCCCCAGTGAGGCCATTCGGTCAGTGCTAGGGGCTGCGTGCTTCGGGCCCCTCCCACACAGTTTTGGGTGCCTGGAGCTACTGCACATGCGCGCCCACTGTAGCGCGCATGTGCAGAGATCCCGGCACTGTTTTCAGCGCAGGGGACCTGGCTCCGCCCCCAACAGCTGGTAGCCGGAGAATAGGGAAGTTTTTTTTAGGCGCACTTTCTGGCGCGAAAAATGGGCGTCCAGGACCGGGCTGCGCCGTTTCAGGCGCGTCCCAAAACTTGGGCCCTGTGTTCTGTATCTGTGTCCGAGTCTGTGTCTTTTCGAGTCTGTGTTCTGTAAGTTTCTCCTTGTAAAACTGGGGGATAGATATACCCCAAAAAGGCTTTCTTATCTCCCCCCTCCGAATCTTGCCCAGCTCTTTGTTTCGATTGTGCAGCCCAGCTAACTGAAACTTGATTAACTAGTTTTAATCTGGCATTAATAGGCTTTTCGAGGTTGATGAGCTCTTGTCCATTGTGCTAGTCTGGCCTGAGCCAGATATTTCTATGCCTGTTGAAAAGGTGTTGGAATATGTATGTGACATTTGGATCCTCTGGGTGGGGTGATACTGTTTCTTCCATGGTTGATTGTTTAAATGCTAATGTTTTCTTGGGGCAAGTTTCGAGGGTGAACAGTTCCCAGACAATTTGATTAGCTCCAATGTCCAAACTGAGTGAAGTCCCAACCCCCTGTTCTGGCAGTCTGTTCCAAAATGCTCCTTTAGAGATCTTAAACTTGTAAAGCTCTTAGGTATCTTCCTCAGAGTTTTTCCTAGGATACGAAAATGTTCATCGAGTTCCAAATTAAATTCCCTTTCCTATGAGTCCAAACACTGGGGGGGGGGGGGTTGGTGGGGGGGTCTCCATGAATGCCTCCCCTTTTATCCCCTGCAGGCCTTGTCTGCCCCTTTAAACTCATTTGTGTCCTGAAGTTTTTTTTTCCATCCATTTTAAAAGTCCAGAAAGGGATTCTTCTCCTCTGCAGGGGAAAGGTACCAGAAATCCTTGCGAGATATTGGTAAATTCTACACTCCCCCCTGTGATTACATACCACTCATGGTATCATCTGCCAGGTGAGCAAAGTTCCTGAGTCCCAAGAGATAACCTTCCCCATAAATTAACTAAACTAATACGTAAAATATGTGTTACACTTAAGCAACATCACCATAGATACACACTTTTCCCTTTACAGGTACAAACTTTTTACATTTACACCCTCCCAGCTTGGAGGGGGGTTCAATCACTACAATTGCATTTCAGCACGGTTACATTTCATTTCAGTTACATTATATTCACCAGCATATAGGCAACGTACAACCACATTAGAGAAGGAAAAAACATAAATTAAAATTAAACAACATCAATTGGTCTCCTGAGGTTTGTCCATCACCCGGTAATGTCTGGATCCTGCCCTTGAGAACTGCTCTCAGGCTGGCTGACACACAAGACAAACTCAAAACAATCACCTAAACATTACTGCAACATTAACCTTAATTCTAAACTAAACCTTAAAATATAAAACGGTGCAGTCAGCTGCCTTAAACTAAAAATTAGAGCTATGTACAATCGCCACCTGTCTCCAGGTGGCCTGGTTAATCCCTGTCAGGTCCATGCCTTGTGAGGCCTGATAGCTGCCTGATGCTAGGGTTTCCTCACAGCCGGTGAGCTGGAGACCCTTGTCTCTGGGACAGTTCGTTGCTACTGCTCCTTTGAGACCCTCACCGCTGGAGGCGGCTAGCTGGGGGTCCCTACTCTGAGCGGCCTCTGTACTTCTGACCTTTGGCCTTCTCTGTCGGGCTGCCCTTCTCCTAGGGTAAAATCGCTGAGGCTCAGATGCCGGTGACCACGGTACCTTTGGCCGTGGTGCACGGAGGGTCCTTCTCAGGGCTTCGGTTACTGGGGGGTGCGTCCGAATCCCAAATGATGGGTGGGATAGCCCCTCCAGTACTGCAATTCGCCGCCCCTATAGGCACGATTTCTGAGCCTGCCACATTCCCTGTGGGCCCTGCACCGTCGGGGGTGGCCAACGGAGGGTCCCCGTCCTGAGGACGGTTCACCCCTCCTGGCTGCCCTCTGTGCTTGGCTGACCCTGGGTTGTACAGCTTACACTGGTTGATGTGGAACCACTTAGTACGGCGGGGCAGCTTTATGGCATAGACCATCAGGCTTGCCTTGTCGACAATGCTGTATGGCCCCATATATAATGCTTCAAAAACCCCTACCCGAGCATAGTTCCTCACCATGACCTGGTCCCCTATCTCCCATTCGTGGTGCTTGCTGGGTTCTAGCAGCAATCGGTTACTCTGATGCTGTCTGCCCATGTTACTAGCAGCCTGCCAGTGAATCTGTCTGAGGTGTTCAAACAGGTTCCTGACAAATCGGTCCCGGTTCACCTCTCTGAGCTGACCTTCTGTGAGCACTGGGGCTCGGACATGGGTGGGGGTCCGCATGATCCGGCCAGGCATGAGCTCGTATGGGGAATACCCCATGCTCTTTGACTGGCTGGCTCGGATCCCCATTAGGACCAATGGTAAGACCTCCACCCACTTTTGGGGTGGGTCTCCCGTTTCCTTCCGCAGCCTTTCTTTAATGGTGCGGTTTAAACGCTCCACAATACCTGATGACTGTGGGTTGTGGGCAACGTGCCATTTCCTCTCAATGCCGAGCACCTTAAGGGTTGCCTGCATTACCTGCCCAGTGAAATGGCTCCCCTTGTCCGACTCCACATACTGTGGGAGTCCCCACCGGGAGAACACTTCCCTCACTAGAATCTTAGCTGTCCTTAGTGCGGTGGCTGTTCGGCAGGGGAAGGCTTCAACCCATTTTGAGAACACATCCACCAGGACTAGGCAGTATTTGTAGCCTCCCTGGGCGGTGGGTAGGGGCCTGATGTAGTCAATTTGGATTGACTGCCATGGTCTCTCACCCTCCTGACATGTCCTAGGGACACCTTCCTTTTCTGGGGGTCAGGGTTGTTCACAGCACACACCAGGCAGTTCGCACAGAACTCGCAGACATCCTCCCTGAGTCTTGGCCACCATCCTGCCTGTTCCACCCGTTGCCAGGTGGTCTCAGGCCCGGGGTGTCCTGCTCCTGGACCCTCATGGGCCAGTTTTAGGAATTCCCTCTGGTGCTGCTGTGGCACAACCCATTGTCCCTCTTTAAACAACATGCCTTCCTTAACGGTAATGGCTGCTGTGCCGTACGGACCTTCTAGTCTCTCTCCTCCAGCTAGCACGTTCAGGACAGCTTTCAGGACCGTGTCCTGTACCTGAACTGTTTTTAAGTCCGGGGCCAAAGCTATCCCTGTACTCTCTGCTGCCCTGTTCTTATTCTTGACTGCTGCTATGCGGCCGGTGTCATAGGGGTCCCAGAACTTGCCTCTGCGGGCACCTTCTTTGGCCAGCTTGTCAGCCTGTTGGGTTCCCTCTGCACGGGGTTCGGTTTTTGAATGGGCCTTCACCTTATGTATGTAGACCTTTCCCTCTTCCCCCACCGCTATCATGATTTTCTCCAGCAGGGGCTTGATTGCCAGGGGTCTCCCGCCAGCGGACGTGTATCCGCGATGGGACCAGATAGCCAGGTACTCCGTACATGAATTGCAGGTGAACATACTGACTGAGCAAATCATGTACGGGGTAGGGAATTCCTCGGGGTGGGTCACCACGTACATTACGGCAGACAGTTCAGCATGCTGGGCGCTCATGGTGCTGGGGAGCTTGATTGCCAGGGCAATACCTGCCCTTGGGTCATAGACTCCGCACCCAATGAGTCGCTCGCCAGCAGATACCATGCTGGACCCGTCCACGTAGATGTCTCGGCCTGTAGGGTGTAACCCAGCCCGAAGGCCAATGTTCACCTCCCATACCCCTTCTATGGAGCACCTGTGGGCTTTCCCTAGGTAGATTAGGTTGGCTGCGAGCCTTGGCTTGCGGGGGCCTTCTACTCTGAGGTCCATCTGGGAGAGGAGCAGGGTCCAGCAAGCAATGCGGTCACTGTTCAACCTCCCATCCTTAATCCTCCCATCTAGGAGCATCTGAGTAGGTGTGTGGTGGGTTAGGAGTGTTAGAGGAGACCCTCCCGTGAAGATCAAGGATCTTTTCACTGTCCAATGTATGGCTAGGAGGTGTCTCTCACAGTTGGAGTACCCCTTCTCCACATCTGTGAGGGTCCTGGAGGACTAAACCACCAGTCTCAGCTGGCCGTGCCGCTCTTGAAGCAGCACTGAGCTCAAACTGTCCCCGCTGGCTGCCACCTCCAGGAAAAACTCCTTTCCTACATCTATCGCTCCTAAGGCTGGTGCGGTCTGCAAGTCCTTCTTGAGCTGATTAAATGCTGCCTCGCAACCCTCATCCCAGTCCCACTCTACACCCTTGTGTAGGAGCCTGAGCAGAGGGGCCGCGGTGGCTGCATAATCCTCAATGAAGTCTCTGCAGTACCCGGGGAGTCCTGGAAAGGATCTTACCCCTGTCACTGTGGTGGGGGCTGGTAACTCCTGTACTGCCTCCCTTCTAGCCTTGTCTATGGCCCTTTCCCCAGCGCGCACAGTCAGCCCCAGGAATTTGACTTCCTTCTGGCCAATCTGTGCCTTCTTGGGGTTTACTTTAAACCCTTCTTCTTTTAGCAGCTCCAGCAGCTCAGCCAGCAGTGGGCCATGTTCCTCCCCCTGATCGGTAAACAGGAGCAGGTCATCCACATACTGCACCAACTGCTGGGGTCTGCTAAAGCCCTTTAAACAGTTCGCCATGCATTGGTGAAAAATGCTGGGGCTGTTGTGGAAGCCCTGGGGAAGACAGTTCCACGTGTATTGTTGGCCCTTAAAGGTAAAGGTGAACTTGCACTGGTCCTCCCGTTTTAACGGAATGGACCAGAACCCATTTGAAATGTCCAGCACCGTGAAAGTGGTCGCGGATGCTGGAATACTCCCGATGAGGTCAGCTACGGCTGCTATCGTGGGTGCACAGGCAGGGATATTCTTATTTAGTACTCGATAGTCCACGGTGGCCCTCCATGAGTTGTCCGGTTTCTTAACCGGCCACAGTGGAGAGTTCACATGGGTAGCTATCGGTCTTAACACCCCTTGCTCTACCAGTGATCCCAGCGCCGTTGTCAGGTCTGCCTCTGCCTCCCTGGGGAAGTTATATTGCTTTTGTGGTCGGGTCATGGGGTCCCCTTTTATACTAACTTCCACCCCCGTTACCCTACCACAGTCATGTTTGTGGGTGGCGAATGCGGCAAGGTGTGCCCGTACATATGCCAGGTACTCCACTGGGGTGTTACTGACCAGTAATTCCAAGTCGTAATCCTCCTTTGGCTTCACGGTACACAACGTTCCCTTGGCCCCTTTTTCTGGGATCACCGTCACCTCACCTTCCCTGTCAGTCACTATGGCTCCCCATAGACAGTGGTTCCTGCGATCCACTAGGATCTGGTGGCTAATGATAAAATCAGCTCCCAGGATCCCTTTTCCCTTCTGCTCCCATTTCATCAGGACACACTTCCATTTGGTTTTGAGTGTCTCTAACTGAATGGTGAGCGGGATGGAAAATGAACCAGTTTGCTCATTGCCTGTGAACCCCACTAGATTGTACGAACCCGTTCGATAGAGGTGAGGCAGCTGGGTTATCTGCCTATACAAGGGTGCTGGAAGCACCAGTATCTAGCAGGTAGGTCCCTTTCACTTTCTCCACCTCTATCGTAATGCACGGTCTATTCCAGGCATCATACTCTAGGGAACACCGGTACACAGGCTGCGCTGGCTCTAGTCATGCATCTGGGTGGGTTGGAACAGAGGGTTTTACCGTACCGGCTACTGCACCGGTTACGATAGCTACTGCTCCCTGCCCATTTATAAGTGTCTGTAGGGCGGCTACGAGTGTCTCATATGAGTCGGATGTTCCTGCCCCGGCCTTACGGGCTGGGACTGAAGTGGCCTTTCCCTTAGTCTCTTTCCAGGGGTTCCTACAGTCCTTCCTTCCTCCAGTGCCCACTTTTCCCACACCCAAAACATTCGCCCCCTTTATGGGGAGGGTTCCTACCTTCCTGATGCCACTCTCTCTTGCCTTGGCTGGGATTAATCTCATGGACCCTCCCTTTAGAGGAGGGCTCCTCTGTCCCTCTACCATTCTTGTAATCCAGGGTCAACTGTCTGACCACTGTCTCCTCGGTGGTTCTGGGATCTTTTGGATCGAACCAGACCTCGGCTTTTGCCTTTACTCCAGGTAAGCTGTTTGCCACCAGGCTGCGGAGCCAGTGAACCAGCTCGTTAGGGTTCAGGTGGGCCCGGTCAAGAACCCCACTACAGGCCCTTTTGTAGACTGGCCACAACCTGTCGGCGAAAGCCTGTGGAGTCTCCCCATCGAGCTGCACTGTTTTCTCCACTCGGGAGAAAGGACTCCCGTCATTCATACCCATGGCCTCTAGAACCTCCTCCTTAACCGTAGCGTATGTGTTTCGCCTCTTTCTGCTGTCTGCAGAGAGGGAATGGCACAGCTTGGTGTCTAGCGAGAAGAGCAACAGCTTAGCTGCTCCGAATCATCGCACCCATTAATATCCCCTGTGTGTTCCACTTCCAGGAAGTGTACCGAGGGATCCCCCTGTTGGGTGAGCTTACTTAGGTGGCCTACCATAGCCCTCAGTTTTTGGGTGTCGTGGGGGACTACGAAGTTGCTTTCGAGGGGTCCTGCTGTCCTATTGGCGTCAGGCGGGCCAAACTTTTGCTGCCGGACCGGGTGCATTGGCCCTGGTTCTGGCCCTTCTTGTATTGGCTCGTCCGCTTATCCCTGCTGCCAAGCCGAGTTCAAACTCGGGCTGCCGGTGTTGGTAGTTTGCAATCCTTGCCTGCCCCGCACTCTGGCTGACACCCCTGCTGCTCCGGGCCATTCCCGGGAGCTGCAGGCGGTGACTGAGGGGTTTCTCCTTGCCCAACCAGGTGTTCCTGGGCTAAACTCGGGTTTATCAGGCACACCATGCCTTTAGCCCGGGATAGAGCAAGGTTCAAGCTTTGGATCTGCTGCTGGCAGGGGCCTTGGTCTCCTGCCTCAAATTCCCTGGTACTGGCTACCTTATAGGCTACCTGAATGTCTCTCACCCTCTCCCCGTACTCTTTAACTTGCTTGGCGAGGCAGGAATTCTCTTCCCGCAACGCTCATTCGCTATTCTTGGCTTCAATAATCTGACACTGTAAAAGGTCCAGTTGGGTTTTGTGCCTTTCTTTAGTGAGCTCTCTACTTTCCTTTAACTGTCCCAATCTGTCCACAGCCTTTCCCCGACTGTGGCCCTTGCGCTGGACCTCTCTTCTGCCTGCCTCAATACTCACTTTAATTTCTCATTCTCCTCAACTAGAAGCCGGATCTGTTGCTGAAGGCAAATTAGCCAAATGGCCTTCTCTATCGACTTTTAATGGTCCTTGCTCTCGGTCCATTGAGCTGCAACATCTTCTGGACACTCAGCATACAATAGATCGAGTACCCACTCCTTTGCCACATTTACCCTCTTAAACACATACGAGGAAATCCCCTCTTCCATTTTGCTTCTTTTCCTGAAACCAGTCTCTCTCTTATCACGTCCCTTGTACCAGTGTCCCATCTGGGTCGCCATTATGTAAGGGGTGGTTTGCAGGGGGTCAGCTTTCCCTTCTGACCTTATATGAGCGGTTCCGAATCGCTCCCACACCCATGGTTCTAGACACTGGAATTATGAAGGGACTGTGACAGACTTGGACAGACAATCGGTTTCAAGGTAGGAAGCAAGGTATGGCTTTATTGTGTTTAAAAAGAGGTAAAAAGGCACACCTTTAATAACACGCACAGAATATTAATACCAATACACACTGAGGGGTACAACACATTGAATAAAATGTCAAATTACAGCTTGTGGGGAAAAGAATACAGCTTAAGCTCTAAATGGGGTAAAGAAGAGAATGCAGATACATTTACACAAGTTATCCCAGCCTACCCCTCCCAATTCCCCAAACAAACTAAGTTATCGTTCTGGGGGTTCAGGGGCTATGCTCACCAATCCCTTTAGACAGTTGCCGGTGAATCACAGTTTCGGGGTTCGTTGCACTTGGCCTTCGAGGCGAGCTGTACCCCGGACGGAGGAGAGGACTTCGGACTGCGTAGTCTTCAGTTGGGGTGCGTCCGTTAATGCGGTAAGTTGCGTTTTGGATGTAAGGGGTAAATAACCACTTTCTTTGGGTGGGAATAGTTTTAGTTCATCCTTTTTGGTAAATTTTCACCCGTTGGGTCATTCAGAAGTAGATTGTAGAGTGGTTGTCAATTTGGTTGCTGACAACCTTCCGTTTTATGGACCTCGTGCTCGGTCAGTCCTTGATGCGTTCTAAAGTAGTTTCCTTCACTATTCCATTTCTTCACTCCCCAGCGCCGGCTGCTTGTGTCGGTGTCTGTGTTCGAGTCTGTGTTCTGTATCTGTGTTCTGTATCTGTGTCTGAGTCTGTGTTCGAGTCTGTGTTCTGTATCTGTGTTCTGTATCTGTGTCTGAGTCTGTGTCCGAGTCTGTGTCTTTTCGAGTCTGTGTTCTGTAAGTTTCTCCTTGTAAAACTGGAGGATAGATATACCCCAAAAAGGCTTTCTTATCTCCCCCCTCCGAATCTTGCCCAGCTCTTTGTTTCGATTGTGCAGCCCAGCTAACTGAAACTTGATTAAGTGGTTTTAATCTGGCGTTAATAGGCTTTTCGAGGTTGATGAGCTCTTGTCCATTGTGCTAGTCTGGCCTGAGCCAGATATTTCTATGCCTGTTGAAAAGGTGTTGGAATATGTATGTGACATTTGGATCCTCTGGGTGGGGTGATACTCTTTCTTCCATGGTTGATTGTTTAAATGCTAATGTTTTCTTGGGACAAGTTTCGAGGGTGAACAGTTCCCAGACAATTTGATTAGCTCCAATGTCCAAACTGAGTGAAGTCCCAACCCCCTGTTCTGGCAGTCTGTTCCAAAATGCTCCTTTAGCGATCTTAAACTTGTAAGCTCTTGGTATCTTCCTCAGAGTTTTTCCTCGGTATGAAAATGTTCATCGAGTTCCAAATTAAATTCCCTTTCCTATGAGTTCAAACACTGGGGGGGGGTTGGTGGGGGTGTCTCCATGAATGTATCCCCTTTTATGCTCTGCAGGCGTCGTCTGCCCCTTTAAACTCATTTATGTCCCGAAGTTTTTTTTCCCGTCCATTTTAAAAGTCCAGAAAGGGATTCTTCTCCTCTGCAGGGGAAAGGTACCAGGAATCCTTGCGAAATATTGGTAAATTCTACAGGAAGTCCATATAAATAACATCCATTGACATTCCCCTGTCCACTACTTTAGTCACCTCCTCAAACAATTCAACAAGGCTTGTCAGGCATGACCTATCTTTCACAAATCCATGCTGGCTCTCTCTGATCAACTGAAAATTTTCGAGGTGTTCAGTCACCCTATCCTTAATTATAGAGTCAAGTAATTTCCCGACAACAGAAGTTTGGTTAACTGGTCTATAATTCCCTGGTTTCCCCCTCTCACCATTTTTAAATAATGGAGTGACATGCACAATTTTCCAATCTAAATCAACGATCCTATACAGCAGCAGATTTTTATTCTTCCACAACCCATACAATGAGGAGAGCAGGGCAGCCACACCCACAGGACATGAATATCCCGCTGGATGACAACCCAGAATTGAAAGCCAGAGCTCCGACCTACACACACTGGGACTGTCTGGAGTGAGCTTTGAACCTTGCACCTTCTGTCTCAGAGGCAGAATGCTACTAACTGAGTCAAAGGTTTGCTCCAATAAACAAGGTGAGAACCTAAAAATTGCTAATCCAAGCTGCTGAAGCATTGTGAGAGAGAAAATATATAGAAATCCGTGGGAGCACCAAGCTGGAAAATCAGACTTGCACATAGATTGCTGATTACTAAGGCCGCCGACTTCCAACTTTGTAATGTTACCCATACTCGCCCCTACTTCAGCTCATCTGCTGCTGAAACCCTCATCCTTTTCTTACCTCCAGACTCAATATTTCCAATGCTGTCCTGGCTGCCCTCCCATCTTCCACTCTCCATAAAGTTGAACCCATCCAAACTCGCCCATATCCTAACTCGCACCAAGTCTCGTTCACCCATCATCCCTTTGCTTGCTGTCCTACTTTGACTCCCAGTCCACCAATGCCCCTAATTTAAAATTCTCAATCTGGTGTCCCTCCATGGCCTCTCCCTTCCGTATCACAGTAAGCTCCTCCAGGCCCACAACCTTCCAAGAACTCTGCGTTTCTCCAACTCTGACCTCTTGTGCATCCCTTTGCCCCACCATTGGCGACTGTGCCTTCAGCCGTCTAGGCCGGAAGGTCTGGAATTCCCTCCCAAAATCTCTCCATCTCTCTTTCTTACTTTGATCATCCTTAAAACTTAACTCGAACCAAGTTTTTAAGTCATCTGTCCTAATATTTCCTTCTTTGGCTCAGTGTCAATTTGTGTCTCATTACGCTCCTTTGGGAGGTTTTCCTACATTAAAGGCACTATGCTAATGCAAGTTGTTCCTTCATTGTCACTGGGTCAAACTGCCGAAAACCATTGTGGGCATGCCGGTCACCACAAGGGCGGCAGCGGTTCACTGAGAAGGCCAATCATAGAATCACAGGATCATAGGCTGCGATTTCGCCTACCGAGAGACCAGGGCAGGCGAGGTCAGTGGCAGGGCCTGACCCCGCTGCTATCTGCATCCCGGCTTCCCACATGACATTCCCCTTCTTGGGCCTGCCCAATGAGGTTCCCGGCCAATTAAAAGGAAGCGGGGCTGATGACATAATTTGATGATGTGTCATCAGCCAGTTTCCTTGGGCCCAAGTTTCGGGCCACGTCTAAAACGGCGCAGCCCGGACCTGGACGCCCGTTTTTCGCGCCACAAAGTGCGCATAAAAAAAACTTACCTATTCTCCGGCTCCCCGCAGGCCCTCTGGAGCAGGGCGCGGCGCAACACGAGCTGTAGGGGGCGGAGCCAGGTCCCTGCGCTGAAAACAGTGCCGGGACCTCTACACATGCGCTACAGTGGGTGCGCATTGCAGTAGCTCCAGGCGCCCAAAACTGTGGGAGGGGCCCGAAGCACGCAGCCCCTAGCCCTGGCCGAATGGCATCACTGGGGCTGTGTGGATAAGGCTCCTCCCACCTGACCGGACCCGACCCCCCCCCCCCCGCCGAGACCCGACGCCACCTGCCTGTAAATCTAGTCCGAAGTCTTGGGCCCAGCCGTTCAGCCTCCTTCTCTCCCTTCCCCCTCCCCTCCTTCCATCCTCTCTCCTTCCCTCCCTCCCTCCCTCCTCTCTCCTTCCCTCCCTCCCTTCTCTCTCCCTCCCTCCCCCTCCCTCCTCTCTCCTTCCCTCCCTCCCTCCTCTCTCCTTCCCTCCCTCCCTCCCTCCTCTCCTGCCTCCCTCCTTTCTCCTCCCTCGCTCCCTCCCTCCTCTCTCCTTCCCCCCTCCCTCCTCTCTCCTCCCTCCCTCCTCTCTCCTTCCCCCCTCCCTCCTCTCTTCTCCCTCCCTCCCTCCTCTCTCCTTCCCCCCTCCGTCCTCTCTTCTTCCCTCCCTCCCTCCTCGCTCCTTCCCTCCCTCCCTCCTCTCTCCCTCTCTCCCTCCTCTCTCCTTCCCTCCCTCCCTCCTCTCTCTCTCCCTCCCTCCTTCCCTCCCTCCTTCCCTCCTTCCTCTCTCCTTCCCTCCCTCCATCCTCTTTCCTTTCCTCCCTCCATCCCTCCTCCCCCTCTCCCCCCTTCTCCCCCTTTCCCCCCCTTCTCTTCCCCTCCTCTCCTCCCCCCTTCTCCTCCCCCCTTCTCCTCGCCCCTCCTCCTATCCCCCCCATCCCCCTCCTCCTCCTCCTTCCCTCCCACCCCCCTTCTTTCCCTCCCCTCGCTGTCAGACACACAGACACTGACAGACAGAGAGTGAGAGACACACACACAGACAGACAGAGAGACAGAGACAGTGACAGAGATACACTGGACTGGAGGGGAGGGCCGTCCCAGCATGCTGTTGGAGGACTCCCAGTGCTGCAGTCGGTAAGTAGAAAATGTTTTATTTATTGATTTTTTAATTTTTTTTAATTTTTTCTTAATTTTTTTTGATTGATTTATTGGTTGATTTATGATGTATTTATCATTTATTATTGATGATGGCTCTTTATTTGTAAAACTGAAGTGTTTAATGTTTGTAAACTTCCCTTTAAACCCCCCACCCCACCATTCCCTACGCCTGATTTGTAACCTACGCCTGATTTTCTAAAGTGTAGACAAGGTTTTTTCGAGCGTACAAAAATCTTCACTTACTCCATTCTAAGTTAGTTTGGAGTAAGTTTTCACTGCCGAAACTTTGAAAACAGGCGTAAGTGGCCGGACACGCCCCCTCTTGAAAAAAAAATTCTGTTCCAAAGTGAAACTGTTCTAACTGACTAGAAGTGGAGCAAACTAAATGCCGAGAATTCAAATTTCTAAGATACTCCATTCTAAACCAGTTGCTCCAAAAAAACAGGAGCAACACAGGCCGAAATTTGGTCCCATAAAAGGGACCATGCGCGAATTTATTTTGATAGTTGTGCTTTGAGGTGCTGCAAACACTGGCAAACACTGCACAAAGGTGCACGACTGCACCCAAGCACTCCCACGACTCCCTCCATTGGCTTATGGAGGGAATCACAGCACCTAGGGACGTTCTGTTTCCTTCCAATGGGCGGAATAGACTTACCCAGGAGACCAACGCAGCCCGGTTGCACATTGCACAGGAGGACACAAGCAGGGATGTCATCAGGAGGACCAGGCTGAAGTGACGCAACCCTTTAAATGATCTCAGTAGATCACGAAATATTACTGCAAAGCCACACTCAACCTCATCCTGCAGTGCCACTCATCACATCCCCATCACTCTGCCTTCCCGACCCTACTCTTGCGCATCCTTACTTACACCAACTTACCTTGCATCTCCACCCATCCCTCTCTATCTACATTATCACTTCCCCATCTCACTAGCGACACCTCACACTCACCCTCATCCTAGTGCAATCATACCAACTAGCAACACACAGGGGTAGGCACTTGGGTGTTTTATCCAATATTCATGTAACGTTTCTGTTAATGTGGTGTCAAACATTAAAATCTTTATTTTCAACACTTTGCATTCTTGGACAGATTTGTGTGCTCCTTTGGAAGTGGCTTAGTGAGTTGCAGTGAATGGTGAGACATAACTGTACCTCCCGCAATGGTGATGAGTGTGAAAGGAATGGCTTGGGCATTGTTGGGATGCTTTATGGTGTTGGTGTGAGGTGGTGCCAGCCTGGTGCATCATGTGGCAGCCAAGGTGTACAGTGTCAAGTGAAGTAAATCTGGCCATGATGAGGTCATCCCTGGCCTCTCGGGCAGCAATGTGCAGTATCAGGGGATTGTGGAGAAGGTTGGTTTTTTTGGTGCTGCTGATGTTGGGGATGATGGTGGTCAGATTCTGAGGGCCAAGCTGACAGAGTGTAAATGCTTCCCATCCTGATGGAGTAGATACCAGTTGAAGGTGAGATGACAGAAGCACTCTGTCAAAGATGAGAGAGATTGTTGCAATGAGGTGAGCCTCACTGGAGAGTTTACTACAAAATCTTGCAGCCTGCATAAAGCACAATCTGTCTTCCAAGGGCAGAAACCAGAGTCTCTGGGTTTGGAAAGTGTGCAGATGTAAATTGTGAGGCTTTATACAAGTTTAAACGCTGTCACCAATCATCTGCTTCATTAGCCACTCAACCTCCTCCTCAGATGAACAGACGGGGTCCAAGAGCAACGTGAAATCCATGGGTGACCTGGTAAAGTTAAAAGGTGAGTAAAATATCAATGTTTAGGGCTTCTAAACAAGCCAATAATTGGCTCAATTGCCTCCCCCCCCCCGCTGCGTATCGGGTCTGTTCGGCCCTGACAGACCCGACATCTGGGAAAATAATGACGGCAGTCAATCTTTGTCAATTTCCCGGCCGACCCCTCCCCAGTCATGCTCACTGAGCACCGGCGAAATCATGGCCATAGAATGGTTACAGCACAGAAGGAGGCCATTTGGCCCGTCGAGCCCGTGCCGGCTCTCTGCAAGAGTCCTTAATTAAAGGGAAGGGCTCAAGCTGCAAACACTGCAGTAATGAAAGAGTGCTATCTGGACCACCGGGGAGTGGGGGTGCCGTGCCAACAGCCCGGCACTCGTGCTGATTGCCGAGCTGACAGTTTGTGGTATGGACCCTGCATTCGAAGCACCAACCAGAAAATGTGGCATTATTTTTTTTCTAAGTGCATCACACCACCCCTTTAAGATGCGCCCGCGAGCGCCTGTCCGTCCAGTTCACATCCCTGGAGCAGTTGCTGTCATCGCCCAGCGCAGCTTCAGGGCGCAACACCCAATTTAGGGTCCGGGGCGCTAACAAGGTGCTGCGCATTGTTATAACATCGTCATCGCCAGCGCAGCAGAGTGTGGAGCAATGGATTACCGCCGCCGCTAAACTCCCGATGAATTTAGCGTGATGAACAGTCATTTGCGCCCCATTAGCATCCCCCAAGGGAGGTGCAAACAATCTGAATTTCAAGGCCTAACTCTTGGATGCCGAAATTGCCCCTTTTTTAAGAGCTGTTACTTCCTCAAAGAGGCGGTAACGGGGCGGAAAGAAGTTACCGCTCAGTCGGGGCGGAGTGGCCGACAATCGGGACATTGCCCTCGTCACTTTTTCAGGTGGAGCAGAGTGGCTGCCGCTCGGTGCCCCAGACAGTTTTCCCCGACGGGAAGCTGCCAGTGGCTGTGCGGCACGTCCGCCCTTAAAGGGGAGGGTGTCCCGCTTTGGTCGCCATTTTATTTTAATTGTCAGCCAACTCTGATGTCGGCCCGATAATGGCGGCCACAGGTTTGGCCAGGCCACCAACAGGCAGCCCGGCACCCCCTCTTGGATACAGGGCCGCTGCCCCGGCCGAAGCCCTCCCTGGTGGCCCAGTGGGCGCCACTAAAGTGGCTGCAGAACTCGCAGCGACCCACCCCTTTAACTGAAGGAGAGGGACGTTGCTACACATCAGTGCAACGCGGCACATGAAACACCGGCCCAACACATTCACACACAAAAAGAGGGCAAAATCGTTCTAATCACCACCCCATGGATTGGGGCAGTAAATCATCAATTAAATCGGAATGTGCATCCCTTTTGGAGTGGAGGCCAATTTTGGCCCCTTGGTCTCGAGATCCTGTGGACTGGGTAAGGCCTCTTCGAGCAGACCCTCTTACCAGCTGTGTTCTGAAAGGCCCAACTGCTACTTGTCCTTGTTATTGAGGCTGCGCTGCTCCCTATAACTGCTCAGTAATTCAAAGGAGTGAATTCAGCATCCATGATAAGAAGTGTGTGCTTAATGAAGGTAGGTAAGAAACATAAATCAGAAAGAGACAAACTGGAAGCTCAGAACTGTCTTGGAAATACATCACTCACAATGGCACACAATTCCAGATGCCCAAAGTGCCTGCAGGTGACTGCTCCTTTAAATACTGCTTCCAATCATGTCAGTCAGTTTGTGAAATTAATCCCGCCAGGTTTTACTCAGTGAGTGTACCACTGGGTGGGACTTCTGACCTGCTCAGTTAAAATTACGTTGAGGTCCAAATGATGTCATTAGACAGCTATTTGGTTAAATTATACATGAGGCACCTGCCTGAAACTGAGTCAGCTCCACAGTAAAAACAGCCATCACAGAGTTTACGATGCTCACAGGCAGTAAATAATTTTTTGAAATTTTAGCCGCTCACATACCCAGTTCCATCTGGGTGGGTTAGCGTTAAAATTGGGGGCTTTATCGCAGTGGCTGCAGTTTCATTTTAATTCATTCCTGAGAAATGAATGTTGCTAACAAGGTCAGCAGCTATTGGTCATCTCTAGTTGCCCTTGAGAAGGTAATGATGAGCCTTCTGATTTAACCGCTGCAGTCCGTGGTACTCCCACAGTGCAATTAGGGAGGGAGTTCCAGGACATTGACACAGTGACCAAGAAGGAGCTGCAATATATGTCCAAGTCATACAATCATAGAATCATTGTGATACGTCCTTACTACACAGTATAAATGAACACGAGGCCCATGCTTGAGAGAAGGTCAGTCTGTGACCTGTCCTTTATTCCTTAGCACTCAAGTGATGAAGGTGGGTGGAGCTTCCCCTTTTATACCTGACGGTCCAGGTTAGGAGTGTCTCCCATCTAGTGGTCAGTGTTCTCACGGTGTACAACTTAGGTCAGTTTATACATGGGTTACAATGCTGGTTGAATACATGACATCACCTCCCCCCCCAAAGTCTTATTGGGATCACAGGTTGAGTCTCTCTGGTGGTTTACGCTCCCTTGTCGAGTGCCTGAGTTGGGGCTCCGGTTGTTGGGCGCTGGCCTGAGTGTCTGCTGTTTGCAGTGCCTCAGGCCTGTCCGGACTGCCCACAGTGACTTGGCTCTCCTCCCTTTGGTGTTCAGTCACCTGTGGTGGAGTGAACTCTATATCGTGTTCTTCCTCTGCTTCTTCTATGGGGTTGCTGAACCTCCTTTTTGTTTGATCCACATGTTTGCGGCAGATTTATCCATTGGTAAGTTTAACTACCAGAATCCTATTTCCCTCTTTGGCAACCACAGTGCCTGCGAGCCATTTGGGCCCTGCAGCGTAGTTGAGGACAAAAACAGGATCATTTACATCAATACATTGCGCCCTCGCATTCCTGTCATGGTAGTCATATTGTGACTGGTGCCTGCTCTCGACAATTTCTTTCATGGTGGGGTGTATAATGGATAATCGGGTTTTGAGCGTCCTTTTCATTAGTAGCTCTGCGGGTGGAACCCCTGTGAGCGAGTGTGGTCGGGATCTATAGGCCAACAGGAGGCGTGATAAGCGGGTTTGTAGGGAACCCCCTTGGAATCTGAGCATCCCCTGTTTGATTATCTGCACTGCTCGTTCTGCCTGGCCGTTTGAGGCCGGCTTCAACGGTGCCGTTCTAACATGGTTAATTCCATTGCCTGCCATGAAGTCCTGGAATTCAGTGCTTGTGAAGCACGGGCCATTGTCGCTGACCAAGATGTCCGGTAGACCGTGGGCGGCGAACATTGCCCGTAGACTTTCTACTGTGGCAGAGGATGTGCTTGAATTTAAAATGTCACACTCGATCCATTTGGAGTCGGCGTCTACTACAACCAAAAACATTTTCCCCATGAAAGGACCTGCGTAGTCCACATGGATGCATGACCAAGGCTTGGTGGGCCATGGCCAGGGGCTAAGGGGGGCTTCCCTGGGCGCATGGCCCAGCTGGGCACACGTGTTGCAGCTGCGAACACAAAGTTCCAGATCTGCGTCTATCCCTGGCCACCAAACGTGTGACCTGGCAATTGCCTTCATCGTGACAATGCCCGGGTGCTCATTGTGGAGTTCTCTGATGAACACCTCTCTGCCCATCTGGGGCATGACTACGCGGTTTCCCCACAGTAGGCAATCGGCCTGAATCGAGAGTTCATCCTTGCGCCTGTGAAATGGTTTAAATTTCTCAGGGCATGCCCTGTACGTGGCTGCCCAGTCCCCATTCAGGACACATTTCTTGACTAAAGACAATAGCGGGTCTCTATTTGTCCAGACTTTAATCTGACGGGCTGTCACGGGTGAGCCTTCGTTTCCGAAAGCTTTAACAGCCATGACCATCTCAGCACCATGCTCGGTAGCCCCCTCAGTGGTGGCTTGTGGGAGCCTGCTGAGTGCAGCGTCGCAGTTTTCGGTGCCCGGTCTGTGCCGAATTGTGTAGTCATAGGCAGCTAACATGATTGCCCACCTCTGTATGTGGGCCGATGCATTTGCATTTATGGCCTTGTTGTCAGCCAAAAGGGACGTTAGGGGTTTGTGATCTGTCTCCAGCTCAAATTTCCTGCCAAACAGGTACTGGTGCATTTTCTTTACCGCATACACACATGCGAGCGCCTCCTTTTCTACCATCCTGTAGCCCCTTTCTGCCTGGGACAGACTCCTGGAGGCATAAGCTACCGGCTGTAACTGACCCTTGGCATTGACATGCTGCAACACACACCCAACACCATAGGACGACGCATCGCACGTTAACACAAGTTTCTTACATGGGTCATATAGCGTTAACAGATTGTTGGAACATAACAAATTGCGTGCTCTATTAAAAGCCCTTTCCTGGCTGTCCCCCCAGACCCATTCGTGACCTTTGTGTAGGAGCATGTGTAGCGGCTCTAGCAGCATGCTCAATTTGGGAAGAAAGTTACCAAAATAGTTCAGGAGCCCCAGGAATGAATGCAGCTCCGTCGTGTTACGGGGTCTGGGTGCTCTCTGGATCGCTTCCGTCTTGGATGCAGTATGGCTGATCCCGTCTGCTGCTACCCTCATCCCCAGGAATTCTACCTCTGGAGCTAGGAAGACGCACTTCGCCTTTTTCAGTCGCAGACCTACCCGGTCTGGTCTGCGTAGCACCTCCTCCAGGTTGTGGAGGTGTTCTTCAGTATCGTAACCCGTAATGAGGATGTCGTCCTGAAAAACCACCGTCCCTGGAATCGACTTGAGGAGGCTTTCCATATTTCGTTGGAAGATCGCGGCGGCCGAGCGAATCCCGAACGGACATCTGTTGTACTCAAACAATCCCTTGCGTGTCGTGATGGTGGTCAGCTTCTTCGACTCATTCACCAGCTCCTGGGTCATGTAAGCTGAGGTCAGATCAAATTTTGAAAAATGTTTGCCACCGGATAGCGTCGCAAAGAGGTCCTCCACTCTCGGTAGCGGGTACTGATCTTGGAGTGACACCCGATTGATGGTGGCCTTGTAATCGCCACATATCCTGACCGACCCATCCGCCTTGAGCACCGGCACAATCGGGCTCGCCCAGTCACTGAATTCGACTGGCGAGATGATGCCTTCCCTCAACAAGCGGTCCAATTCGCCTTCTATCTTTTCCCGCATCACGTACGGCACCGCTCTGGCCTTGTGGTGTACTGGTCTGGCGTCCGGGTTTATGTGAATCACTACCTTGGCCCCCATGAAAGTGCCAATGCCGGGTTGAAATAATGAGTCAAATTTGTCCAGGACCTGTGAGCATGATACTCGCTCCACAGAGGAAATTCCAGTTCATGACAGCAAGCCAACTCCTCCCCAGTAGTGCGGGACCGTCCCCTGGGACAACCCAGAGTGGCAATCTGTTCTCCGAATCTTTGTGGGTCACGACTACCGTGGCGCTGCCTAGCACCGGAATGATCTGCTTTGTGTAAGTCTGTAGCTGTGCGTCAATCGGCGATAATTTTGGCCTCCTGGCCTTGGATGCCCACAACTTTTCGAACTGTTTGATACCCATCAGGGACTGGCTGGCACCCGTGTCTAACTCCATTGATACTGGGATGCCATTGAGGAGCACTTTCATCATTATCGGTGATGTCCTGGTGTATGAACTGTATACGTGCTCCACATGAACTCGCTGAACTTCAGCTTCCAGCGATTTCCCCCAGTGTCCATTTCTGCAATTTCTGCAGGTATTTTGCTCATCTCTGCAAACTCCGGCTGAATGTATGCCTCAACGCCTCCAGCATGAGTTGCGGTTTGAAACAAAAGGTCCCTTGCCAGTCGATCGTCCCTGACTGCCCCTGTTATTGTCCTTGAGTGCACCATTAACAGGTGTTGATGGCCCCATTACTGGCCGCATTGTCCCTTGCAATGGCGTGAATTGCTGTTCAGCTTGCCATTGTCTCTGTCAAACTCCCCCTCTGGGTTCGACTACATGTTGGGGCATGCCTGACTGCCCTTGTCTGCCTGGAGAACTGTGTGCTGCTTTAACAATGTTGAATCTCTGTCCCAACCATTCCTTAACACAGTACCTCTCGTCTGTTCTGCTAGTGGCCATGCTCGCGTGGTTTAAATCCCAGTTTCTTGTCGCCATTGATACGTCCTTACTGCACAGTATAAATGCACACGAGGCCCATGCTTGAGAGAAGGTCAGTCTGTGACCTGTCCTTTATTCCTTAGCACTCAAGTGATGAAGGTGGGTGGAGCTTCCCCTTTTATACCTGAAGGTCCAGGTTAGGAGTGTCTCCCACCTGGTGGTCAGTGTTCTCACGGTGTACAACTTAGGTCAGTTTATACATGGGTTACAATGCTGGTAGAATACATGACACATTGAATGATACAGCACTAAAGCAGGCCATTTGGTCCATTGTGCCTGTGCCAGCTCTTTGAAAGAGCTATCCAAATTAGTCCTACTCCAGATCACAGCAACTTCCTGCATACAATTTTTTCCTCATCTCGCCTCTGGCTCTATTGCCAATTACCTTTAATCTGCATCCTCTGGTTACCGACCCTTCTGCCAGTGGAAACTGTTTCTCCTTATTTACTGTATCAAAACGTCTCATGATTTTGAACACCTCTATTAAATCTCCCTTTAACCTTCTCCGCTCTAAGGTGTACAATTCCAACTTCTCTAGTCTCTTTACAGAACTGAAATCCTTCGTCCCTGGTACAATTCCAGTACATTTTTTCTGCCAAGGCCTTGACATCCATCCTAAAGTACAGTGCCCAGAATTGGACACAATATTCCAACTGGGGCCTAGCCAGCGTTTCATAAAGGTTTAGCATAACTTCTGTGCTTTTGTATTCTATGCTTCTATTTATAAAGCCAGGTTGGCCTTTTAACAGCCTTCTCAACTTGTCCAACCACCTTCAAAAATGTGTGCATGCATACCCCCAAGTCTCTGTTCCTGCACCCCCTTTAAATTTGCACTATTTAGTTTATATTGCCTCTCCTCATTCTTCCTACCAAAATGAACTGCTTCACACTTCTCTGCATTAAATCCCATCTGCCATGAGTCTGACCATTTCAGTAGTCTTCCTATGCCCTCCTGAATTCTGTTACTATCCTCCCCACTGTTTAATACATTTCCAAGTTTTGTGTCATTTGCAAACTTTTAAATTATGCCCTGTATACCCAAATCCAGGTTAATAATATATATCACAAATAAAAGTAGTCCCAACACCAATTCCGGGGAGGACACTACTGAACATTTCCCTTCAGTCTGCAAAACAATGATACATCACTGCTCTCTGCTTTCTGCTCCTTAGCAAATGTTGTATCCGCTCAGCCACTGCACCTTTAATCCCATAGGCTTCAATTTTGCTAATAATCTATTGTGCTGCACTTTATCAAACACCTTTTGAAAGTCCGTAGGTACAACATCAACTGCACTACCCTTATCCACCCTCTCCGTTACTTCATCAAAGAACTCATTCAAATAGGTCAAACCCGATTTGCCTTTAACAAATCCGTACTGGCTTTCATTTATGAACCCATGTTTTTTCCAACTGACAAGTAATTTTGTCAAGGATTAATGTCTCTAAAAATACCCTTCCACCGACGTTAGGCTGACTGGCCTGTAGTTGTCAGGTTTATCCCTCTCCCCCTTTTTGATGCAATGGTTGATCTTAAGAGGGACATAATATTATGAGAAATGAGCTTCAACCTTTGCAATGTTGGCTGGTTGAATGATTGAGTGAGACCATGGGCTAGAACCTACATTTTTTTTGCATGCTTAATGCCCACTTAACACCCATTTTACTGCTGAAATGACGTATAACGGCATATATCGCCCATTTAGCCACAAAATGGAAACTGACGCCATTTTTAGGAAACTTATAGCCGAGTGTTACTTTCCCCATGTACTTAACGCCAGGAAAAAATATTACTGCCCGCCCACTATTTTTGGATGGGATCATCAGATGGGCGAAATCAACACCCATAATATCGCCCAGCGTTAATTTCCGCACTGATTTAACGGCGAGATTCAATATTAACACCCGCCCACTTCTTTTTGTCATGAAGAGCATAGTTACATAAACTAACAACCAGCAGGTCACCCAGCGTCAATTTCACCACCCCGCACACTTATCGCCCACAATATCGCTCGCCCAAAAAAACGCCCACAAAAAGTGGAACTGTTCTGAACGAATGCCAACGGTGTGGCTGGCATTTTTTAAATTCCACTCTTCTGTGAGGAGTTGATATCTGAACGATTTTCCTGAAAGAGCGTTGATGTGAGTGACAATGATGATACACTGCTGTGTGTGTGCAGCTCAGATATCAATGATGCCCATCACCTTGGTGCCAGTTAAAGATTACGTTGATTGATGTTAAGTTGTATTTAACCCTTTCATGTTAAGGAATCACCAGTGTGTAACAGTGCAGCTATCTGAGACAATGCGCAACAAGGTTATGTTCAATAACAAAAATGTTATACCAACATTGGTCTGAAATCATAAGCATCACAGGCAATAAAACCCAACCACTGCCCACACCTCACTTTTTCCACTTTTGACATAAATCACATGTTCAACATGTCCAGCAACACATAAAACAAAGGCAAAGTAGGAGCGTGGTCCCCAGCCCCCATACATTGCAACAAACAGATGGAGATATAACACAGCCATCATCTGCGTACATGCACCTCACTTTCCTTCCCCCCTCCCCGTGGATAGTACACACTGTAGCCATGGTGTGCCGGTGGTAGAGAACATAAGAACATACATAAGAAATAGGAGCAGGAGTAGGCCATACGGCCCCTCGAGCCTGCTTCGCCATTCAATAAGATCATAGCTGATCTGAGGAAGTGAATGATTACGATGGTGGATGGGCTGCTGATCAAGCGAACTGCTTTGTCCTGGATAGAGTTGAGCTTAAGACTCGGTGCACCTGCACCCATCCAAGTGGAAAGTATTCCATTAAATTCCTGACTTGTGCCTTGTTGATGTGGGAGAGGCTTTCGGGAGTCAAGAGGTAAGCCACACGCAGCAGAATACCCAGCCTCTGACCTGCTTTAATAGCCACTGCATATATTTGGCTGATCCAGTTGACTTTCTGGGGGGGGGCGCGCAGTTCATCAATGGTAATGCCATTGAATTTCAAAGTAAGATGGTTAGACTATGTCTTGTTGGATATAGTCATTGCTTGGCACTTGTGTGGCGCAAATGTTAATTGCCACTTATCAACCCAAGCTTATATATTGTCCAGGTCTTGTTGCATATGGTATGGACTGCTTCATTATTTGAGGAATTGAGAATGGAGCCGGACACTGTGCAATATTCAGCAAACAACTCCACTTCTGACCTTATGATGGAGGGAAGGCCATTGATGAAGCAGCTGAAATTAGTGGGGTCTCGGATGCTGCCCTGATGAACTCCTGCAGCGATGTCCTGTGGCTGAGATGATTGGCCTCCAACAATCACACCATCTTCCTTTGTACTAGGTATGACTCCAGCCTATGGAGTATGTTCCCCTTGATCCTCTTTGACTTCTGTTTTACTAGGGCTCTTTGATGCCACACTCGGTTGAAGGCTGCCTTGATGCCAAAGGTAATCACCTCCCCTTTGGAATTCTGCTCTTTTGCCCATGTTTGGACAAAGGATGTAATGAGGTCTGAAGCCAAATGGTCCTCGCAGAACCCAAATTGGGCATCAGTGAGCAATTGCTGGTGGTCGGCACTGCAATGACTCCTTCCATTACTGATGATTGAGAGTAGGCTGATGGGACAGTAATTGGTCAGATTGGATTTGTCCTGCATTTTGTGGCCAGGACACAACTGGGCAATTTTGAAAATTGTCGGGTAGTTGCCAGTGTTGTAGCTCTACTGGAACAGCTTGACTAGAGGTGGGACTAATTCTTGAGCACAAGTCTTCAGCACTACAGCTGGGATGGGGTATGGGCCCATAGCCTTTGCTGTATCCACTGTGCTCAGCCATTTCTTGAAGTGAATTGAATTGGCTGAAGACTAGCATCTTTGATGGAGGGACCTCAGATGAGGTCAAAATGGGTTATCCACTCAGTATTTCTGGCTGAAGATGGTTGCAAATGCTTCAGCCTTGTCTTTTGCACTCACATGCTGGCCTCCACCGTTAGTGAGGATAGGGATATTTATGGAGCCTCCTCCTTCTGTTAGTTGCTTAATTGTCCACCACCTTTCATGACTGGATGTGGCAGGACTGCAGAGTTTTGACCTAGTCCGTAGTTGTGGGTTCGCTTAGCCCTGTTTATAGCATGCTGCTTCCGCTGCTTAGCATGCATATAGTCCTGCGTTGTAGTTGCACCAGGTTGGCATCTTATGTTCAGATACTGGTGCTGCTCCTGGCATGCTCTTCTACACTCCTCATTGAACCAGGGTTAGTCCCCTGACTTGATGGAAATGGTAGAGTGTGGGATATGCCGGGCCATGAGGTTACAGATTATGGTGGAATACAATTCTGTTGCTGATGGTGGCTTGCAGCACCTCATGGATGCCCAGTTTTGAACTGTTATATCTGCTCTGAATCTATCCCATTTAGTACAGTGGTAGTGCCACATGGCGTAATGGAGTGTGCCCTCAGTGTGAAGACATGACTTTGTCTCCACAGAATTGTACACAGGTCACTCCTACCAATACTGTCATGGACAGCTGCATCTGCGACAGGTAGATTGGTGAGGACAAGGTCAAATAGGTTATTTCTTAGTGTTTGTTAGCTCACCTACTGCCACAAACTCAGCCTGGCAGTTATGTCCTTCAGTACTCAACCAACTTGGTCAGTGGTGAATTACTGAGCTGCTCTTGGTGACGGACATTGAAGTCCCTCAACCAATGTATACTATGTGCCCTTGCTACCCTTAGTGCTTCCTCCAAGTGATGTTTAACATGGAGGAACCCTGACTCATCAGCTGAGGGAGGGTGCTAGGTAGTAATCAGCAGGAGTGTTCCTTGCTCTTGTTTGACCTGAAGCCATGAGGCTTCATGGGATCCAGAGTCAATGTTGAGGACTCCCAGGACCACTCCCTCTCGATTGTATACCACTGTGCTCCCACCTCTGGTGGATCTGTCCTGTCAGTGCAACAGGGCGTACCGAGAGATCTTGATAGACATTGGCTGATAGGTATGATTCTGTGAGTATGATTATGTCAGGCTGTTGCTTCACTAGTCTGTGGGACAGCTTTCCCATTTTTGGCCCAGTACCCAGATGTTAGTGAGGAGGACTTTGGTTGCAGCCGAGTTTTATTCTTTTTATTCTTTGTTGTCGCGGTTTTATACAACTGAGTAGTTTGTTAGACCATTTCAGAGGGCAGTTAAGAGTCAATCAGATTGGTGTGGGTCTGGAGTCACAGAGAGGACAGACTAGGGTAGGATGGCAGATTTCCTTCCATAAAGGACATTAATGAACCCAATTAGGTTTCTATGAAAATCAGACAACTTTGTGGTCATTTTTTACTGATTCCACTTTTTTATTTCCAGAATTATTTAGTTTTTTTAATTGAATTCAAATTCACAAGCTGCCATGGTGAGATTTTAACTTATGTTCTCTGGATTACCAGTCGTGTAACAGGACCATTACGCTACCATAGAGAATTTTAAACCTGTGTAAACCCACTTTGATTTAAATCATACCACTCAAATGTAACTCTCTTCCAAAGCTTTTCTGTTGCAAAGGATCAAAAAGTCCCAAAACATGACAACTGCCAACACTAAAATCAACTTAAGCTTAACACTAATGCACAAACCAGTGTCATAACAACATAATGCACTACAACAGTCGTTACAGCCATTGCCCACTAAACTGGATTCATTCATTGAACACAAAGTAAAGCTGGAAGAACAAATTCAACTGACTTTTAAACACTCGGAAAAAGATACATGTTGGAGTTTTGTGTAACTAGGCCTGCTAACAGGACGTGTTAAGATAGACCAGGTTTAAAATTCTCTGTGGTAGCCTAATGGTCATGTTACAGAGGCCTGGACCAATGATCCAGAAAATATAAGACCAGGTTACCAGTACTTCACCTATAACCATACTCAAATAGTGTAATGATGTGACTGATGGTTTTGATTGCATGCCAGCTGACTATAAAATAAAGCTAAATTCAGTCGTGCCATCAACGAGGAGAATGCTCTTGACATTACATGGTAAATTAAAGAAAAAACAGGCATATATGAATTCAAATGGACATAATAAATAAAAAGCAATATAGCCAATACCATGGGTTAACTCTATGGTAAGGTGGTAAGAAAAACTCTGATCTGATTCATATATTCATCGACCCCAAGGAATTAAACAAATCATTCATGAAGGAACACTACTCAGTTGTAACAATTGAAGACATTACACATAAAATTGCTGATGCATGTGTCTTCTTCATCACTGATACAAATTAATTATATTGGTAAGTGGTTCCTGATGAGGAAAATCTCCCTATTTAGGTGATGGGAGATACACAAGCACATTATTTGGAAGCTTACCCACACAGGAAGTATTCCAGTGAAAAGTGTACAAAGTTCCAGAAGGACTCAAAGTTTGAGTGAAAGGTATTTTGGTGTTCAGAGCACACAGTAAATGCCTCAGAGCACTAAGTTAGATTTGTCAGGGAAAAGGTCATTATGGACAAAATACAAGTTGCACTTACAAATGTGATGCATTTTGGACACAGTCACTGCTCTGTATCTTGAAGCAGATCCTAGAAAGGTCAATACTGTTCTAAATGTAAAGTCTCCAAAGAGAAGAGCTTGAGATCATGGGTATGCTGAACTATCCTATGAAATTTGCTCCCAAGCATAATGTAGTTGATGGAAAAGGATGTACATTTCAAATGAGACATCAACTTTGATAAACCTTTAGAAGAAACAAAGGAACAGATCATAAAATGTCCAGCCCAATGTTATTATATTTTGACACCAGAAAAGAGCTTGCACGACAAGTTGATACATCAAAGGTAGGTTAGGTACTGTGATCCTTCAAGATGGCAAACCTATAGTTTATACTACATGCATACTGATTGAAGTACAAAAGATTAATGGACAAATGAAGAAGATGTAGGCTATCATGACGGCTGTGCAGAATTCCATCAGTGTGTAAATGGATGAAGGATGGAATTGGAAATTGGCTACAAACCACTTGAGAGCATCATGAAAAACCCATAATCCACTGTGCTTCAACAAGTGCTGAATATGAGCCTAAAGGTCCAAAAATATGGTATGAACGCCCAGGCAAAGAAAGAAATGCCATTCGCAGGCTCACTTTCAAGGACCCATCAACCAAACTATGAAGCAAAGGTGGGAGAAGCACGTGTTAAGTGTACATGGTATGATGGCAGATTTACCTGCATCAGAAAATAAAATGACAGAAATATCAAACAAGACTGCAGAGAATTCTCTGCTGCAAAAAAGGATTTTTGCAATAAAATCACGATGGCTGCAAGTCAAGGCAATGTAGCAAGGCTTTTGACAAGGTCCCACATGGCAGATTGGGCAGAATAGTAAATGCTCATGGGATCCAAGGAAAAGTGGCAAGTTCGATCCAAAATTAGCTCAGTGGCAAGAGGCAGAGGGTAAGTGTCGCCGGGTGTTTTTGTGACTGGAAGGGTGATTCTAGTAGGGTTCTGCAGGTCTTACTACTAGGTCCCTTGCTTTTTGTGGTACAGTATATATCAGTGATTTAGGGGTCGAAATTTGTTGTTTAACACCACCCATTGCCGCCAGAGAGGGGCGGCTAGCGGGCGGCAAAGTCCTTACCGTCGGCGGCAATTGGGTTCCTAGGAATCTAATCTGGCGGTGCGGGCGGCGCCAAGACCTACCGCTGCGCGCTCAGCCGCCACCCACATGGTGACGTCATTGAGCGTGCAACGCCCTCTCGCCGCGACGGCTCCGAAATTAGGTGAGTACGATGACCTTACTGGCAGTCATCCGTACATCCTGGGAAAGGTGGTGGGACATCGGGGATCCCGGGGTGGGAGCGTCCAAGGATAAAGGTAAGTGGTTATGTTTATTTTTTTTTTTGCATTTAGGTATTAATGGGAGCAGTGGGGAAGTGTAGCTGTGGGTGAGGGGAAGTATCGCTGCCGGCAGCCTACCGTGGGGAAATTCGGTCGGCCTCCTGAGATGCCTCTCTATTAGCACCCGAGGACGAGTGTGCAATGCCACTTTTAGTGCTGCTCTCTCATCTTTGGACAGAAAAGCTGAATTTTGCAGTTTGAGGCGGCACCTGCCGCCTGCAGTTAAAATCAGCACTCAGTCAGTGTCACTGCCTCAAAAGCAGCAGGCCTGAATTTCAAACCCTTAGACTTCAATGTAGGGGGCATGATTCAGAAGTTTGCAGATGATACTAAAATCGGCTGTGTGGTTGATAGTGAGGATGAAAGCTGTAGACTACAGGAAGATATCAATGAACTGGTCAGGTAGAAAAGTGGCAAATGGAATTCTGTCCGGAGAAGTGTTAGGTAATGCATGTGGGGAGGGCTAACAAGGCAAGGCTATACACAATAAATGGTAGGATACTGAGAAGTGTAGAGGAACAGAGGGACCTTGGAGTGCATGTCCACAGGTCCCTGAAGATAGCAGGCCAAGTAGATAAGGTGGTTAAGAAGGCATACGGGATACTTTCCTTTATTAGCCGAGGCATAGAATATAAGAACTGGGAGGTTGTTCTAAAACTGTATAAAACACCAGTTAGGCCACAGCTAGAGTACTCCATACAGTTCTGGTTACCACATTACAGGAAGGATGTGATTACACTGGAGAAGATACAGAGGAGATTTATGAGGATGTTGCCAGGACTGGAGATTTTTAGCTATGAGGAAAAAATGGATAGGCTGGGTTTATTTCTTTGGAACAGAGTGTAATGAGATAATGTATAGCGCCCTCTATCTAGGAGATATAGGGAGTTGTATTGAGAGAGAGGGTCTGTGAAGGAATGCCATCTTAAACTCCACATGGCTGTCCGAGATCCCCCAATTAAATAGAGTTTTGAACTAAGAGTGTTCAAGAGCCTATAAAATACACAAAGGAGACTGAGGGGGGATTTATTTGAGGTATATAAAGTTATGAGGGTGTAGATAGAGCGGATAGGAAGATCCTATTCCCCTTAGTAGAGAGGTCAATAACCAGGGGGCATTGATTTAAAGTAATTGGTTGAAGGATTAGGGGGTGTTGAGGAGAACCTTTTTCACCCAGAGGATGGTGAGGGTCTGGACTCACTGCCTGAAAGTGTTGTAGAGACAGAAACCCTCATTGCATTTAAAAAGTATTTGAAGACCAAGAGGTAGGAAGTGGGGTTCGACTGCATACCTCTTTTTCAGTCAGCACACACATTTTAGACCGAATGGCCTCCTTCTGTGCCATAACTCTCTATGATTCTACAGAAAATTAAGTACAGGGTAGGTTATTCTAAATATAGGCCTATGCTAAAATCTAAACATTTAGCTGATTACATTAAAAAGTTGATTTACATTATTAAAAGCTATGGAAAGCATACATACATATTTAACAAAAAGTCATTGACTCTTTCCACAATGGGTGATTAATAGGCTTAGTGTTATATTGTTTGCAATTAAATGTTTCAAAAAGTTACATGCCAAACAGCAAGGAGTTGAGTTTAGATTTTATCAGTCTATTCAAACCCCAGTAAAGGAGGGAAATGCAAAGAATCTAATGGCTTGAATCTGTATTCTCTTCTTCGTTAATTTGCTCCATGTCTCTATGATCTCTTAGTATTCCTTGGAATGGGATTGTTCCTAATTGCAGTCATTTAGAACTTGTGCACAATGTCAATCATTAGGCCGCGAAATTCAGCACCATAGCGCAGTTAGTTATGGCCGGTTTATTTAAAATAATGGCATTCGTCTTGCTCCGCCCAATCCCGTGCTGTTCGCCATCCTGCTGAGGGTGATAACGCGGGCAGTACATGTGTGCACCGGCTGTGTGCTGAGTAGACAGATCGTGATGTCAGTCAGCGTGTAACGTTGAATCATAGGTAGTCCCTGGAAATTGAAGAAGACTTGCTTCCACTCTAAAGCTGAGTTCTCAGGTGACTGAACAATCCAATATGGGAATTATAGTCTCTGTCACAGATGGCACAGACAGTGGTTGAAGGAAAGGATGGATGGGGAGTCTGGTTTGCCGCACGCTCCTTCCGCTGCCTGTGTTTGTTTTCTGCATGCTCTCGGCGACGAGACTCGAGGTGCTCAGCGCCCTCCCGGATGCTCTTCCTTCACTTAGGGCGGTCTTTGGCCAGGGTCCCCCAGGTGTCGGTGGGGATGTTGCACTTTATCAAGGAGGCTTTGAGGGTGTCCTTGAAACATTTCCTCTGCCACCTGGGGCTCGTTTGCCGTGTAGGAGTTCCGAGTAGAGCTCTTGCTTTGGGAGTCTTGTATTGGGCATGAGGACAATGTGGCCCGCCCAACGGAGCTGGTCAAGTGTGGTCAGTGCGGCCAGTGCTTCGATGCTGGGGATGTTGGCCTGATTGAGAACACTGATGTTGATGCAATGTTGAATTGACGCATGATCGGCCATTTTCGATGTCGCCGCCCCATTCAATGCCCTCTCATAAACACGCACAGCTGAACCTGCGTTCAGCTGCACAAGGGATCCCCACAGCTCTATTTAAAGGGATACATCCAACTTGCAACTAAGTTGATTATTGATCTTGTACTGGCTCTTAGAGTTTGTAGGAGTACTGGGTTGCTGGAAGAGATTTTAAAAGTTGTTAAAGTGTGCAGGGAGAGCTGCTGGATATTGGGAAGGTGTTGGCTGCCACTGGACGGCCTCTGACTACACCACTTGCTCCCAGTCAGGGGGGATCTAGTTGCAGTCCCCCTCGCGCTGCAGCATGACAGGGAGATGGAGCAGAGGCAGCGAAGACAAGCAGCTAGCAGAGGGAGGAGGAGGAGGAGGAGGGGAAAGGAGGGCTCACAGCACGGGGCCTTACCCACCCGGGACATTCAGGAAACACTTCTCCTACCTGCATCTAAGCCAAGAGCAGTGTGTTCGGAGGCTCCATTTCACCAAGGAGGTGGGCACAAAACTCTGCCACCTCTTGGAAGCAGACCTGCAGCCTCAGAGCAGGACGACGACAGCTCTGCCAGTGGCCTTCAAGTTGACTGTGGCCCTGAATATTTTTTGCCAGGCTGGAACAGGCGACAGAGCAAACATCTCGCAGTTCCCCGTCCATCACTGATTCTGGGAGGTCACAGAGGCCCTCTACCCCAGGAGAGGGGACTTCATTGACTTCTCTCTAAAGATGTAGTAAGAGCACGCACATGGCTTTGCCGGGATATCGCGCTTCCCCATAGTGCAGGACACCATCGACAGCCCATATGTGGCTTTGCGGGTGCTGCATCTCAATGACAAGACGAGCCATAACCGCAAAGGGTACCACTCACTTAATGTATGGTTGGTGTGCGCCCATGCACAGCACATTAGGTTGGTGAATGCCCGGTATCCTTGCAGCAGGTGTGATGCCTTCATCCTGCGCCAGTCCGCTGTGCCAGCCATCTTCCAGCCACCACGTCGAACACGAAGGTGGCTGCTTGGTGACAAGGGCTATCTATTCTACACCAGGCTGATGACTCCCCTTCACAACCCCACCACTCATGGCCAGAAATCATACAATGGCAGCCATGCTGCCAGGAGGAGTGTCATCGAGCCAAAAATCGGGGTGCTCAAGCAACAGTTCCGCTGCCTTGACTGCTCAGGAGGAGCCGGTACTCACCAGAGCGGGTATCATAATTCACAGTGGTCTGCTGCACCGTCTACAATTTCACCATCATGAGTTGCAGCCCCTTGTCACCAAGACCACATCAGGAGGAGGAGAAGGAGGAGGAAGAGGAAGAGGAGGAGGAGGAGGATGAAGGGAGGAGGCAGCCTGCAAATCCAAGTTCCGGACAGGTTGTCCGTGAGAGCATCATCAGACTTCGCTTCCACTGAATGAAATATCCAGATCCTCATTGCTCAACACTTCCCCACCTTACCATCCCTCTGTCACAGAACATCACAGCATCCTCTTAGCCACAATGTAATCTCCGCCTTTCGACCCCCTGCACTAAGGCCTCCAGTGCTGTGTCTGAGAATCTCATCATCATCGTTATAAACGGTCCCTCGTATCGAGGATGACTTGCTTCCACACCAAAAAATGATGAGTTCACAGGTGTTTCAATGAAGGACCTAATATTCCAGGTCCCGAACTACATATTGAAGGGTGGAAGATGTCTGTGCGTGGATTTTTTTAACATGTGGTGACTGTTGCACACCAGCCACCACATGGGCTTGACAGAGCTAGGTCTTGGTCCAGTGGCAAGGATTAACCAAGACGACTGGAGACCAGCTCTCCTGCAGGGAGGGACCTGTTGCGCACACATATTGCAGTGTGGGCTGGCCCATGCTGCCCCAGGCACTCGCATCTCCTGGGCCCCGATCACGTCGCTCCATGATCACTAGCCACTCCTGAAACCCAACCTCGCAGCTCGTGCTGTACCTTTCCACGCTCCAATCATCGACCTGGACCTTGGTCGCCCTCTTCACAGCCGTCACTCTCCAGCACGTGCCGTACCTTGAATGTGCTGAGAATCTAGGTGCCCTTTCACTGCCCTGTTGAGCCATAGCTACCTTGCAGTTTCCTTTACAACAATTACAATGAGGTGCTTATTTCCTTTAAGAAGTGCAGACTGCATTTTAAACAACAGGCTGACTTTAAAGATTACCTCCCACGAATTTGGGTCCCCTGCTGAGCATTCAGCCAACCAGCAGTGCTCTGAGTGCTGTGCTCAATGATTCGATCATGTTAATTAGCAGGCAGCACCAATGTCACGTACTGCCTGTATTACTTTCAATGGGCATTTTTAGGCTTTATCTAATTTTTTGCCCTAAGGCGTTCGGGCTCAAAATTGGTCATTACATAAGGTCCACCCATTTCTCAGCGGTATGCCAGCGGTGCATCGCGTCAAACCGCTGGCATACCGCCGAGACCGAAGATCGCAATTTTGGTGGATTTTTTTTCGGCGATATGTCCGCGGTATGCGAGCGGTGTACAGCGGGTGGTAGGTGACATTGTGGTCGATCCAGGTTGACTTTCTTGTCGATGGACGGTATGGCACTGCACTGCGTATGCGCGATTTTTTTCCCCCGTTTTTTTTCAGAGTAGCTTATTACCTGCAATTTCAGAGGGTCAGTGGTCACCTGCGCATGCACAGTGAGTTTAAGTCGAGGGGGAGAGGGTGAGAAGGAGCAGCAAGCTATTCGAGGGTCAGTTGGTTTAATCACAGATTGCAGAGTTTAAAAATATTCATAACAAATAGCAATTATATATTTTGATCATATTTTACAAATCAAAAATCATAACAATATAAATCTAATGGAAATGCTAAAAAAGAAGTCGTAGTGCAGGAACATCGAGATACGGGAAGTTGAGGACGCTCACCTTCGAGACTATCATGGAAAGATACTCCGACCTAACGAAGGGTAGTCGTGGAAAGCTCCCCCGCCAAAGGAGTAACAGAATATGGGAAGAAATCGGGGAGGTTGTGTCCTCCACAAGTACAATGGTAAGCATCGGGGAAAGATGCCATAAGAGATGGAACGACCTGGTGATGATAGCAAGAGTAAGTAATGATTTTATTTATGCACCCCCCATGTGCCATGTACCATATAAATGTAGATTCCGCGTCACATGGATGATGTTATTTATCTTAAGGTTACGGTGATGTATTTGTGCTTTCAGACAATGACAAGAGGATCAACGCAATGTTTTAACGTGTGTTTGTGTGTGTGTGTGTGTGTGTGTGTGTGTGTGTGTGTGTGTGTGTGTGTGTGAACCTGTGTATCTGCGATGTTAAATTGATTGAAGATTTTTACTTTCGTTTATTTCCCTTTCTGCAGAAGAAGACAATTGCAATAGCAGCGGATCAGCGGCGTACCGGGGGAGGACCCACAACCCAAGAACCATTGACGGAGATAGAGATCCGTGCCCTGTCCTGGTCGGGGATAGCAACTGTGCCACCACCGGCATTGGAGCTGACCCACTCACACAGGATGGTCAGTTCAATACAATCCCCGGTCTGTGTTGCGGTCCTGTAATGTCATGTAATGTAACTGTAACTGTAATGTTGGCCTGATGTAATGTAATGTAAGTTTATTGTACTGTAATGTTGACCTCATGTGATGTACTGCAATGTTGGGGACATGTAACGCAATGCATATATGTATTCTGTCTGCGATATGTAATGCAGCAATGCAGCAGTGGTGGATCTTTAAGTGAGACTGCGCTAAGTCACTGTACTCATGTACTCATGTAACCCCGACCCCTCCCCTGGTGCCAAGCATTTTTAAATGTTGCTTTGTACTTCCAGACTCGGAGGATTCAGACCAGACCTCCACAGAGAGACCAGACAACAGACCCACTGCCTCCACCTCTGGCGTCACCCAGCCCTCTCCTGACTGCACCACTGGCAGAGATGATGAAGAGAAAGAGGAAGAGGAAGAGCCGCTGATCCTGGAGCCAGTGGAGATGGAGGTGGGGGTGGAGACGGAGGAGGATACACCAGCTCCATGTGGGCCAGCTGGAACATCCTCCACCACCGAGTCTGTATTCAGGGGATTCCCCCATGGCTCCTCTGATTCTGTGGGACCAAGTGGTGTGCAGCAACACATCCCCAGCGTTCCAGCGCCTTTGCCGCAGCAACGGAGGTTGGTGCAGAAAAGGTCCGTTGCTGCACGACAGATAGGCATGTACCAGGACATGGTGCGTCTGTTACAGGCCAGCATCCAATATAGGTCGAGAGCTGCTCAAGGCCATGGCTACGATAGCCGCAAATATCACGGCTTTATCAGAACAACAGTCGGAGGATATGTCGTGCCTGATCACGATGGAGCGAATCACCGACTCCGTCGATGCCATGCGGCAATCGATGGGATCGGAACATGGCGCGGAACCTCTCTGTGCCATAGTAGTCAGGTCAACAGCACCTGAGGGTGGAGAGCTGCCAGCAGCTTCCAGCCCTGAAGCCGTCCCTTCCACATCACGAGCTTCTCTTGAGGTCCCATTTATTGCGCCTGCAATGTCTGACCCCCAACGACAGCAACAGCACTCGGGGCGCGGTGCTGCATGCTGGCTTGGTACCACCACGGGGAGGTCCGGGCTCAGGGGCAATGGGAAAGGGAAGGGCAGGAGTAAGAAAGGGAGGAATAGTCCCAAGGGTGGTGTGGCACACGGTCAAGGTTGAGGTCAAGGCCCTGGTCGAGGACAGTAAAGGGTCTTTTCTTGTACTTGTTCATTTAATAATTAAAGTTTGATTTTTAAAAGTATAATCAAGTCGTTAAAGTTTTGTTAAAGTTGTTATTAAAGTTGTTACTGTTGTGTTAAAGTTATAATTTTTACAAAGTTTTTAAATTTATTTTTTACATTTTTACATAAATGTTTGAATTGAATTTAAGTACTCTTGTACAGTGTTAAACCTTTGGGGTAACAGTCATCAGGGTCCCAAAACGCAGCTCATCTGGAAGCTCCTCCTCATACTCCTGCCCCTCATTGTCCTCTTCTTCCTCCTCCATCTCCTGCACTCTCTCCACAGGTGGTCCCGCAGTCCCCTGTGGTAATTCCTGTCCCCGCATGATTGCTAAATTATGCAACATGCAGCACATCACTGTGAACTGAGCAACCTGCTCAGTGTGGTATTCGCATCGAAATCGCTGCTGCAGCACTCCAATTGTTTTTTCGATAATATTACGTGTGGCTATATGGCTCTTATTATATCATTGCTTGACTTCTGTCTGAGGGTTCTGCAGGGGGGTCAAGAGCCAGGTGGCAAGGCCGTACCCTTTGTCCCCCAGCACCAGCATTTAACTTGTGGCTCAGACTTCAACAAGTCAGACACAGTGCTATCACGCAAGATGTGCGCACCATGGAAACTCCCTGGAAAGTTGGCATTCATTGCCATTATGCGCTGTGTATGGTCGCAGACGAGCTGCATGTTGAGGGAGTGGAATCCCTTACGGTTTCGGTATACCTCCGCCTCCTGTAATGGTGCTCACAGGGCAATATGGGTACAGTCAACAGCAACCTGCACCTTGGGGAAGCCGGCAATGCGTGCAAATCCCAAAGCACTGTCACTCTGTGCCTCCCTGGTCATTGGGAAGTTTATAAATTCCATCCGGTGTGCATACAGTGCTTCGGTTATCTGTCAAATCAATGAGTAGCGTGCTGAGAAATGCAGCATATGTCCCCAGCTGATGCCCGAAAAGAGCCACATGCATAAAAGGAAAGTGGCGCAGTCACCTTCATCTCAACAGAGAATGCAGTAATGTTGGTGGTACTGGGCTGCAGGTCTGCCTTAATGAGTTGGCACATATCATTGATCACCTCTTTTCGGAAGCGCGTCCTTTGAACGCACTGTCGATCGGTCAGGTCCAAGTATGAGCGATTCTCCCTGAAAATCCTTTGCGGATAAGGCCTCCTCCTCATCAGTTTGCAACCACCTCCATTACCCTGATCATTCTGCTCAATAAACCTTCTTCCATCTGGATCCAGCATTAGACAGGTAACATAGAAACATAGAAAATAGGTGCAGGAGCAGGACATTCGGCCCTTCGAGCCTATACCATCATTCAATAAGATCATGGCTGATCCTTCACCTCAGCACCGCTTTCCTGCTTTCTCTCCATACCCCTTGATCCCTTTAGCCATAAGGGACATATCTAACTCCCTCTTGAATATAGCCAATGAACTGGCATCAATAACTCTATGCGGTAGAGAATACCACAGGTTAACAACTCTCTGGGTGAAGAAGTTTCTCCTCATCTCAGTCCTTAATGGTTTACCCCTTATCCTTAGACTGTGTCCCCTGGTTCTGGACTTCCCCAACATCAGGAACATACTTCCTGCATCTAACCTGTCCAGTCCCGTCAGAATTTTATATGTTTCTATGAGATCCCCTCTCATCCTTCTAAACTCCAGTGAATAAAGGCCCAGTCGATCCAGTCTCTCCTCATATGTCAGTCCTGCCATCCCGGGAATCAGTCTGCTGAACCTTCGCTGCACTTCCTCAATAGCAAGAACGTCCTTCCTTATATTAGGAGATCAAAACTGAACACAATATTCCAGGTAAGGCCTCACTAAGGCACTGTACAACTGCAGTAAGGCCTCCCTGCTCCTATACTCAAATCCCCTAGCTGTGAAGGCCAACATACCATTTGCCTTCTTCACTGCCTGCTGTACCTGCATGCCAACTTTCAATGACTGATGTACCATGACACCCAGGTCACGGTGCATCTCCCCTTTTCCTAATCTGCCGATTCAGATAATATTCTGCCTTTGTGTTTATGCCCCCAAAGTGGATAACCTCACATTTATCCTCATTATACTGCATCTGCCATGCGTTTGCCCACTTACCTAACCTGTCCAAGTCACCCTGCAGCCTCTTAGCATCCTCCTCACAGCTCACACCGCCACCAAGCTTAGTGTCATCTGCTAACTTGGAGATATTACACTTAATTCCTTCATCTAAATCATTAATCTATATTGTAAATAGCTGGGGTCCAAGCACTGAGCCCTGCGGCACCCCATTAGTCACTGCCTGCCATTCTGAAAAAGGACCCGTTTATCCCAACTCTCTGCTTCCTGTCTGCCAACCAGTTCTCTATCCATGTCAGTACATTACCTCCAATACCATGTGCTTTAATTTTGCACACCAATCTCTTGTGTGAGACCTTGTCAAAAGCCTTTTGAAAGTCCAAATACACCACATCCACTGGTTCTCCCTTGTCCACTCTACCAGTTACATTTAAAATAATGAAAGGGATAGACAAGATAGAGGTAGAGAGGTTGTTTCCACTGGTCGGGGAGACTAGAACTAGGGGGCACAGCCTCAAAATACGGGGGAGCCAATTTAAAACCGAGTTGAGAAGGAATTTCTTCTCCCAGAGCGTTGTGAATCTGTGGAATTCTCTGCTCAAGGAAGCAGTTGAGGCTAGCTCATTGAATGTATTCAAATCACAGATAGATAGATTTTTAACCAATAAGGGAATTAAGGGTTACGGGGAGCGGGCGGGTAAATGGAGCTGAGTCCACGGCCAGATCAGCCATGATCTTGTTGAATGGCGGAGCAGGCTCGAGGGGCTAGATGGCCTACTCCTGTTCCTAATTCTTATGTTCTTATGTTCTTATGTTCTTATCCTCAAAAAATTCCAGAAGATTTGTCAAGCATGACTTCCCTTTCATAAATCCATGCTGACTTGGACCGATCCTGTCACTGCTTTCCAAATGCGCTGCTGTTTCATCTTTAATAATTGATTCCAACATTTTCCCCACTACTGATGTCAGGCTAATGAGTCTATAATTACCCGTTTTCTCTCTCTCCCTCCTTTCTTAAAAAGTGGTGTTACATCAACTACCCTCCAATCCATAGGAACTGATCCAGAGTCCATAGACTGTTGGAAAATGATCACCAATGCATCCACTATTTCTAGGGCCACTTCCTTAAGTACTCTGGGATGCAGACTATCAGGCCCCGGGGATTTATCGGCCTTCAATCCTATCAATTTCCCAAACACAATTTCCCTCCTAATAAGGATTTCTTTCAGTTTCTCCTTCTCACTAGACCCTCGGTCCCCTAGTGTTTCCGGAAGGTTATTTCTATCTTCTTTCGTGGAGAAAGAACTAAAGAATTCGTTCAACTGGTCTGTCATTTCTTTGTTCCCGATTATAAATTCACCTGAATCTCACTGCAAGGGACCTACATTTATCTTCACTAATCTTTTTCTCTTCATGTATCTATAGAAGCTTTTGCACAGTTTTTAATGTTCCCAGCAAGCTTCCTCTCATACTCTATTTTCCCCCTCCTAATTAAACCCTTTGTCCTCCTCTGCTGAATTATAACATTCTCCCAGTACTCAGGTTTGCTGCTTTTTTCTGGCCAATTTATATGCCTCTTCCTTGGATTTAACACTGTACTTAATTTCCTTTGTTAGCCACAGTTGAGCCACCTTCCCTGTTTTATTTTTACTCCAGACAGGGATGTACAATTGTTGAAGTTCATCCATGTGATCTTTAAATGTTTGCCATTGCCTATCCACCGTCAACCCTTTAAGTATCATTCGCCAGTCTATTCCAGCCAATTCACATCTCATACCATCAAAGTTACCTTTCCTTAAATTCAGGACCCTAGTCTCTGAATTAACTGTGTCACTCTCCATCTTAATAAAGAATTCTACCATATTATGGTCAGTCTTCCCCAAGGGGCCTCGCACAACAAGATTGCTAATTAGTCCTTTCTCATTACACATCACCCAGTGTAGGATGACCAGCCATCAAGTTGGTTCCTCGGCATATTGGTCTAGAAAACCAATTCTAAAACACTCCAGGAAATCCTCCTCCTCCGCATTACTACCAGTTTGGTTAGCCCAATCAATATGTAGATTAAATTCGCCCATGATAACTGCTGCACCTTTATTGCACGCATCCCTAATTTCTTGTTTGTCAGCAATACAGGTTGAGCTAGTATAGGCCCCATTCTTTTTAATAAAATTACAAGTTTAAGTAAAACTGTAATATTAAACAGATAGGATTCTTGCATGTTTACGCAGAGACAAACAAGCAAGCTAGCTTAGCTAATTGGCCAGCTAGTAAAAACTGGTTTCCTAAACAGGCCAGTGGTGAGTCAGCTAGAAACAGTATAAAAGGAGAGGACTTTGTGCAGACCTGCTCTGAGTGCAGCAGCAGCTCAGTGCAAAGGTGAGAGTTTGGTAAGTGGGAGAGTTCGAGCAAGTGGGAGCGGGAGGTGTTGCTTTGTCTTGTTTTCCGCACCAGTGCTGACTCCCTGACCTGGGAGGAAAAGAAAATGAAGCCAAGAGATTGGTTGGAAGTTTGGCTGGTTGATTGGTGAGTAGTTTTTCTGTTTTCCTTATCTTGTCAGCAAGAAACCTTTGGCATTGTTGCCAAATTAGGTTATTTTAAGGTTTAAGTCATGTCAGGAGATCCCAGACCCATGTCATGCTCCTCCTGTGCCATGTGGGAAATCAGGGACGTTTCCAGTGTCCCTGACGACTATGTGTGCAGGAAGTGTATCCAGCTGCAGCTCCTGTTAGACCGCATGATGACACTGGAGCTGCAGATGGATTCACTCCAGAGCACGCGCGATGCTGAGAATGTCATGCATAGCATGTCCAGTGAGTTGGACACACCACAGGTAAAGGTTACAAAGGCAGATAGGGAAAGGGTGACCATCAGGCAGAGCAGAAGTAGGAAGGCAGTGCAAGAGTCCCCTGCGGTCATCTCCCTCCAAAACAGATATACCGCTTTGGATATTGTTGGGGGAGATGGCTCATCAGGGGAAGGCAGCAGCAGCCAAGTTCATGGCACCAGGGGTGGCTCTGCTGCACAGGAGGTTAGGAAAAAGAGTGGGAGAGCTATAGTGGTAGGAGATTCTATTGTAAAGGGGATAGATAGGCATTTCTGCGGTCACAACCGAGACTCCAGGATGGTATGTTGCCTCCCTGGTGCAAGGGTCAAGGATGTCTCGGAGCGGCTGCAGGGCATTCTGGAGGGGGAGGGTGAACAGCCAGTTGTCGTGTGCATATAGGTACCAACGAAATAGGTTAAAAAGCGGGATGAGGTCCTACAAGCTGAATTTAGGGAGCTAGGAGTTAAATTAAAAAGTAGGATCTCAAAGGTAGTAATCTCAGGATTGCTACCAGTGACACGTACTAGTTGGAGTAGAAATAGCAGGATAGCTCATATGAATACGTGGCTTGAGGAGTGGTGCAAGAGGGAGGGATTCAAATTCCTGGGACATTGGAACTGGTTCTGGGGAAGGTGGGACCAGTACAAACCGGACGGTCTGCACCTGGGCAGGAGCGGAACCAATGTCCGAGGGGGAGTTTTTGCTAGTGCTGTTGGGGAGGGGTTAAACTAATATGGCAGGGAGATGGGTACCTATGCAGGGAGATAGAGGGAAATAAAATGGGGACAGAAGCAAAAGATAGAAAGGAGAATAGTAAAAGCGGAGGTCAGAGAAACCCAAGGCAAAAATTAAAAAGGGCCACATTACAGCAAAATTCTAAAGGGACAAAGACTGTTAAGAAGACAAGTCTGAAGGCTCTGCGCCTCATTGCGAGGAGCATTCTTAATAAGGTGGATGAATTAACTGCGCAGGCAGCTATTAACGATTATGATATAATTGGGATTACGGAGACATGGCTCCAGGGTGACAAGGCTTGGAACTCAACATCCAGGGGTATTCAACATTCAGGAAGGATAGACAGAAAGGAAAAGGAGGTGGGGTAGCGTTGCTGGTTAAAGAGGAAATTAACGCAATAATAAGAAAGGACATTAGCGTGGATGATGTGGATTCTGTATGGGTAGAGCTGCAGAATACCAAAGGGCAGAAAATGCTCGTGGGAGTTGTGTACAGACCACCAAACAGTAGTAGTGAGGTTGGGGACAGCATCAAACAAGAAATTAGGGATGCATGCAATAAAGGTATAGCAGTTATCATGGGCGATTTTAATCTACATATAGATTGGGCTAACCAAGCTGGTAGAAATGCGATGGAGGAGGATTTCCTGGAATGTATTAGGGATGGTTTTCTAGACCAATATGTTGAGGAACCAACTAGAGAGCTGGCCATCCTAGATTGGGTGTTGTATAATGAGAGGACTAATTAGCAATCTTGTTGTGCGAGGCCCCCTGGGGAAGAGTGACCATAATAAAGTAGAATTCTTTATTAAGATGGAAAGTGACACAGTTAATTCAGAGACTAGGGTCCTGAACTTAAGGAAAGGTAACTTTGATGGTATGAGATGTGAATTGTCTAGGATAGACTGGCAAATTATACTTAAAGGGATAGGCAATGGCAGACATATATAGATCACATGGATGAACTTCAACAATTGTACATCCCTGTCTGGAGTAAAAATAAAAAGGGGACGGTAGCTCAATCGTGGCTAACAAGGGAAATTAGGGATAGTATGAGATCCAAGGAAGAGGCTTATAAATTGGTCAGAAAAAGCAGCAAACCTGAGGACTGGGAGAAATTTAGAATTCAGCAGAGGAGGACAAAGGGTCTAATTAGGAGGAGGAAAATAAATATGAGAGGAAGCTTGCAGGGAACATAAATACTGATTGCAAAAGCTTCTATAGATATGTGAAGAGAAAAAGATTAGTGAAGACCAACATAGGTCCTTTGCAGTCAGAATCAGGTGAATTTATAATGGGGAACAAAGAAATGGCAGACCAATTGAACAAATACTTTGGATCTGTCTTCACTGAGGAAGACACAAAAAACCTCTGGAAATACTAGGGGACTAAGGGTCTAGCGAAAAGGAGGAACTGAAGGAAATCCTTATTAGTCAGGAAATTGTGTTCGGGAAATTGATGGGATTGAAGGCCGATAAATCCCTAGGGCCTGATAGTCTGCATCCCAGAGTAGTTAAGGAAGTGGCCCTAGAAATAGTGGATGCATTGGTGATCACTTTCCAACATTCTATTGACTCTGGATTAGTTCCTATGGACTGGAGGGTAGCTAATGTAACACTATTTTTTTTAAAAGGAGGGAGAGAGAAAACAGGGAATTATAGATCGGTTTGCCTGACATCGGTAGTGGGGAAAATGTTGGAATCAATTTATTAAAGATGAAATAGCAGCGCATTTGGAAAGCAGTGACAGGATCAGTCCAAGTCAGCATGGATGTATGAAAGGGAAATCATGCTTGACAAATCTTCTGGAATTTTTTGAGGATGTAACTAGTAAAGTGGACAAGGGAGAACCAGTGGATGTGGTGTATTTGGACTTTCAAAAGACTTTTGACAAAGTCCCACACAAGAGATTAGCATGCAAAATTAAAGCACATGGTATTGGGGGTAATGTATTGACGTGGATAGAAAACTGGTTGGCAGACAGGAAGCAGAGAGTCGGAATAAATGGGTCCTTTTCAGAATGGCAGGCAGTGACCAGTGGAGTGCCGCAGGGCTCAGTGCTGGGACCCCAGCTATTTACAATATACATCAATGATTTAGATGAAGGAATTGAATGTAATATATCCAAGTTTGCAAATGACAATATGCTGGGTGGTGGTGTGAGCTGTGAGGAGGATGTTAAGAGGCTGCAGGGTGACTTGGACAGGTTAGGTGAGTGGGCAAATGCATGGCAAATGCAGTATAATGTGGATAAATGTGAGTTTATCTACTTTGGTGGCAAAAACATGAAGACAGAATATTATCTGAATGGTGACAGATTAGAAAAAGGGGAGGTGCAACGTGACCTGGGTGTCATGGTACATCAGTCATTGAAGTTTGGCATGCAGATACAGCAGGCAGTGAAGAAGGCAAATGGCATGTTGGCTTTCATAGCTAGAGGATTTGAGTATAGGAGCAGGGAGGTCTTATTGCAGAGACTTCGTGAGGCCTTACCCGGAATATTGTCTTCAGTTTTGGTCTCCTAATCTGAGGAAGGACGTTCTTGCTATTGAAGGAGTACAGTGAAGGTTCACCAGATTGATTCCCGGGATGGGAGGACTGACATATGAGGAGAGATTGGATCAACTGGGCTTGTATCCATTGGAGTTTGGAAGAATCAGAGGGGATCTCATAGATACATATAAAATTCTGACGGGACTGAACAGGTTAGAGGTAGCAAGAATGTTCCCGTTGCTGGGGAGTTCCAGAACCAGGGGTCACAGTCTAAGAATAAGGGGTAAGCCATTTAGGACCGAGATGAGGAGAAACTACTTCACTCAGAGAATTGTTAACCTGTGCAATTCTCTCCCGCAGAAAGTTGTTGAGGCAGGTTCGTTAGATATATTCAAAAGGGAGTTAGATATGGTCCTTACGGCCAAAGGGATCAAGGGGTATGGAGAGAAAGCAGGAAAGGGGTACTGAGGTTGAATGATCAGCCATGATCATATTGAATGGTGGTGCAGACTTGAAGGGCCGAATGTCCTGCTCCTGCACCTAATTTCTATGTTTCTAAGTTTCTATGTTTCTTTTTAAATCTCCAGAATATTTTTCAATGAAAAAAAATAATTAAAATGCCTTTGATCTTAATAAGTTACTCAGTACCAATAAAAATACCTTTCCCACTATAAATCGCACTGTAAAATCACTCTTCACCTCAGAAATACTGAGATGCTGCTTTAGCTGCCTGTTCCCGATTTCAAAATGCCGGCTCCAAGCACTACCGCACATTCCCGCCCACTTAAGATCGAGTAAAACCACCTTTTCCAGGACCAGATGGCAGTGTGAGCTGTGCGGAGGATGCTAAGAGGCTGCAGGATGACTTGGGCAGGTTAGGTGAGTGGACAAATGCATGGCAGATGCAGTATAATGTAGATAAATGTGAAGTTATCCACTTTGATGGCAAAAAGAGGAAGGCTGAATATTATCTGAATGGTGACAGATTAGGAAAAGGGGAGGTGCAATGAGACCTGGGTGTCATGAAACATCAGTCATTGAAAGTTGGTATGCAGCTACAACAGGTGGTGAAGAAGGCAAATTGCATGTTGGCCTTCATAGCAAGAGGATTTGAGTATAGGAGCAGGGGGTCTTACTGCAATTGTACAGGGCCTTGGTGAGGCCACACCTTGAATATTGTGTACAGTTTTGGTCTCCTAATCTGAGGAAGGACATTCTTGCTATTGAAGGAGTGCAGTGAAGGTTCACCAGACTGATTCCCGGGATGGCTGGACTGACATATGAAGAAAGACTGGATCGATAGGCTTATATTCACTGGAATTTAGAAGAATGAGAGTGGATCTCATGGAAACATATAAAATTCTGACGGGATTGGACAGGTTAGATGCAGGAAGAATGTTCCCGATGTTGGGGAAGTCCAGAACCAGAGGTCACAGTCTAAGGATAAGACGTAAGCCATTTAGGACTGAGATGAGGAGAAACTACTTCACTCAGAGAATTGTTAACCTGTGGAATTCTCCACCATAGAAAGTTGTTGAGGCCAGTTCGTTAGATATATTCAAAAGGGAGTTAGATGTGGCCCTTACGGGGATCAAGGGGTATGGAGAGAAAGCAGGAATGGAGTACTGAAGTTGCAAGATCAACCATGATCATATTAAATGGTGGTGCAGTCTCGAAGGGCCGAATGGCCTACTCCTGCTCCCATTTTCATGTTTCTATGTATGCAGCTCTGGTGGTATGTCGGAGGTATGTCATAAAAATTGGACTTTTTGGGCGGTATGTGGCCGGTTCTGCACGGCGGGCGGTGTGCATACCGTTCGGCTGTAAGTCAATGATGAATATTCCACCGAGCGGTATGTCGGCAGTATATGTATTTTCTCACCAAAATTGCACCTAGGCGGTAGTGGGCATTATGTTAATGAATTTCGGACTCTTAATAATTTTTACTCAGGGAGCACTGCTTACACCAAACCTTTTGGTTTTGTACTTTCCTTCATTGAAAGTTA